>NC_045448.1:25800656-25895366 GCF_002776525.5 Piliocolobus tephrosceles
GGCAGAAGCCCGGGAGGCGGGGGTTGTAGTGACCTGAGCCCCGGCCCCTGCCCCCCACCCTGGGCCACAGAGCGAGACTCCATCTAAAAAAAAAAAAAAAGAAAAAAGAAAAATGTATAATCCTAAGGTTTTTTGATTTTTTTTTTTTTACAAAGCATTTGTCTGAAATATTGTTACTTCTGTTCTCACACTTAATACTTTAGATCAATCTGGAATATGTAAATGAATACAGAATAAATTTCCCTCAGAATGTGTCAGCACTGCTTTACTTTTAGCTTCCATGTTGCTGCTAAGGATGTCTGTACTCCCAATTCTTGAATCTTTCTATGTGAAGTATTTTTCTTCTTTCTGAAGGCTTTTTGTTACCTTTTCATGACCCTATATATTTCAAGATTTTTTAAAAAACGTGCCTTGGCATAGGTTTCTTTTCACTCATGTTTCTTAATGCCTATTACACACTTTTAATCTGGAATTCTGTGGCTTTTTATTCTAAATAATGTTCTTATATTATTTTTATCACATTCTGTTCTTCCTTTCTGATAGTCCTACTATGTGAGACATTGTACAACCTAGATTGTTGTTCCAAGTTTCTTACTTTTTCTCTCCTACTGAACCTCTTTTTCACTTTGACAGATTTTTCTAAGAAATTTCTTCAACTTTACTGAAACATTATCAAGATGATCTCTGCTTAGTTGGGAACCTATATATTTGCCTGCAGGTTTTTTTCTAAGACTATTCAATGTCTTTAGGTACCAATCCACCAATCTCAAGCTGGACCACGATGGGAGGAAGAAGGAAGTAGTGGTGTTAGAAATATGTCTTGCTAGCATTTTGAAAGCGAAGAAGGAGAATCCCTATTCAGTATTTACATTTTACTTGATTTTCCAGATTTCAGTACAGTGCCTCCTCATCTGTCCCCAGCTATGTTTGATATCCCTGAATTTGGAGTTTCTCTGGTTCAAATTTCACCTCAAAATAAACCTCCTGTCTCCTGCTGGGGTAAGGCATCAAACTGTTTCTTACTAACTTTCAAATAAAATTTCCCCCTTCTCTTCTGTAATACGTCATATCTCCAATTCTTGAGCCTTTCTGGTGTTCTGCAGCCTTATGTGGCTGGTTTATCCCTGGCAACTGCTCTTCAGCTCAGTGAAAAATTCTATCCAGTTTTCATCTCTCAAAATCTGCTGACGTCTCTTGCCCAGCTGTGGTCTCCTTGTTTTCTTTGTCTGTATGGATTTGATCTTTTGTATGTCCATACTATCATTTCAATGGGATTTCAAAAGGAATAGAGAGAAGAAATTTCAGTCTGTCACATATATTTAGTTGTAAGCCCTTCTTTCTTTCTTTCTTTACACAGAAATAAAACATGAATAATGCTGGACAAAGCAACCTACTGGCAGAAAGGGAAATAAACCACAAAATGACTGATAATAGATCTTTCTCTCAAATAAAGTTTGTTAAGAGGAAGACAGGAACAACATGAATACAGTCAAGAGCTCAAAGGTAAACAGGGGATAACAGAAGAAAGACATACTAAACCAATTCTGTTCCTGTTACTTTTCATTTCGTAACAGTAATTATGTTAGCAACAACAAAAGTTATGTCTAATCTTTGCTGTGTAACTCAAATCTAAGTTGTAAGTACCTAAGTCAGGTAGCTGATGAATTTCAAACATGCAGCTGATAAATCATGGCAATGAAAACTGAAGTCTTTGTAAGCAAACTTACTGGTATGGAGTCTCTCAGATCTCTGGAATGACTTCTTCCCCAAGCCTAGCAAAGTATTTTCCACTTTAACTGAAGAAGAAAAGCTGGAGTTTGAGTTTTGAGGGCTGCTTGACTGTCCATCAGATTGCTTTCCCTCCCATGTTGCTAGGAGAAAAAAATACGTAAAGACTGGTAGCACTGAGATTATAGACAGAATCAATTAATCAATCATTCAACATTCACTAAATGAAGTTATGTATGAGGCAATGTGACCCTCCCTAATGTGTTTTGAGTTTGAGAATTAAAGTCAAAGAGTAAAATAAAACTCTGTTTTTCCTCCCAGCATACTATTTGCTTCTAGTGGTAAATTTCCTTTCTCATAAAAATGCAGTTCTGTAAGATTCAGATTGAGTCCGGCAGGCCCACAGAATCAGCTTATGGTATCAAACTGAATTATGTAATACAATACAGAGTCTGTATGTAGAAACTTTAGAGTAGAAACAAACACGCAACCACAACAAAAGATTCAAAGGCCTTATAGACATGTCCAAAATAAACTCAAAGGTTGTATGTATTCTTAGGAAAACCTGTTATTTTTACAGAAAACTGGCTAAGAGTTTAGTCTGAGCCTCTTGGAAACATCAGATTTTAAGGTTGTTGATTAGAGGTTTCCAAACATCTATTAAATTAGACCATCTTGAAAGTCAGTCATTTATTTCCTTCTTACATGCAAATCCCAGTGCTAACATTTTTTTTGGAAACAGGGTCTCGCTCTGTCATCCAGGCTGCAGTGCAGTGGTGAGATCAGGGCTAATGGCAGTCTTGACCTCCCAGGCTCAACCAATCCTCCTACCTTAGTTTCCTGAGTAGCTGGGGCTACAGGTGTGCACCACCACATCTGGTTAATTTTGTTTGTTGTTGTTGAGACAGGGTCTCACTATTTTGCCCAGGCTGGTCTTGAACTCCTGGGCTCTGAGTTATTTTTTAATAACTGCATGATTATTTTGCATACAACTTCTCCCATTTATCCTGGAAGGATTTATATTGATGTTCTGGCAGTACAAGGATTGTGTAAGTAAATGTAATTTAAAAATAAATGATGTCATAAACAAATTAGGAAAACCAACACAAAAATACTGGGAAAAAGAAACTTCCATTGAAAAACTGCCCAAACTGCTTACCAGGTTTGGCAGGTACAGAGTCACTGGCTGCTTTGACAGTCTTGAGAGAGAGATGCTGGTTGGAGGAGATGGATATGCTTGGCTTGCACTGCTGCTGCTGCTTCTTCTGCTGTTGCTGCTTTAGAGCCTATAAAGATAAAACAGACTATAAGAAACAAAACAAATCAGTTTTTTAGTAATAATATAAAGTAAATTACTTCTTTTTCAAATGGCAAGAAGCATGCTGATCGTTCCATTTCTTTGAAATCTATCAAAGCAAACAAAATCCTAAATTAAGCCAACTCTCGCTTCTTGGCCTTTTGGCTAAGATCAAGTGTAGTATCTGTTCTTATCAGTTTAAATTAAGACAACTAAACACAAAGCTTAAATGATTCTTAGAGTTTGGATAGTTTTTGCCAGTATCATTCCTTTATATAAATGTGAAAAATAGTCATTAGCATTTTTTGGAACTTAAAAAAATCATTAGGCAAGCCAAAAACTTTCCAGTCTTGTAAGCAGAGACTGTATGTTTTCAATCATTTCTAGAAATGAAATTCTAAGCCTTATAACAAAAAGAGCCCAATCTGCATCAAACCTATGTAGAAATGTAAATATTTAGTTTATGCAGGCTTCAGAGGTACTATATATTTACAAAAGTTTGTAAATAACTACATCAGTTGTCTTGGGTGGCAGCAATGAGATCTGTCCCAATTATCAAATTTCAGCAATTTACAGCAATGCAATAAACAGAGGGGGAAGACTAGACAATACTGGTTCTAACAACAGTGTGGTTCCTTCTGTCTACTTCAGAATATTTTGATTTCTATGAGGTTCTTAATTTATAGAATATACTTGATAATACTATTTAAAATCAACAGAAAAAAACAAGAAATGCCTACATTTTAATCACAAAAACATTATGAAGGCAACTTTTAACTTAAGGTTTTTTTTTAAAAAAAGATAAACCAAGAAAAGTAATTTCAGGGAAAAAAACTGAAGTTTGACTTTGCTAGGTTGCCAGTTTCAAGCTCTTAAGACCGTCATGTGGAAAAGTCTGGAATAACTGGCTACTTCTGGATTCCTATTCTCTTTTCCCAATATAGTTTCCTCCTGCTTAACATTTCACACGTATCTCTGGCTATGCTATAGGCACAGTGGCAACAAATCATCTCCTCACTCTAAGTTGCCAATGCAGAAAAGCAACTGAGAGAGCTCTATGTCTCGCTTAGACTCACCTACATTTATAATAGGTGAGGCAGAAGCACAAAGTACATAAAAGGGCTGTATTGACTGACCATTGATTATGGCTTATTCTCTCACTCTTTGCAATTAGATCGGAAGATGCTCATAGACTTGCTGCAGATGCAGTCACCAGTATTCATTCCTTGCTCCTCACAGGACCCATGTAATTTCAGATTAATGTAAAATTTAATAGAACCACTTGATTGCAACTATTTCTGTTGTGATCGTGTACATTTATTTATTGAGAACTATTTCTGCTGTGATCGTGTACATTTATTTATTTATTTATTTATTTATTTATTTATTTTTCAAGACGGAGTCTCGCTCTGTCGCCCAGGTTGGAGTGCAGTGGCCAGATCTCAGCCATTCACCAAACCCAATCTCCGCCTCCCGGGTTTACGCCATTCTCCTGCCTCAGCCTCCCGAGTAGCTGGGACTACAGACACCCGCCACCACGCCCGGCTAGTTTTTTGTATTTTTTAGTAGAGACGGGGTTTCACCGTGGTAGCCAGGATGGTCTTAATCTCCTGACCTCATGATCCACCCGTCTCAGCCTCCCAAAGTGCTGGGATTACAGGCTTGAGCCACCGTGCCTGGCCCATTTATTTTTTATTAATTTTTTTTTGAGACAGGGTCTTGCTCTATTGCCCAAGCTGGAGTGCAGTGGCACGATCTCGGCTCACTGTAACCTCCACGCCCTGGGTTCAAATGATTCTCTCATCTCATCCTCCAAAGTAGATGGGATTACAGGAGGTCTCCGAACTCCTGACCTCAGGTGGTCCGCCTGCCTTGGCCTCCCAAAGTGCTAGGATTACAGGCGTGAGTCACTGCACCCAACAAAGTTAAGTATAGTATAATATCAAAAAATCCAGGCCAGGTGTGGTGGCTGTACACCTGTAATCCCAGCACTTTGGGAGGTTGAGGCAGGTGAATCATTTGAGGTCAGGAGTTCAAGACTAGCCTGACCAACATGGTGAAACCCCATCTCTACTAAAAACACAAAAATTAGCCAGGCAGGGTGATGAGCACCTGTAAGTAATCCCAGCTACTAGGGAGGGTGAGGCGGAGGTTGCAGTGGGCAACAAGAGAAACACTGCCTCAAAAAAAAAAAAAAAAAGAAAAAGAAAATTAAGAAAAAGAAAATCTAGCTGTGTAATTCTGTGTTAGTAGATTAAAAGAGAAAAATCTATGTGATCATCTCAATAAATCCCAAAGAAAACAAACCTGAGAAATTCAACACCTATTCATGATTTAAAAACACACACAAACAAAGATTCTGAGCAAACTACGAACAAATTAGACGCTTCAAAAATGTGATAAAAAGAGTATCTACCAGCCAGGTGCGGAGGCATATGCCTGTAATCCCAGGACCTTGGGAGGCCAAGGTTGGTAGATCACAAAGTCAAGAGATCGAGACCATCCTGGCCAACATGGTGAAACCTTGTCTCTACTAAAAACACAAAAATTAGCTGGGCGTGGTGGCAGGCGCCTGTAGTCCCAGCTACTTGGGAGGCTGAGGCAGGAGAATCGCTTGAACCCGGGAAGCGGAGGTTGCAGTGAGCCAAGATCATGCCACTGTACTCCAGCCTGGCAACAGAGCAAGACTCCATCTCAAAAAAAAAAGAGTATCTACCAAAAACTTATAACATGTGTTACAAAGAGGTGCATAAATTACTAAAACCACATTGGGCTACTGCATGAAAGTTCCACTGACAAGGGCCCAATGTAAAAAATTTTCAAAAAATATCCAATGACTGCCGAGGTGTGCGTTTTTAATATAGGAAATTCTACTTGATAAACACAGACTAGCAATGCTTACCTGCTTTAGTGCCTTCTTGCTGTGCTTCTGTGATGGAGAAATGACTTTACCTGCTGGAATGGTGGGTGATGGGCAGCCTGACTGTGGGGAGGACGACGATACTAGGGAAAAAAAAGTGACAATAAAATATTTTCGTTAATAGAGATATCAAGCACCATTCCTTCCCCAGTCATATGCTGCTACCTGGAGTAAGATCTGTGACCAAACACTTTTGGGAACGATGTACTTTTTGGAGTTTTACTGCAAACAGCCTCCCTTTTCAGTTTTTTTCCTCAGAAAGTTCTAGTGAAGGATGATAGGATTGGGAAGGGATGAGTGTTAGTATTCATTACTTTCCATTTATTAATTTTTCAATAGAATTGACTGAAGAATGACTCATCAAATCAGATAAAACTTAGAAATATTCTAGGGCCTTTTAGACAGTATCTATGGTCTCACAGTAAATCTAATGACAGCATGATATAGTGGAAGGGCCTTGGGTTGGCAGTTTAAAATAAAGACATTAAGGCCATTCGAGCTCAAAACTCTACCCTAGTTTTAATCCTTACATTCCTTCATCCTTTAAATCGATAGTTACAGGTTTACCAATGTGAGAGGGCATTTTAAGATTTCTCTGATGGAAGCAATTTGAATTTGCATAGGATGTAACCACTCTCTACTTCATCACTAGCTGTTTTATATAGTCTGGCAGAGCTCAGTCAGACCTGAGTGGGTCTTATGTGAATGAGGGTTCTTTCTTTAAGAATCTACACCTCTTAAACAGCAAGTAGATATTTATGTTCTATAAAATTAAATAATATGTGAGTACTGTTTACGATAAATACAGAAATTGCTGATTCAGTACCCTTATTAAAAAAAAAAAACAAGAAAGTATAATCACTACTGCTAGTGATGACTCTTGAAGAATGCATGTTTACTAAAGTCTTCCTCTATTCATAGTAGTTGGACAGAAAAGGCCCAAATAGCAAAATGATATCCCATGGTAAGGGCAATAAGCTTTAAGATGTCATAAAAGTACATACAAGGCAGTGCGCGGTGGCTCACGCCTGCAATCCCAGCACTTTGGGAGGCCAAGGCGGGTGGGTGACCTGAGGTCGGAGTTCAAGAACAGCCTGACCAACATGAAGAAACCCCATCACTACTAAAAATACAAAATTAGCCAGGTGTGGTGGCATATGTGGTGGCATATCCCAGCTACTGAGGAGGCTGAGGGAGAAGAATCGCTTGAACCTGGGAGGTGGAAGTTGTGGTGAGGAGATCGTGCCATTGCACTCCAGCCTGGGCAACAAGAGCAAAACTCTGTCTCAAAAAAAAAAAAAAAAAAAAAAAAGGCCGGGCGCGGTGGCTCAAGCCTGTAATCCCAGCACTTTGGGAGGCTGAGACGGGCGGATCACGAGGTCAGGAGATCGAGACCATCCTGGTGAACACGGTGAAACCCCGTCTCTACTAAAAAATACAAAAAAAACTAGCTGGGCGAGGTGGCGGGCGCCTGTAGTCCCAGCTACTTGGGAGGCTGAGGCAGGAGGATGGCGTAAACCCGGGAGGTGGAGCTTGCAGTGAGCTGAGATCCGGCCACTGCACTCCAGCCCGGGCGACAGAGCGAGACTCCGTCTCAAAAAAAAAAAAAAAATTACATACGTACTGATAGGTAGGCTAGCTACCGGTCATAAAAATGTAGAAGCATTATTTCATTGGTGTATCCAAGTTTTGGACTACAGTATTTCAATTTACTTAGGCATCCTAAGACAGGAATGCACAGTAGATGCATTTAAAGAAGATAGCAGCAAACAATTAAGATGACTTGGCCGGGCGTGGTGGCTAACGCCTGTACTCCCAGTACTTTGGGAGGCTGAGGCAGGCGGATCAACTGAGGTCAGGAGTTCAAGACTAGCCCGACCAATATGGTAAAACTCCGTCTCTACTAAAAATACAAATATTAGCCAGGTGTGGTGGCAACATGCCTGTAATCCCAGGCACTCGGAAGGCTGAGGCAGGAGAATCCCTTGAATCCTGGAGGCGGAGGTGGCAGTGAGCCGAGACCGCACCATTGCACTCCAGCCTGGGTCACAGAGTGAGAGCCCATCTCAAAAAAAAAAAAAAGATGCTGACTTATCATCACACTTAGTTTAGTTCTGTATCCCAACCTTTATGAAAAAGTATATAATTTATATATGGAAAAGAGCTGATGTACAAAAAGCTTGATATTTAAAAATGGAGTTGAATAATTCAAGACAGTACAGCTGCAAAAAGAAATCATAGCCTCGGCCGGGCGCGGTGGCTCACACCTGTAATCCCAACACTTTGGGAGGCTGAGGCTGGCGGATCACGAGGTCAGGAGATCAAGAGCATCCTGGCTAACACGGTGAAACCCTGTCTCTACCAAAAATACAAAAAAATTAGCCGGGCATGGTGGTGGGTGCTTGTAGTCCCAGCTACTCTGGCATGAACCTGGGAGGCAGAGCTTGCAGTTAGCCGAGATCACACCACTGCACTCCAGCCTGGGTGACAGAGCAAGACTCTGTCTTTAAAAAAAAAAAAAAAAAAATCATAGCCTCAGTATACTTTGATACTGACCAATTTTTTAAAAATAGCTTTATTAAGACAAAATTTATATACTAAGCAGCTGGGCATGGTGGCTCACACCTGTAATCCTAGAACTTTGGGAGACCGAGGCAGGTGGAACACTTGAGGTCAGGAGTTTAAGACCAGCCTGGCCAACATGGTGAAATCCCTACTCTACTAAAATACAAAAATTAGCGGGGTGTGGTGGCACACACCTGTAGTCCCAGCTACTCAGGAGGCTGAGGCAGGAGAATCACTTGAACCTGGGAGGCGGAGGTTGCAGTGAGCTGAGATCACGCCACTGTACTCCAGCCTGGGCAACAGTGTGAGAAAAAAAAAAAAAAAAAAAAAAAAAAAAAAAATATATATATATATATATATATATATATAATCCATATACAATACATCTTGCCTAAAGTATAAAATTTGAAGCCTACTTGAGGGTGGAGGTGGGAGGAGGGTGAGGATCAAAAAATTACCTATCAGGTACTATGCTTATTTCCTGGGTGACAAAGTATTCTGTACACCAAGCCCCTATGACATATAATTTACTTGCATAAAAAACCTGCACATGTACCCCGAACCTAAAAGTAAAAAAATAAAATAAAATATTTAAACATATGCACACAGATCACAAGTGGGTAGCACAATGAGGTTTTTTATATTTAAATTTTTTAAAAAAGGATATTTTAAGCCCACAGCTATCTTTTTGTGATCCCAGCCAGTCACTATCCTCAAAGATGAGCACTACACTGACATCTAACAGCAGAGGTTACTTTTACCTCTTTTACACTTCATATAAATATTGGGCAGCAGAAACTGTTTTGTACATGTCTTTTGACATTCTGTAGGCTGTTTTGAATTTATATGTAGTTTTCCATGTTGCGAATCATTTATTAGCACTGAATTCTGTTGTGAAAATATCACAGAATCATTCCACTGCTTATGTGCATGTATTTTTCATCTGGGAATATTAGGAATGGTACTAGTATGTAAATTCTAGAAAATGC
Organism: Piliocolobus tephrosceles; assembly: GCF_002776525.5. Classification (NCBI taxonomy): domain Eukaryota; kingdom Metazoa; phylum Chordata; class Mammalia; order Primates; family Cercopithecidae; genus Piliocolobus; species Piliocolobus tephrosceles. The sequence continues at coordinate 25,810,156 of NC_045448.1, forward strand.
ATTGGTGACACATAAAAATTTTGGGGTATATATGTAGTAGTGGACTTGTGTTTTATGTTTTACATCTCTTCAGTTTTAGGTGACACTGCCAGTTTTTCAAAATGCTTGTACAAAATTTTGAAGCCACCAGCAGTGTATGAGTTTTCTACATCCTTGCCAACACTTGGTATTTTCTGTCATTTTCATTTCAATCTCCTGGTTGCTGTGTTTATATCAGGCTTTTCTCAGATTGCTAAGAAAGTTGAACACTTAAAAAAAAAAAAAAAGTTGAACACTTATTAACACTTTTTTAGTCACTGAATAATCTCTATTTTGAAGACTGTTATTTTGCCTATCTTCCCGTGGTTTTATTAATAGCTATCTTTTTCTTGTTGCCTTGTGGTAGTTCTTTATATATGCTAGATAGACATCCTGTTTTAGTCTTCTGATATGGTTTGGCTCTGTGTCCTCACCCAAATCTCATCTTTTTTTTTTGCTTTTTGAGACGGAGTTTTGCTCTTGTCGCCCAGACTGGAGTACAATGGCACGATCTCAGCTCACTGCAACCTCTGCTTGCCAGGTTCAAGCGATTCTCCTGCCTCAGCCTCCCGAGTAGCTGGGATTACAGGTACTCCACCATGCCCAGCTAATTTTTGTATTTTCAGTAGAGATGGGGTTTCACCATGTTGGCCAGGTTGGTCTCAAACTCCCGACCTCAGGTGATCCACCCACCTCAGCCTCCCAAAGTGCTGGAATTACAGGCACGAGCCACTTCGCTGGGCCCCAAATCTCATCTTGAATTGTAATCCCCACGTGTCAGCAGAGGGACCTGTAATCCCCCACGTGTTGAAGTAGGAAGGTGACTGGATCATGGGGGCAGCTTCCCCCACGTTGTTCTCATGAGATCTGATGGTTTTTTAAAGGCAGTTTTCCCTGCTCTTTCTCACTTCTCTCTCCTGCCACCATGTGAAGTTCGCTGCTTCCCCTTCGCCTTCTGCCATGATCGTTAAGTTTCCTTAGGCCTCCCCAGCCATGTGGAACTGTGAGTCAATTAAACCTTTTTCCTTTATAAATTACCCAGTCTAAGGTATTTATAGCAGTGTGAAAACAAACTAATACACCCTCTCTCAGTCTCTCCTCTTTCTGAGAAATACTTAAAATATATTTAAATAATCTCATTTGTTATTTCCTCAGTATATTAAATATCTTTTGTTTTATTTAAGGAATCATTCTCTATCTTAAGACCACAAAGATGTTATTTTCTGTTTTCTTTTAAAAGCATCAGGATTTAGGTTTAAACTTTGGTTTTGCAATCCATTCAGAATCAATTTGTTGTGTGACTAGTGATTGAATTTTCCCTGGTAAGCTAACAAAATTAAATTTATTCTGAAAATGTTTGGGGAAAAAACATAAAATTCAATGGCTTTCAGTATATTCACTAAGTGGTACAATCATCACCCCTCAAAAAACACCATACATGTTAACTGTTACTCATCTTTTACCCCATCTATGTCCGTAGTCCTAGGTAACCAGTAATCTACTTTCTGTCTTTATAAATTTGCCTCTTAGGGATATTTCATATAATGAAATCATATATTAGTGCTCGTTTATGAATGACTTTTTCAACAACGTGCTTACTTTTGAAGGCGCATCCATGTTTCAATGTGTATGGATACTTTATTCTTTATCGTAGAGTAATATTCCATTGCATGCCTATGTCACATTTTGTCTATTCATCAGCTGATGAACATCTGGATTGTTTCTACCTTTTGGGTATTATGAACAATGTTACGAAGAACATTTGTGTGCAGACGTTTTAAGTATGTGCTTTTAGTCTCTTGGGTTCATTCCTAGGAGTGGAATTGCTGGGTCTTACAATAACTCTCTGTTTAACTTGAGGAACTGCCAAGCTGTTTTTCAAAATGGATGTACTATTTTTACAATTCCACGAGGAATGTGTGAGGCCACTTTCTCTATATCCTTACCAATGCTTATTATGCTTATTATTGTCTGTCTTTCTTACTTGGCCAATGTCTTTAAAGAAACAAAAGTAAAAGTTAAAACTATTAATATTTTCTTAATAACGTCTTGCAGAAATCTCAAGACTATATATTTCTTCGCCTACCCCAAATACTGCCTGAGTACAAACAGAAAATAAAAAGCCAAAATAACTCCACTAGAAAATACAAGAATTCTACTTTGCAGCCCAGAAAAGTGACAATAAAGCTATCAGCAATTACCAGGACAAACTGCTTAGGATGTTTACCCTTAAGCCAAACACCTTTTTTAACAAATTAAACCACAGCATTTAACTAAGCCAACCAAAACAAATCATGAAAATTACAGGACCCACCAGTATAAACATTTCCCAGAGTTGACTTAATGCTAAGTACTGGTCTATGAAACTTAAACGGTACTCTAACTTTTTTTTATTATTTTATGTTATTTTTGAGACAGGGTCTCACTCTTGCACAGGCTGGAGTGCAGGGACACAATCGCAGCCCACTGCAGCCTCGACCTCGCAGGCTCAAGCAGTCTCCTACCTTCACCTCCTAAGTAGCTGGGACCACAGGTATATGTTATCACATCCAGGTAATTTTTTTTTAAAGTCTTTTTTTTTTTTAAGAGATGGGGTCTTGCTATGTTGTCCAAGCTTGTTCTAACTTTTAAAATATTAAAGATTTTATATTACAATCAGCAAATAAGACTTAAATACAGGTCTGGCACAGTGGCTCACACCTATAATCCCAGCATTTTGCATGGCGGAGGTGGGAAGATCACTTAAGGCCAGGAGTTCAACATCAGCCTAGGCAACATAGTGAGACCCTGTCTCTAGAAAAAAAAATTTTTTTAATTAGCTGGGCATGGTGGCATAAACTTGTATTCCCAGCTACTTGGGAGGTTGCAATCCAGCCTAGGGGGTGACAGTATGAGACCCTATCATTTTTAAAAATAAAACAACAACAACAAAAAAAAACACTTAAAGATTTAAACTTATCTCTGTTGAGAAACTTATCTCTTATAATTCCTTTTAGTGACTATGCTGTCTTCAAAGACATATAATTTTATTATTAGTAACAGCAGACAAGTATCTTCTACGTGCTTAACACTGTACTAGGTTCATTTTAACAGGAGTTCATTGAACTCTCATAATTACTCTCTCTCTTAGGGTAGTTTTCTTTCTACCCCTACCTAAACTCCTCAAATTATACTTCTAGAAATAACTAAGTAAGACAGTTTGATTGGCATCCTTATGATATTTTTCTATGCAAATAAAAATACAAAAAGTTTCAAGGCTATATATTTATATACAAAAATAAATTTCAAAGATACATATTCATCTGCATATTACGATGGTATTATCTAAGTTTTACATATCAAGAAATTCAACTAGTTTGCCAAAAGATATATAGCCAGTAAGGAGCAGAGCCAAGATTTGAACTTCATTTTCAGAGTAATGAATAAGTAACCTATAGCTGGCTGATAATGGTGGCCACCAAAAAGATATGTCTACATTCTAAGCTCCAGAATCTGTGAATGTTACTTTATTTGGGAAAAGAGCCCTGGCAGGTGTAACTGAGTTAAGGATCTTCAGACAAGAAGATCATCCTGGATTATCCAAATGGATCCTAAAGCCAATGACAAGTCTCTTCATAAGAGATGCATAAGGGAAGACATAGGCAGAGACTGGAGTAATGTGCTCATAAGGCAAGGAAGTCAGCAAGAAAAAGTCTAGAGAAAGCAAGGAGCAGATTCTCCCGCAAAGTCTCAGTAGGGAATGCAGACATGCCAACACCTTGCTTTCAGACTTCTGGCATTCAGAACTGTGAGAATAAATTTGTTTGCTTAAGCTGCCCACTTTGTGATAACCTGCAACTTCAGAAAACTCATACAATACCTAAAATCAACAAGTTCTCATAGATGTTTACATATGTGAAATATTTAAATCAAATGCAATTATCAAAGATAGGACACTATACACCAAACTACATGTAGTTTTTTAAAAATATATATTTAGCACCCAAATTGTCCCATTTTGACCTAGTGGGAGCTCCTTCAAGTTGTAAACTGTCTTGGGGATATGGCTCCACCCATATTTGACAGCTTTTTTACTACCTGTCACAGAAAGTTGTCCCAGGCAAATCTTGCATAACTTTTGGCTCAGACCTGGATCAACTACTTCTCCAACAAGCTCTGACATCTTTAAATTGGAAATGGTATTAAAAGACTGTGGTGTGCACACCACACTAGGAGTGCTCACTGTCAACAGGTTACCACTAGTTCTAGAACTTTGCAGTGGCCAGAACAAGAAGTCATCATTTAGAAAGAGAAAATGAAATTCATGTTTGTATACCAAATTTGAATTGAAGATTACAGAGCTGTCACTTAACTTTTCTGATTTTTTTTTTTTTTTTTTTTGAGATGGAGTCTCCTTCTACCGCTCAGGCTGGAGCGTAGTGGTGTGATCTCGGCTCACTGCAACCTCTGCCTCCTGGGTTCAAGCAATTCTCCTGTCTCAGCCTCTCAAGTAGCTGGAATTACAGGCGCCTGCCACCATACCCGGCTAATTTTTTTGTATTTTTAGTAGAGACAGGGTTTCGCCATGTTGACCCGGCTGGTCTTGAACTCCAGACCTCAAGTAATCCACCCGCTTCAGCCTTCCAAAGTGCTGGTATTACAGGCATGAGCCACCATGCCCAGGCTGATTTTGTATTTTTATCCTGTTTCTTCCCGCCTAACAATCCTGGTTCCTAATATTACTATAATTATTAATTTGCTTAGTATTATAGATATAGTTTCAAAGAAACCATACAATATAATTATTGAAATTAAGACTACTGAATGAAGTTTAAGATTTGTCTCCTTCAACACCTGTGAAAAGGGGGAAAAAAGGTTTATGTCTTGTCTCTCATACCTAAGCTACATCCCACAATAACTTACCTATGTCATTACACCACAAATTTGATATACTTATTTGCTTTATTTCTTATTTCTAGGAAGTACATTAAAAATTTTAAATTATGTAACGTTACAAATCGTATTACTTTCATACAAGTCTAGCTCTCTTCCTTAACTATACTACTCTACAGAAAATCATTTTAATAGGTTTTTGTTTGTCCTTTCATTTTTATTCATATTTTTCATTTTGTTAAAATACAGTATACATGTTTTAATACTTTTGTTTTTCCTTTTTAAGACAGTTTCGTTCTTGTTGCCCAGGCTGGAGTGCAATGGCACAATCTTGGCTCGCTGCAATCTCTGCCTCCCAGGTTCAAGCAATTCTCGGGCCTCAGCCTCCTAAGTAGCTGGTATTACAAGTGCCCACCACCACGCCCAGCTAATTTTTGTATTTTTAGTAGAGACAGGGTTTCACCATGTTGGCCAGGCTGATCTGGAACTCCTGATCTCAGGTGATCTGCCCGAATCGGCCTCCCAAACTGCTGGGATTACAGGCGTGAGCCAAAATGCCTGGCCCGTTTTAATAATTTTACTTATTTCTTTAAACAAAAGATCATATACCACTAACTGTCCAGTACTTTGATTTTTTTTTTTTTTTTTTAAAGACAGGGTCTTACTCTGTTGCCCAGGCTGGAGCCACTTTGATTTGAGTGAAAAAACTCAGTGTATCCTGGAGGATATCCTAGAACAGAACATGGAACTTTTCTCTGCATTCCTTTTAATAGTTGCATAGAATTCCACTGTGTATATCAACCGTGAATTTCTTTTTTCTTTTTTTTTGAGACGGAGCCTTGCTCTGTCGCCCAGGCTGGAGTGCAGTGCCCGGATCTCAGCTCACTGCAAGCTCCGCCTCCTGGGTTAACGCCATTCTCCTGCCTCAGCCTCCCGAGTAGCTGGGACTACAGGCGCCGCCACCACGCCTGGCTAATTTTTTGTATTTTTTAGTAGAGACGGGGTTTCACCGTGTTCGCCAGAATGGTCTCGATCTCATGACCTCGTGATCCACCTGTCTCGGCCTCCCAAAGTGCTGGGATTACAGGCTTGAGCCACTGCGCCGGGCCAACCGTGATTTCTTCCACCAGATTTTGTTGATGGGTATTTTTTGGGTCGTTTCTAGTCTTTTGTTTTCATGACTACATCTTAACCAGTAGGTTCTAAAGTATGGTACCCAGAACAACATCATTACTACCTAAAAACGTACTAGAAATGAAAATTATTGGTGCAAGCCCAGATTACTGAATCAGATACTCTGAAGTGAGGCCCAGGAATCTGCACCATACTTTCTCTAGGTGATTCTGATACAAGCTTGAGTTTGAGAATCATTGATCTTAATCTCTGCCATTTTGTATTTCTGACAGTTTATCTCTGAGGTTGATTCTTAGAAGTGAGTTTGCTAGACTAAAAGATAAACACATATGCTTCAAGAAGCATCAGAGAAAAAAATTTCTTTATTCTCAGGTTTTAAAAGAAATTCACCCAGGTTTGGCCGGGCATGGTGGCTCATGCCTGTAATCCCAGCACTTTGGGAGGCTGAGGCGGGCCAATCACGAGGTCAGGAGATCTAGATCATCCTGGCTAACACGGTGAAACCCTGTCCCCACCAAAAATACAAAACAGCCGGGCGTGGTGGCGGGCGCCTGTAGTCCCAGCTACTCGAGAGGCTGAGGCAGGAGAATGGCATGAACCCAGGAGGAGGAGCTTGCAGTGAGCCGAGATTGTGCCACTGCACTCCATCTCAAAAAAAAAAAAAAAAAAAAAAAAGAAAAAGAAAAAGAAATTCACCCATGTTTTCCTGTAGTACTTGGTTTCATATTTTACATTTATTATAACTTTAATTTCTTTGGAATTTATCCTGGTGAGAAATGAATGCAATGTCATCTTTTTGGGTATTGAGTTGTTTCAACAACTTTTTGCACATGTCTTAAAAAAAGTAATGCTCGGCCAAGCACGGTGGCTCACGCCTGTAATCCCAACACTTTGGGAGGCCGAGGCAGGTGGAACACCTGAGGTCAGGAGTTTAAGACCAGCCTAGCCAACATGGTGAAACCCCTTCTCTACTAAAAACACAAAATTAACTGGGTGTGGTGGTGCATGCCTGTAATCCCAGCTATTTGGGAAGCTGAGGGAGGAGAATCGCTTGAACCCAGGAGGCAGAGGTTGCAGTAAGCCTTGATGGCACCATTGCACTCCAGCCTGGGCAATAAGAGCAAAACTCTGTCTCAAAAAGAAAAAAAAAAAAAAGAGAGAGAGATGCTCGGATTTTTTTGTTGTTAGTGCAAATATATTCTTTCTTCATTATTATTTATGCACATAGTGGCTGATTGCTACATATTAATTTTATTTATATCTATTTATTTACAATCCCAAATTCTCTTTTTTTAAGACACAGGGTCTCACTCTGTCACCCAGCCTTGAATTCCTGGGCTCAAGGTATCCCCATCTCCTAAGTACTACTACAAGTACTCGCCTGGGTTTTTTTTTTGAGACAGAGTCATTGCTATGTCGCCTAGGCTGGAGTGCAGTGGCACTCATGCAGCCTCTGCCTCTTAGGTTCAAGCGATTCTTCTGCTTCAGCCTCCCAAGCAGTTGGGACCACAGGCGCGTGCCACCACACCCAGCTAAATTTTTTATTTTTGGTAGAGATGGGGTTTCACCATATTGGCCAGGCTGTTCTTGAACTCCTGACCTCGTGATCTGCCCTCCTCGGCCTCCCAAAGTGCTGGGATAACAGGCGTGAGCCACTGCGCCTGGTCTTGTTTTTTTTAATTTTTTAACATTTTTTGTAGAGACAGGGTCTCATTATTTGTCCAGGTTGGTCTCAAACTCCTGGTCTCAAGTGATCCTCCTGCCCCACCCTCCCACAGTGCTAGAACTACAAGCATGGGCCACCAGTTCTCTTTTTAATCAGTATTTATCTCCACTGATTTTTTTGTGTTTGTCAGACGCAAAATCATATCATCTGAAAAAAAGTAGTAGTTTTACCTAATCCTTTCTGATTCTTGTCGCCGGTTACTCAAACTGCTTTCTCTTGCTTACCTGTATTGACATAAACAACTCTAGGCCAGGCGTGGTGGCTCAAGCCTGCAATCCCAGCACTTTAGGAGGTGGAGACGGGTGGATCATCTGAGGTCAGGAGTTCGAGACCAGCCTGGCCAACATGGTGAAGCCCCGTCTCTACTAAAAATACAAAAAATTAGCTGGTCATGGTGGCATACACCTGTAATCCCAACTACTCAGGAGGCTGAGGCAGAAGAATTGCTTAAACCTGGGAGGTAGAGGTTGCAGCAAGCCAAGACTGCACCACTGCTCTTCAGCCTGGGCACCAGAGGAAGACTCCAACTCAGGAAAAAATAAAAAACAAAAAACACCTCTACATAATGTTAAATAAGAATGGAGATAGTGGACATCTTGTTCTTGACTCGTTCTGGCTAAAACAGAAGCCACTAGTGTTTCCCCCTTAAGACAATGGTTTCTTAACTAAGTTAAAATGTTAAAGAGGAATTCACTAATTGTCAATTTTATTGAGCATAAATTTATTCAAAGACCTTTTCAGCAAGCATAGAAATAACTTATTTTTCACATTAGCTTTGTTAATGTAATTAATAATAATAGAATTCATAGTAGTGACCATACTTACAATCCAAAAACCTATTTATGATATTATCATTTAAATGTATACTTGGATACTATACAGTAAACTTTTATTATGATTCTGCCTCAATATTCGTAAGATAATGCTTAGTATTCATAAAATAACATAATCTTTGGAAAATTTGTTTTCAAAAATAATCTAGATGTTTTTTATTCTAGCTCTGGAACAGTGTTTAAAACATTAAGATTATTATCTTTAAACATATGGTTGAATTATCGCTGGGCATGGTGGCTCACACCTGTAACCCCAGCACTTTGGGAAGCCAAGGTAGGCATGGTGGTACACACCTGTAATCCCAGCCACTCGGGAGGCTGAGGCAGGAGAATCGCTTGAACCCAGGAGGCGGAGGCTGCAGTGAGCCAAGATCGCACCACTGCACTCCAGCCTGTGGGACAGAATGACACTCCATCTCAAAATAAATAAATAAAAATTTAAAAATAAGCATATGATTGAATTCCCCTGAAGAACATGTGGGTATAGTGTTCTTTTGAAGGGGAGTTCTAATACAGGTCTACTTCTATGGAAATGTATTTACACTTTCTATCTCTACTGGGTTCAATTTTTGTGCACTGTATTTTCCTAGAAAAGTATACCATTTCATCTACATTTTGAAGTACTGTGAAAAAGTCTAATGGTTTTTAAATTTTGTTTTGAAATTTCAACCTGAATTTATATACTCATGGTTTTTTCCTTTAAAAAAAAAGTACGTTAAGAAAGCTTGTCTATTATATTGATTCGTTTTAAAACCAACCTTTTCTACCATTTTTCTCTTCTAATTTAGTAATTTTCATTATTTATTTTTATTATACATCATTTTCTTCAGCTACCTATTGGTTTATTTTATTCTTTTTTTTTTTCTAATTTTTAGAGTAGTTTGCTTATTTTAGTTTCTCCTTACTGACAGGAAGTATTCAGTATTATAAACTGCCTTCCAGACTGGACACAGTGGCTCATGCCTGTAATCCCAGCGCTTTGGGAGGTCAAGGCGGGCGGGATCACTTCAGTTCGAGACCAGCCTAGGCAACGTGGCAAAATCTTGTCTATATATAAAAAAAAACATGGCCGGGCGCAGTGGCTCACAGCTGTAATCCCAGAACTTTGTGGGGCTGAGGTGGGCAGATCACGAGGTCAGGAGTTCAAGACCAGCCTGGCCAACATGGTGAAACCCTGACTCTACTAAAAATACAAAAATCAGCCAGGCGTGGTGGTTCATGCCTGTAATCCCAGCTACTCGGGAGGCTGAGGCAGGAAAATCGCTTGATACCAGAAGGCGGAGGTAGGAGTGAGCTGAGATTGCGCCACTGCACTCCAGTCTAGGTGAAAAAGCGAAACTCCACCTCTAAATAAATAAATAAAAAGTTAGCCAGGTGTGGTGGTGTGCTGTAGTCCCAGCTACTTGGGGGGCTGAGACAGGAGGATCACCTGAGCCTAGGAAGTTGAGGCTGCACTTGAGTTGTGATCACGCCACTGACTCCAGCCTGGGTGACAGAGTAAGACCGTGTCTCCCAACTTAAAAAAAAAAAAAAAAAAGAAAGTAGGTGGCACCAAACCCTTGTATATATAAGCCTCCTTCAGCTCTGGCTGCAAGTCTCACTTAAGGAAGATGATTAATATGCTAACAGAAAGATTATGGCAGCAGACATGATAACTATACAAGATTTTAAAAGATTTCATGGGAATATAACGTATTGAATGCATTGTATAATGAAGAATGAACTTTACTCCCTGTATTAATTCCCCAGACCCGTCATTTTAAAAAGTACATAACCTAGGTGACATAAAACAAGACACTTATTCTTTCACAGTTCTGGAGGCTGAAAATCCAAAACTGATGTGTCAGCAAGGATGGTTCATTCTGTGAAATAAGCTATTCCATCCCTTTCTCTTAGTTTCTGGTAACATCCAGCAATTTTTGGCGTTCCTTGGCTTTTAGTAGCATCATTTCAACCTCGTCTCCATCATCACACGGCACTCTCTTCATGTCTCCATGTCTTCATATGACCCATCTTATAAAGACACCAGTCTTGGCCGGGCGCGGTGGCTCAAGCCTGTAATCCCAGCACTTTGGGAGGCCGAGACGGGTGGATCACGAGGTCAGGAGATCGAGACCATCCTGGCTAACACCGTGAAACCCCGTCTCTACTAAAAATACAAAAAACTAGCCGGGCGAGGTGGCGGGCGCCTGTAGTCCCAGCTACTCCGGAGGCTGAGGCAGGAGAATAGCGGGAACCCGGGAGGCAGAGCTTGCAGTGAGCTGAGATCCGGCCACTGCACTCCAGCCTGGGCGATAGAGCGAGACTCCGTCTCAAAAAAAAAAAAAAAAAAAAAAAAAAAAGACACCAGTCTTAGAGGACTAACAACCCACCCTACTACAGTATGACTTCATCTTAACTAATTAATTCTGTAACAACTCTGTTTCCCAATAAGGATATTCTGGGGTACCAGAGGTTATGATTTCAATATATCTTTTTGAAGGGGACACAATTTGAAGCATAACACTTGCTTTTATTTAGCCTATTTTTCCAGAGCTATACAGATGGTATGAACTTAACACTGTCATTCATTGAATATAAGCTATTATTATTATTTAAAAATAAAACTATGTATAAACTAATAGATTTTAAAAATTAATTTCGCAATGTTGTTACATCCAGTGTCAATGTTCAGAGAGGCAATCCATCACAGGCCCTGAGTGCTGTCATGTGTACATGCGAGCAAGGCCAGCAATGTTTTAAGTCCCAGAACACTCTTTACCTGAGCCATCTTTCAGGGTTATGTTTGCAGCTGCAGAGCAACCATGAGATGAAGCAATGTCTTTTCCCAGGCAAAATATGCTTGCTTCTGCTAAAAGCAGTGAATCCCTCAAACTAATGTTTCTTGGCTGAGATGCAAACCCACTGCACGAATAGGATACATCTGGGCCTGTATCTCATCACCTGAGCCTCAGGGTAAGGGAAAGCTGACACAAAAAGTATGCTGACAGTCATATTGCTTACTCTATCATAGGTAATATAGTACTTTTTCTATGACCCAGGATTCTTGTTTCTTCTGTTAACATCCTTGAGAGGCTAATTTGTTCACTTACAAATCAGGTAAAATCCTAGACACTTCAAAGACACAGTCAATTTATAAAAACTATATTTCTATATATCAGAAACACACAATTATAAAGTAAAAAAAGTTAAAGCTATTCACAACAGAATAAAAAATGTCAATAAATGTATTAAGAAGTGTGCAAAGACCTGTAAGACAGAAAAATCCATAGCATTAATGAACACATTGAACTGCAAAAAATGCAGTAATATATTTTTTAAAAAGTCAATAGAACTAAAACTGATCTATAGATTCAATGCAATCCTAACCAAAATCATAGCAGGTTGATGAGAGAGGACATGTGGAAACTGACAAGCTGCTTCTAAAATTTACATGAAGATGAGATCAGTCAGAAAAGCCAAGAAAATATTAAAGAACAAAATGGAAAGAATTAAACTATTAGATATCAGGATTAATCATAAAGCTAAAGTAATTAAAACAGGGTGGTACTGTTACAAGGAAAGACAAAACACAACAGAGCAAAGCAAAGTCCAGAAACCAAACCATAACTATATGGTCAATTGACTTATGACAGAGAGAACACTACAATAAACTAAAGAAGTCTTCAAAAATGGGTGCTAGGTAATTAAAATATCCCTACAGGGTGAAAGGAATAAAATGATGATCCTCATCTCACATAATACAAAAAAATTCCACATGGTTTATAGATCTAAATGTAAAAGATAAAAGAATAAAGCTTTCATTAAAATGTGCACACGCACATGCATATACATGAAGACAGTTTCCTCTCTGTGTGTATATAGTATTTTCATTGCATAAACATCCACCAGTACCCAAATTCATTTATCCCACCACTGGTGAACATTTAGGTTATTTTTGTTATTACGATTAATTCTACTTTTTAAAAAAATTTCTTTTTGTACTCCTTTATGTTGGGTATATACTCCAGAGTAGAATTAGCTATACTATGGGCAGCCAAGCAGTTTTCCAAAGTAGCTGTACTAGTTGTACTAGTTTAAATTCTCACCACCAGTTTATAGGAATCCCTATACACTGACATGTTTCCCTATACATGATTTCACGTGATCACTACCAGTTGGTACCATCCGTCTTTTTAATTTTGGACTTTGGTGGGTGCGTAATAGTATTGCATGTGGTTATAAGTTGCCTTTCTGTGGTCGCTAATGGAATTTGACTCTTTTTCATTATTAACCATTTTGATATCATCTTTGTGCAATGCTTGCTCTAGTCTTTGCCCATTTTTCTATGAATTCTCTTTTTCTTAGTAACTTGTAGGAGTTCTTCATATATTCCTTTGTTGCATATATTTATTGCAAATAACTTCTCTGTGCCTTGCCTTTCCACTCTCTTAAAGTTATGTTTTGATGAACGCAACTTCTTAATGTACCCAGTATGTTTTTTTTCTTTAGAAAATTGCCTAGCTTTATGATTAATCCTGATATCTAATAGTTGTACTCTTTCCATTTTGTTCTTTAATATTTTCTTGGCTTTTCTGACTGATCTCATCTTCAAAATTTTAGAAGCAGCTTGTCAGTTTCCACACGTCCCCTCCCGCATCAACCTGCTATGATTTTGGTTAGAATTGCATTGAATCTATAGATCAATTTTAGTTCTACTTTTTTTTAAAAAAAATATATATATTACTGTATTTTGTGCAGTTCAATTGTGTTCATTAATGCTGTGAATTTTTCTGAGCTTCCTTCTGGTCACACCCATTGCCCCAAAATAACCACTCTATATAGTTTTAAGAATCTGATGTATTTCTATGTACCAGAAGGTGAATGATTCTTACACACATGCAAATAATGTAATAGCAAAAAATTATTTAAGTACGACTTGATTATATAAGTTTAAAAATTTATCTGGACATTATTCTGTTCCAGTCATGTCTTGTTTATGCTATTGGAAGTTGTTAGAGTGGTTATTTTGGGGTAATGGGTGTCACCAGAAGGGAGCTCAGGGCAATATTTTGCTTTTTTTTTTTTTTTTGAAATGAAGTCTCGCTCTGTCGCCCAGGCTGGAGTGCAGTGGCACGATCTCAGCTCACTGCAAGCTCCACCTGCCGGGTTCACACCATTCTCCTGCCTCAGCCTCTGGAGTAGCTGGGACTACAGACATCTGCCACCACACCCAGCTAATTTTTTCTATTTTTAGTAGAGATGGGGTTTCGCCATCTTAGCCAGGATGGTCTTGATCTCCTGACCTCGTGATTCGCCCACCTTGGCCTCTCAAAGTGCTGGGATTACAGGCATGAGCCACCGCACCCGGCAATATTTTGCTCCTTAATCTGGTTGATAGTTCATAGTACTGTTCTGTTTGTGAAACTCCAACAAGCTGTATACTTATGTGTACTTTAATGAATACAGGCTGATCATTCCAAATCAGAAAATATGAAATGCCCAAAATCAGAAAATTTTTTAGTGCCAACATGATGCTCAAAGGAAATGTTCATTGGAACATTCTGGATTTTGAACTTTCTTAATTTGGGATGCTCAACCCAAATAATGCAAGTATTTCAAAATCTGAAAAAATCCAAACTCTAAAACACTTCTAGTTCCAAGCATTTCAGAGAAAAAGTACTTACTCCATATGTATTATAATCTAATTTAAAATTTTACAAATAGACAAAGTGACCCAAATTGACAGAAATCAGGATGGCGGTTACTTTTGAGAAAGGACCAGTAGTGATTTGGAGATGACAGGATGTTTTTGCAATGCTGATGAAGCATCGTAATAGTTAATTATTTACTAGGAAGATGGGGTTATTTTCTGTTCTGAATTTTTAAAAAAAGGGACAAGATCATCTCATATAGTTTCTCCTTTAAAGATAAAATTTGGCACACTCTCACCCTTTTTTAAAGTAAAGCTAAAAATCATCTAAACTATTGCTGTTCAAATGTCCACAGACTGGTCTGTGATAAGATAAGCATGAAAGCAAGAACATTTAGGTACTTTCACAGAAATCTGACATTGCTGGGTCATTCTGAGTCCACAATGGACTAGAGGAAAAAAATTGGTCCTTGATGATGAATAATTTGAGAATAAACTAGTTAACTTATGAGGTGGTGGTGATATGAGTAGGAGGGGTGTGAGAAACATATGAGCAAGATTTCCTAGGACTACATCTTAAAAAAACAACAAACAAACAAACAAAAAAACAAAAAAAGAACTATTAAAAATAAGACCTTGTTTAAAAAATAAACATAAAAAAAGAAAACAATTAAAGCTGCATTTTAACTGTATCAAGACCCTGTTTATAATCTTTTCTCACAAAGTGGCACTTATAAAAAAAAATCCCTCATACTTCTCTATTACCAGTTTCACTTCAAATGAAACTAATAAATGTCACCAATTAATGTTATCCCACACCAAGGAAGTATATTACCTACAACAAATGATTTTCAAAAGCAAAACAGAAATAAATTTTAGCTTATATACCAGTGATGAGAAATTGAGCTAACTTAAACACTAATGAGTAGAACAACAAAAGAAGCTAGTTTATTAACTCAGAAACTTAATGAACAAAAGTATGAAACCAACAACAAAAAGGGTCAATAAACAGTCTTTTGTCATTTATTTATCTATCTATCTATCTATCTATTTATTTATTTATTTATTTATTTATTTATTTATTTATTTATTTATTTTTGAGACAGGGTCTCTGTCACTCAGACTGGAATGCAGTGGCATCATCATAGCTCACTGTGGTCTCAAACTTCCGGGCTTAAGTGATCCCCCTACCCTGGCCTCCCAAAGTGCTAGGACTACAGGTGTGCACCAAAACCGGCTGTTTTTTATTTAGAGCCAAGGTCTCACCATGTTGCCCAAGATGGTCTTGAACTCCTGGGCTCAAGTGATACTCCTGCCTTGGCCTCCCAAAGTAATGGGATTACAGGTGTGAGCCACCACACCTCCAGCCTATAAACAATCTTGATCTTCCTGGTGTCTGGCTACGAAAATGTGGAAGAGTCGTCAGTGTCTCCATTCTCTCTCTTCTCTGATCTACACCTTAATTTTCCTAAGAAACTTTGTGAGGCTGGGCGCGGTGGCCCACATCTGTAATCCCAGCACTTTGGGAGGCTGAGGCAAGCAGATCACAAGGTCAGGAGTTCGAGATTAGCTTGGCCAACATGGCAAAACCTCGTCTCTACTAAAAATATAAAAATTAGCCAGGCGTGGTGGTGGGCACCTATAATCCCAGCTATTCAGGAGGCCGAGGCAGGAGAATTGCTCGAACCCATGATGGCGAGGTTGCAGTGAGCTGAGATCGTGCCACTGCACTCCAGCCTGGGCGACAAGAGCAAGACTCCATCTCAAAAAAAAAAAAAAAAGAAAAAAAGAAAAAGAAAAAGAAACTTTGTGCATACCAATATCCGGTAAATAATAAGACTATCACTAAAGGTTAACCGTATGATCCAAATTTCATTTCCCTCCACAAATCCCCTCTCCCAGCCAAATTTATCTTCTTATGGCTTCCTGAGAACACTATACACATTCCCACCTTCTTGCCTTTATATATGTTTTCTTTCCGTAATACATCCTGCCTTTCCTAGTGCTTAAACTCTCTAGAGAAGAATAGTATCTTAGGACTTTTATAGCTAATACTTAGTAATCCAGGCAAAGTTAACTTAGTATCCCTTCTCTAATGCTGTCATAACATGATAAATACAAACACATGCGATTTATGAAGTCATGTGCTAATTATCTACTTATTTTTCTATCCCTCTAGATATGCTGAGACAACTTTAAGGATGGGGTCGACACCTCATTCAAATTTGTTTCCCAAATACCTGGCAAATAATACAGACTGGAGAAGGCATGAGTGTAACAAGTAGTTTGTTTGCTTGTTTTTTCATTCATTTTTTGAGAGAGGGTCTTGCTCTGTCACCTAGGCTGGAATGCAGTGGTCCCATTATAGCACACTGTAGCCTTGAACTCCTGGGCTCAAGCAATCCTCCTGCCTCAGTCTACTGAGTAGCTGGGACTACAGGCACACACCACCACACTCAGCTAATTTTACTTTTTATTTTTTGTAGAGACAGGAGTCTCACTATGTTGCCCAGGCTGGTCTCAAACTCCTGGGCTCAAGTGATCCTCCCATCTTGGCCTCCCAAAGTGCTGGGATTATAGGTGTGAGCCACCACAGCCTGCCTAACAAGTAGTTTAAACAGAGACATTACTTTGGTTGTTACAAATAAACTAATGCCTTAAACAACACTTTTCAGGATTATAACTTTATCCTCCAATGTGGACTGCTCAACAGATTAAAACAATTCTTAACAACACATTTTTTTTGTCTAATTAGAAACAAACATGCTTGCTTCTATATAAACATATAGAAATAAAAGATTAACAAATTCTGATCAAAAGATCAAGTTACTATTATTTGATTTAAAAACAAAAAACAAAAATCATTACATAAAAGAAACCCAAAGAGTAATCTAGCAATTTTTTTTTTTCCTTGAGACAGCATCTCACTTTGTCACCCAAGCTAGAGTGCAGTGGCATGATCTTGGCTCACTGCAGCCTCCAAAGCCTCCTGGGTTCAAGTGATTCTCTTGCCTCAGCCTCCCGAGTAGCTGGGAATACAGGCATGTGCCACCATATCCGGCTAATTTTTGTATTTTTAGTAGAGATGGGGTTTCACCATGTTTACCAGGCTGGTCTTGAACTCAGGTGATCCGCCCTCCTCAGCCTCCCAAAGTACTGGGATTACAGGCGTGAGCTACTGCAACCAGCTGATAATTTTTTTTTTTTTAAAGCTTAATATCAAGTGTTTTCAGAAAAATATTTAAAACAAATTTTAGGCCGGGTGTGGTGGCTCACACCTGTAATCCCAGCACTTTGGGAAGCTGAGGTGGGTAGATCACTTGAGGCCAGGAGTTTGAGACCAGCCTGCCCAACATGGCGAAATCCCAGCTCAACTGGTGTGGTGGTGCATGCCTGCAGTCCGAGCTACTGGGGAGGTTGTGGCAGGAGAATCGCTTGAACCTGGGAGGTGAGGTTGCAGTGATCAGAGATCATGTCACTGCACTCCAGCCTGGGCAACAGAGCAAGTTTCTGTCTCAAAAAATAAATAAAATAAATACAACAAAACAAATTTTAGAACTTGAGGCTTATCAGTCAGTTTTACATAGTTCACTGCAGGCTTATCAGTCAGTTTTACATAGTTCACTGCAGTAGTTTCAGGTTGCTGGATATTTACATACTGCTCATTGAGTTTAAGTCAAAAGGTACTACTTTTCACACACATTATTACAGCATTGATAATTTTCCATTTCAACGGATGATTACAATGTCGAACAAGGTCAAAAAGATACAGACTATTAATATTAGATGCATTTGAGTTAAAAGCTTTAGTAAATAATCTCTGACTTAAATTTTTATTTTCTCCCAAAGACATTTAATGGGCCCCTATGAAGTATTAGGGAGGTATCAGAAACTGAAGGATTGATAACAAAATTGAAACTTAAGAACTATACATAGTTGAAGAATTGATTGCTGAAGGACTGATAACAATCGAAGTTTCCAAAATGATTTTGTCCTTTAGAAACAGTTATGTTTCTCTTGAGGGAGTTTTTATTCTAACAGGTCTTTCTTTGGAGGTAATAGATCCTTTTTAGTTTTAAGTCCCTTCCTCCGACACCAAGTGCAATCTACTCCAAACTAGGCAGGCAGTGTTTCCTGATTATATTGAGTCCCCTGGCCTAAATGGGAAAGGCCATACCTGAACACTTTCCTTGCTTCTAACTATCCAAAGTCCTAACAGTGTAGCCATCTTTAACACAACACAGAGCTAAAACCTCCAAGTCAGCCACCACTAATAACCCCAGAGGAAAAGAGAACATCTCCTAAAGGTCTCTCTCCATCTAAGTCAACTTGCCAAAAAAAGTTTTGCCTCCAGTACACTTTTAAAAGGAGACATAATCATACCCATTCAGTAACTTAACACACATATAAATGTTAGAAGGTAGGTAGGTTTATGGTATTTTAAATAACTCCAGACACAATAGATATCAAATTCCTTATTTAAAGTAGTTCTGAACAAGCAGTAAAATTAACATTAGTTCACACTAGAGGAAACAGTGATTCCTTAGAGAGAAAAGGTATACTTCATGTAATTAATTTCATTAAGACACTTTAAAAAGTAGACCAAAGTCTAACAAAACTTTTTCTATCAGAAGATAAAAATAATAGCCCTACAGTTGCTTCATAATTCAATATTTTGTTTTGGGGAAAAAGCAGAGACTTCACTTAGCTATGATCATAAAAAAGCAATATAAGTAGTTGATTCTAGTTATTCGTTTTTCTGAAGTTATTATTCCACCTTACCTTGACTTGGAATTCCATAAAACTCTTCTCTGAACATAGTGTTTCCTGTCTGAAAACTAGGAGCCAAAACTACTAACTTTTAAGTTCTTCCACTTTACACAGAAATCAATAAACTAGTTTTAATATTGGACTGAATTTCAAAGTTCTATTCTCTGTTCCTATTTGGCTGAAAGGTATACATATATCAAGAAAATTTCTATCGATTTTCAACTAGAAGTATCAGTTTTGCTGTCAGAGCTCTTTATTTTTGTACATAAAAGGAAGTGGGTTTTGATACTATCTCAGTGTTCTTCCTGTCTTACAATGCATTTGAAATGAAGTGATGTCAGATTGAGAGTAAAGGCCCTAAATAAGAAAAAGTAATAGACACAATTAGCTTGCTTTACCTTTATTGATAACTAAGATTTAGAACTGCTTTGCTGCATGCTCACTGCTGGCTACATGTCTGTCACTTTAATTTGCACTGGACTATAAAAACATCTATAAATACATAAGATATACCTACAAATTATACGGTATCTATACCACATGTATGACCCATGAATGACAGATGCATATTCTATGAGAGACTAAATCATTTTTCATTATCGGTAGCTTGGCATTCATTTCTTGAGAATATCAGAGCTGCTTAAACATGAATCACGTGACATCATGCGCACCTCTCACCCCACCTTCCAGATACCACATAACGCCCATTTTCTTCTAGGCTTTATTATAGACTACCTGCAACCAGAAAAGAGCTTTACAGAGCATCTCATCTGATTGTAAACTGAGGACAAATAACCAATATTATGATAATTTCTAGAAAAGGAATAAATGAAAAGCAGCTCAAAAACAATTGGACCCAACATTCAATTTGATATTACCTTACTGTTCATGTCTTCTATTATTACGCAGAGTGTGGAGCAAGGTTATGCTATTCATATCTACCTATTCGGCTACTGACAACAGGGTTCTATGGTTATTTCTCGGATCTTCCTACATCTTAATACATTCACCTCAAACTCTGAGAGAGAGTCATTAATAACCGTTAGTTCTGAGCAAAAGAAACACAGATACAACAGCCACTATTCAAAGAGCAGCATATGTGGCTCTTGAAAAGCAAGCGCCCCAAGTATATTCCCATTTTATAAGACTTTCTTTAATATTGACTTCCCTGTCCCAATCCCATCCAGAAAACATGAATCTTGCTAATTGTTTCCCTTACCTGATGACCTGGCTCGGTTCCTAATCTTAGATCTACAATTCCAAACTTAAAAGGAAAAGCTTAAAATGGGGAGTATCAACACTTGTGAAAAGAAGAAAAAAAATTAAAATTAAAAAAAATAAAATGAGGGGAATCAGGGGATAGACAGAGACAGCCCTTTCTACTTTCAGCTACACTTTTTCAAAAATAGGTGCTTAGTGGACCCCAAGGAAAGGAGGTCCCTAGGCTACACCTCCTTTCACTACTGACAGGGATTACTTTAAAACCACACATCAACAATACTAGTCAGAAGCACCCTCTTTGTCTTGCTTTCATTCCATTTATTCCTAACAATTGAGGTCTGGGTAGCTCTCTAAGTGGTTATCAACTTAAAGGTAAGATTCTCTGATTACAAAGTTCTCTAAAATTATGTACGTAGTAGCTATAGCAGAGAGAACAGATGAGGCCATCAATTATCTCAATTCTCTCCAGAAGTAGCAAAAACATTACCAGAGGGATGGCAGTGAATCAGAACTATTTTTCTCATATAGGCATAGTAACCATTCTGAAGGGACTTAAATGAATGAGTCTAGTATTCCAACATAACATAACCTGAGCTTCCAGTTCCAAAGACAACTCACCTACCATCACTCAAATCTAAGAGGATATTCAAGCTAGAAAAAAATCTCGAATGTCTGTTTTGCTCTGGAACTATGTCAGTCCTTGTAAAGGAATCATCATGAGTTGGTTTAAAATTTGCCTTGCCATTTACAGCCAATATAAATATTGGGATAAGAAAGGTTTGCCCTCTTTGAATAGACTCTGACAAAAAGCTACAGAATAATTAGCAGTATTAGGTAATAGTTCATATCCTTAACTGGAAAATCCATTCCAGGGAAGCTGCAGCAACAGACATTATTCCTTAAAGAAAGATTTTTGGGTGAGCTATGAAGTAGACACCAAATGGAGTGAGAACAAAGACCAGCAGACTAAATTCAGTGTTTGTTAGTAGAAATGAAAAGCATTCTTTTCCTAAGGAGGGTTGTTAGAGCATTAAGTGCTCAAAGTTGAGGCAAGTAAAATAAAAGCATCCTAAAAAGGCTATGAATGACTTAAGACCTTAAGAACAAATCCAGGTAAAACCTAGAATGTTGTCTGGTGTGGTAGCCACTATCCTCATGTGGCTATTTAAAGGTAAAATAAAATCAAAATTAAATTCCTAACAAGAATTCCAAATGTAAATAAGAAAGGAAATCCAGATACAGGTCTCATACCCTACACAAAAAATTAACTCAAAATGGATCCCAATCCTAAATAAAAATGAAAATTTCTGAAACTCCTAGAACATAACATAACAGAAGAAAATCTAGGGGTTTTATGACTTTCAAATACAAGACCAAAGACACAGCTCACAAAAGAAAAAAATTGATACACTAGACTTCATTAAAAATTTCTGATCTGTGAAAGAAAATGCCAAGAAAATAAAAAGACAAGACAGGCCAGGGGCGGTGGGCTGGCTGGGCGTGGTGACTTACACCTGTAATCCCAGCACTTTGGGAGGCCAAGGTGGGTGGATCAAGAGGTCAGGAGTTCAAGACCAGCCTAGCCAAAATGGTGAAACCCCGTCTCTACTAAAAATACAAAAATGAGCTGGACATGGTGGCAGGCGCCTGTAATCCCAGCTACTCGGGAGGCTGAGGCAGGAGAATCCTTTGAACATGGGAGGTGGAGGTTGCAGTGAGCCGAGATCACGCCACTATACTCCAGCCTGGGCGACAGTGTGAGACTATGTCTCAAAAAAAAAAAAAAAAAAAAAGACAAGACACAGAAAATATTTGCAAAAGACATATGATAAAGGATTGTTACTCAAAATATACAAAGAACTCTTAAAGCTCAACAATAAGAAAACACACAACCTGATTTTAAAATAAGCCAAAGCCCTGATGAGACATCTCATCGAGGAAGATATGTAGATGGCAAACAAGCAAATGAAAAGGTGCTCCACAACATATGTCATCAGGGAAATGCAAATTTAAACAACGAGATACTATTACACACCTATCAGAAAGGCCAAAATCCACAACAATAACCACACTAAACGCTAATGAGGACATGAAGCGACAGGAAGTCTCATCCACTGCTGGTGCAAATGTAAAATGGTACAGTCACTTTGGTAGACGGTTTGGAAGTTTCTATAAAACTAAACATATTCTTAAACATTTGATCCAGCAACCACACTCCTTGGTATTTACCCAAAGGTGCTAAAAACTTATGCACATACAAAATCTGCACATAGATGTTTAAAGCAGTTTTATTCATAATTGCCAAAACTTGGAAGCAACCAAGCTATCCTTCAGTAGATGAAGGGATAAACAAACTGTGGCACACCCAGACAATGGAAAGAAATGACCTATTGCAAATGAATACCAGAACAGAAAACCAAATACCGCATGTTCTCACTTACAAGTGGGAGCTAAATGATGAGAATACATGACACACAGAAGGGAACAACACACACTGGGGCCTTTCAGAGGATGGTGTGGGAGAGGAGGGAGAGGAGGAAGAGAATCAGGAAAAATAACTAGTGGGTACTAGGCTTAATTCTTGGGTGATGAAATAGTCTGCATAACAAACACCCATGACACAAGTTTACCTAGGTTACAAATCTGCACTTGTACACCCCTGAACTTAAAAGTTCGAACAAAAGAGAAATAAATGACTTACCAAGCCATGAAGACAAAGGAACCTTAAATGCATATTACCAAAGGAAAGCCAATCTGAAAAGGTTCCAACTAGATGACATTTTGGGAAAGGTGAAACTATGGAAACACTAAAAAGTCACTGGTTATCAGGCCAGGCACAGTAGCTCAAGCCTGTAATCCCAGCATTTTGAGAAGCTGAGGTGGGTAGATCACCTGAGGTCAGGAGTATGAGACCAGCCTGACCAACATGGTGAAACCCCATCTCTACTAAAAATACAAAATTAGCTGGGCATGGTGGCAGGCTCCTGTAATCCCAGCTACTCAGGAGGCTGAGACAGGATAATCGCTTGAACCCAGGAGGCAGGGGCTGCAACGAGTTGAGATCACGCCATTGTACTCCAGCCAGGGCCACAAAAGTGGAATTCAGTCTCAAAAAAAAAGTCAGTGGTTGTCAGGGCTTAGGAGGCAGGAAGGGATGAAGAGCTAGGGCACAGATTTTAGGGCAATGAAACTATTCTGTTTGATACTATAATGGTGAATACACATCGTTATACATTTGTTCAAAGCCATAGGACGTACTCTCCCAAGAGTAAATTCTAAAGTAAACTATGGACTCTGGGTGATGATATGCCAATGTAGGTTAATCAACTGTAACAAAATATAGCACTCTGGTGGAGAATGTGGCTAGTGGAGAAGGCTGTGCATGTGGCAAGGAAGGGGTACATGGGAAATCTCTGTACCTTCCTCTCAATTTTGTTGTGAACCTGAAACAGCTCTAAAAAATAAAGCATTTTTATTAAACTCCTTGGTCATAATAACCATATTTCAAGTGTTCAATAGGCCCATGTAGCTAGTGGCTACCGTGTTGTGCTGGACAGTAAAGATATAAACATCTCCATCATTGCAGAAAACTCTCCTTGACAGGACTGTTATAGAGGGTAAGGGAAAGTGACGGACTGACCTGGGGTCTGGGAAAAGAGGAACTACTAACAAGGGCATTTGTCCTACAGCATTTAGTACTTTATTGAAGGATCAGGTGGATTTACCTTTCCTTTTCCACCTGCTTTTTTTTCCCTCCTTGTTGCTGCCACCATCACTGCTGCTGCTGCTGTTCTCAGAACTCTGGGAATCTGACTGACCATCACTGCTTTCTTCTGAACCTTCTGATAGCTCTTTGACCCCATCCGGCACATCTTTCTGAAAATGTAGGCATCCAATTAGGATTAATCATTACCATTTCAGCAAATAGAAATTAAACTTCTGATATGCAATATTGCAACTTAATTGCATTAATTTTTGTTACTATAGGATTCAGTAGTAGAACCAACAATATTTTCTGAATTCCTGTCATCTCTTTGAGGCAAATAAGCTAATGTTTCCAACTACACCCAAAGATAAAAATCATATAAAACATTCATATGCAGGCACAACACAGGCTTAAATTAGACAAAAATTGGGTAGATATGAGTCCAGGTAAATGATTAAATACGCTAGATTTTTAAAACTACATAATAATTTTATTGGCTGGGCGTGGTGGCTTACGCCTGTAATGCTAACATTTTGGATGGCTAAGGCAGGAAGAATGTTTGAGACCAGGAGTTCGAGACCAGCCTGGGCAACATGGTGAAACCCGTCTCTACAAAAAAAAAAAAAAAAAAAAAATTAGCTGGGCATAGTGGCACACTCCTGTAGTCCCAGCTACTTGGGAGGCCAAGGTGGGAGGACTAAGCCCAGGAGTTCGAGACCAACCTGGGCAACATGGTGAAACCCCATCTCTACAAAAAAAAATACAAAAATTAGCCAGGTACAGTGGCATGCATCTGTGGTCCCAGCTACTTGGGAGGCTGAGTTGGGAGGATCACCTGAACCCAGGGAGTTTGAGGCTGCAGTGAGCTGTGATCCTGCTACTGCACTCCAACATAGGTGACAGAGTGAGATCCTGTCTCAAAAAACTAAATAAAATGACTTCATTAAATATATGTATATCCATGTGTGTATGTAAGTACCATTATGTACTCTGAATTCAATTACAGAATAAGAGTCTAGACATAAGGGATAGATAGTGCATTATTTGACTCTAATTGGTTCCTGAATATTGGTTAGTAAGTAGCAAGAATTAAATAAAAAAGAAATCTTTTTTTTTTTTAATGAAGGTCCTTCCTGACAGAAAAAAAGAAATCATTTAACAAATCATATGAAACTCTTTGGTTTCTGTACCTAGAAAGAATGCTAATCAGAAAGGATAACTATGTCAGCTTAGTATGTGAGAGATATAACAAGATAGTTCCAAGACCAAAGACTAGAAAACAAGATTTCCTGGCTTTACCCTCTCCTAATTGTACAGCCTCGGTTAAAATCTTAACCTTTCATGCTTCAGCTTCCCCATCTACAAGGTGGGGATAATAGTACCTACCTTAGGCCAGGCGCGGTGGCTCAAGCCTATAATCCTAGCACTTTGGGAGGCCGAGACGGGCGGATCACGAGGTCAGGAGATCAAGACCATCCTGGCGAACATGGTGAAACCCCGTCTCTACTAAAAAAATATTAAAAACTAGCCGGGCGAGGTGGCGGGCGCCTGTAATCCCAGCTACTCAGGAGGCTGAGGCAGGAGAATGGAGTAAACCCGGGAGGCGGAGCTTGCAGTGAGCTGAGATCCGGCCACTGCACTCCAGCCTGGGTTACAGAGCGAGACTCCGTCTCAAAAAAAAAAAAATAGTACCTACTTAAAAGTTCATTCTTCAATTAGCTCAAGTTAAATGAGCTAATAAATGTGAAATGCTTAGAACTGTGCCCAACATAAGAGGTCAAAAAAAACACACAGTAGCATGTGTTTACATAATATATAAAAATACACATGTATGGCTAAACACACTAGTGAGTGTTTGTGGTTTTTTGTTTTTTATTTTGGGAGACAGGGTCTCACTCTGTCACCCAGGCTGTAGTGCAACAGTGCGATCACAGTTCACTGTAGCCTCGACCTCCCAGGCTCAAGCAATCTTCCCACCGCAGCCTCTGGAGTAGCTGGGACTACAGGTGTGTGCCACCATACCCGGCTAATTTTTTAAATTATTTATAAATCCGGGGTCCTACTATGTTCCCCAGCCTGGTCCTGGGCTTGAACTCCTGAGCTTAAGCAATTCTCTTGCCTTAGCCTCCCAAAGTGCTGGGATTATGGGCATGCGCCACTGCACCTAGCCTGTGAATGTTATTTCTAAGCTATAAAACTATCAGCAGTTCTTTTTTCCTCCAATAATTTATTTTCCCACATTGTTTTAATAATCAGATAAAAATAATTCTGACAGACAAAAAATGTGACCCTCCTAACACAAAACTGACACCCATATGACATTATAGCCAAGACTATAAATTTTGATCTAGTTAAGTTAGCTATTTTTTATTTATGTTCTAGTGCCATTTCTCTCTGAGCTGTCTCTTATGTCATACACACTTTCTTAAAATACACACCCCATATTTTTCTATTCTTTCCTTCAAAATGCAGGACAGCTTTTATAGAGTTAGTTGTCAGCCAGACATCTTGACTTGTAGGTTCAACAAGTATCTGAAATATAAATATAATTATCTTCTTTTCTTAAAATTTGTGATCCGTACAGGATCAATTGCTCATGCCCCAAATTCTAGAATCATTTCAGCCCTTTTTACCCACTCCAAATGCTACGTATTTTATTTATTCCTCTAATGTCCCTTGTCTCCATCTCTTTTACTAGTCTCTTAATTCAGGCCCTGAGTATTTCTTCCAAACAACCATAACCACCTTTCTGACAAATTTTCCTGCTTCACTCTTAAATCTATCCTACTAGTTATCCTCTTAAACTTGGATTTGATTATGCTTTTCTCCTGAAAAACCTGTGACATCTACCACCCCACAACCCATACACAAACCGCTCAGTCAGGTTTTCAAAGGCCTCCAGTGTTTGATCTCTACATAACGTTTACCACACTGGAATCTTTACCACTTAGGCCCATGCAAAGATTATGGTCTAATCACTCCAATTTACTCTACTTTCAAGTCCACTCTGAATCTTCCCAACTGTGCCCTTGCGTAAGCTATTCCCATGTCCTGGAAGGCCCTTCTTATTACTTATCTGACAAAGTCCAGCTCAAATCTGAAAAGTTAACAACAACAAAAAACTTCCACATTCCTTTACTCAAAATTAATTCTTATTTCTCTATATTATCACATTATTTTTAAAAACACAGAACATTTTGAGAGTATGCAATTATTTTAGGAACTATAATGTGAACTTCAAGAGATCAGGGGCCACAGCTTAACCCTCTTTACAGCCTCTATAGTGTCCAGCACAGAGGTAATATTGTGATATAGTCTGAAATATATATTTGGTTCCTGACTACAGTTCCTGGCCTATATATTTGGTTCCTGACTACAGTTCCTGGCCTAGAGCTCTTTTTAGCTGTTATAATTTCCTAAGCAATAGTGCTACTAGTAGAATCTTCTGCTCTTATATCTGGTCTTGACCCCAGCTTCTGACACAGAGCTCCTAAGACATCTGCAATTTCCTGAGTAAAAGGAGCATCTGACACAGCTCCTATGTCCCTTGGAATTTCCTGAGTGATAGAAGCATCTTTTCTTCCTCTTGGTGAGCTACTCATAGTCTCAGGATGGGGGTTGGTTTCCAGGGGAACCAACTATGTGACTAGAGGGTTGGAACTTTCACTCACTCCCCAATCTCATGGAGGGAGGAGGCTGAAGGTGGAGCTGATCACCAATGGCCAATAATTTAAATCAGTCATGTGTACTGAAGCTTTCATAAAAACCCAAAGGATTGGGTTCTGAGAGCTTTGAGATTTAGCTGATCACGGCTGGGTACGGTGGCTCATGCCTACAATCCCAGCACTTTGAGAGGCCAAGACAG
Organism: Piliocolobus tephrosceles; assembly: GCF_002776525.5. Lineage (NCBI taxonomy): Eukaryota > Metazoa > Chordata > Mammalia > Primates > Cercopithecidae > Piliocolobus > Piliocolobus tephrosceles. The sequence continues at coordinate 25,837,933 of NC_045448.1, forward strand.
GCAGATCACCTGAGGTCAGGAGTTCGAGATCAGCCTGGCCAACTTGGCAAAACCCTGTCTCTACTAAAAATACAAAAAATTAGCTAGGTGAGGTAGCAGGCACCTATAATCCCAGCTACTCTAAAGGCTGAGGCAGGAGAATTGCTTGAACCCAGGAGACAGAGTTTGCAGTGGGCTGAGACTGCGCCACTGCAATCCAGCCTGGGCAACAGAGTGAGACTCCATCTCAAAATGAATGAATGAATGAATGAATGAATGAATGAATGAATGATTTAGCTGATCACATGGAGGTTCCCGGAGGGTGGCAAGCCCGGGGAGGGCACACAAGCTCTGTGTACCTTCCTACAAACCTCACACTAAGTATCTTATCCATCTGGCCATTCATCTGTATCTTTTGTCATATCCTTATAATAAATGGGTAAATGTAAGTAAAGCACTCTCCTGAGTTCAGTGGGTAATTCTAGCAAACTAATCAAACCCAAGGAGAGAACCCCAATTATATAACCAGACAGTCAGAAGTACAGGTCACAACCTGGGACTTGCAACAGTTGGCATTTGAAGGGGATGGGAGGGTACCGAGCCCTCAACCTGTGGAATCTGACACTGTCTCCAGACAGATAGACAGATAGCATCAGAATGGAGTTGAATTAGAGCAGTGGTCCCCAACCTTTCTGCATCAGGGACTGGTGTTGTGGAAGACAATTTTTTTTCACAGAAGGGTTAGGGAGTGGGCGTGAGGGATGGTTTCAGATGAAACTGTTCCACCTCAGATGATCAGGCATTAGATTCTCATATAGAGTGCACAACCTAGATCCCTCACACGTGCAGCTCACAATAGGGTTTGCACTCCTATGAGAATCTAATGCTGCCACTGATCTGACAGGAGACAGAACTCAGGCAGTCATGCTTGCTTGCCCACCAATCACCTCCAGCTGTGCAGCCGGGTTTCTAATGGGCCACAGACTGGAACTCTAATTGTTAAAGGACATTCAGCTGATGTCTGCTGGAGAATTGCTTGGTATGTGAGGAGAAACATCCACACATCTGGTGTTAGAAGTATTGTACTTAATGGTGTATGAGAATAGGGAAAACACTTTAGTATTTTTTTCCCCCAATCTCTACAATAGAATAGGCATTTAATAAATTTTTTAAACAGTATAGAAGGTCCAGAACAGCTAAAACCAAAAAGAAATACAGAAAGGTCCATATGAGAACAAAGCCCTGTAACCCTACGAAGTTCAACAGAGTATATAAAAAGGAAGCAGGTAGGTAGGTAAATAAGTTAGGTAAATAAGTAAATAAGGTAGGTAAATAAGTTAAATAACATCTTTCTAATGTTAGGCTCCACACAACCACTGGACATAGTGATGACTACAGCTCAAAGCTAAAAAGGTAACACATATATACATGGACACAGTCACTGTCTACCAAACATTCATTCCCCTTTAGCTGACAAATTTCCTTTGGGGAAAATTCACTCTCCTCAATTCACCCGGCTTGAGCAAGCTTAATCTCAACCACATCTACAACTGGCCAATCACAAGACTACATACTTTTGACAAGCATGATAATTCAGCTATACTCATGTGAGCGAAGCCAAACCAATTAAGCCAAATCAGAATAAAGTCAGAGGCTCCTGCTTTAGTTCTTATCTCTTTTCAGATTTACAGCTTGCAGAGTGCAGGTTGGGGGTGAAGTTATATATGATGAGGAGAGACTGACTGAGAACGAAGCCAAAAGAAAGTGGAGACACCAAACCCTGATGATGCCAACTGAGCTTCTGGATCCAGCCTGGGTTTCCTTAGAATTTTCAGTTACATAAACTAATAAATTGTCTTACTCAAACTCATTTGAGTTCATTTTACAGTTCGTAAGTGAAAAGTTATTGATAAGTAAAGGTCCTTTCTCAGTGCAGGAATTTGAAATTAGCAAGCCTGAAGGCCGGGCACAGTGGCTCACGGCTGTAATCCCAGAACTTTGGGAGGCCGAGGCGGATGGATCACCTGAGGTCAGGAGTTTGAGACCAACCTGGCCAATATGGTGAAACACAATCTCTACTAAAAATACAAAAATTAGCTGGGCACCTGTAATCCCAGCTTCTGGAGAGGCTGAGACAGGAGAATCACTTGAACCCAGGAGGCAGAGGTTGTAGTGAACTGAGACTGCACCACTGCACTCCAGCCTGGGCAACAGAGTGAGACTGTCAAAAAAAAAAAAGAAAGAAATTAGCAAGCTTGTTATGTTAGAAAGAATATGGGCTTGGGAATTCAGTCAGATCTGGGTTCCTATACTGGTTCTGATACAATATGGGCAACACTGGGCAAAAAAATCCAATATTCTGAACTTTGACTTTCCCCATTATAAAAAAAGGAATAATAACCACAACTGTGAATTGTGGTAAAGAATGAACTGAGAATGTAATGTGAAGCATCTAGGCAGAATGCTCCAAAGAAACAATTATTATACAAATGTTGTGGGGCTCTCCATTATAAAAAAGGAATATTTATCATCTTTACTAGAATTTCAGGTATATAATAATCTATAGAAAAATACACATGTATTATTTTCCTAATTGTAATATTTCTTTTTCCTGTATTTTTGTACTTATCCAACAAAACAAACAGCAATAAAAAATTATTAAATGGTATTCACCCCAACTGTGAATTGTGATAGAGAATGAACTAAGAATGTAATGTGAAGCATCTAGGCAGAATGCTCCAAAGAAACAATTATTATACAAATGTTGTGGGGCCCCTTAAAAGGTCACTAGAAGTCATTTATTTATTTATTTATTTATTTAATTTTATCTAATTTTATTTTTTGAGACAAAGTCTCACTCTATTGCCCAGGCTGGAGTGCAGTGGCGTGATCTTGGCTCACTGCAACCTCCGCCTCCTGGGTTCAAGCAATTCTCTTGCCTCAGCCTCCTGAGTAGCTGGGACTACAGGCACACGCCGCTATGCCCTGGCTAATTTTTTATATTTTAGTAGAGATGGGGTTCACTGTATTGCCAAGGCTGGTCACAAACTCCTGAGCTCAGGCAATCTGCCCACCTCGGCCTCCCAAAGTGTTGGGATTACAGGCATAAGCCACCACGCCTGGCCGGAAGTCATTTTAATTTCATTCTTTCAAGATAAGATTATCATCAATAAAAAAGAATAAAGTTACTTCTCTGACCTACCTATAGTTATAGTTTTAAAAAAATGTACTGGGTGCAGGTTTCAAAACATTACCTCTTTCTGAAAATAAGCTCTTCAATAACAGAATTCTGTCCCTATGAGTCAAATATTTATATGTGGTCACTTCCTGTTTTTTCATGACTCCCCAACAAAATATTTACCTTCAAAGTATATACTCCCATTCTACCTGGAACCTTATAGAAGATGCCCTCTTCACCTCTGGAGTTTGTGTGAAGCATTGCATTCAGGCATGCAAGAGGAGAAGTCCCACTGCAAAACAAAGAGGAAATGTGATGAGGGACGCAACAATTAACTTCTGTCTCTGAATATCCTATGTAACACTTACTCAAGATAAAATTAATTAGTCAATACTCCTTTGACTTAAACATGTCTTGTAAACTATAAAAAGTCTACCAATATAGAAAGGGGCTGCCATGGAGAAAATGCATGTAAAAATCATTCCCATGTATCTACAAAATAGTAATTCCTTAATGCTGATCCAGTATCTAACATTTAAGTCAAGAAAAATACAGAAGTATTACAAACATATTTTGTAAACATTCTATTTAGCACAAGCTTTACAAATGTCCAGAGGTAAAATGAGAAAAAAGAACACACACAAACACACACAGATTCAAACAAACAGTATTAATTCCCTTGCATACTGCTGCACCAGACTGAATCTTAGTTGTGAAACTAACACATTGCCATTGTCTCTTGTATTCAAACCTATCATGAGATCACTTAAAAAGGTATTAAGTATGCTTCTGAATATTTATTTTATATGTAGCAACTTGGTTAAATGTTTATTAATTCTAATATATATGTATCATCTTTACTAGAATTTCAGGTATATAATAATCTATAGAAAAATATACATGTATTATTTTCTTAATTGTAATCATATTTCATTTCCCTGTCTTTTTGTACTTATCTAACAAAACAAACAGCAATAAAAAATTATTAAATGGGTATTCTTGATTTGTCCTGCTGCTGTTTTTTTTTTTTTTTTTTTTTTGAGACAGGGTCTCACTCTGTCACCCAGAATGGAGGACAGTGGCATGAACGTGGCTCACTGCAGTCTCAATCTCTTGGGCACAAGCATCCTCCCACCTTGGCTTCCCAAAGTAAGTGGATTACAGGCGTGAGGCACCATGCCTGGCCTGTGCCTTTCTTAAGAGAACAGCACCAATATCTCACCACTGAGCCCAATGTTGGGTTTTTGTTTAAAATAATTAGTCACATATTAAGAAAGAGGAAACAGAACTATAAATTAGATGCATGCTTTCTGACATACACCAAATGGAATTATATGCATTAAAGTGTTAGTATAGGCCAGGTGTAATGGCTCACACCCGTAATCCCAACACTTTGGGAGGCTGAGGCGGGCGGACCACCTGAGGCCAGGAGTTCGAGACCAGCCTGGCCAACATGGTGAAACCCCGTCTCTACTAAAAATACAAAAATTAGCCAGGGGTGGTGGTGCGTGTCTACAAGCCTGACTACTTAGGAGGCTGAGGCAGGAGAATCACTTAAACCTGGGAGGTAGAGGTTGCAGTGAGGCAAGATCACAACACTGCACTCCAGCTTGGGTGACAGGAGACTTGGTCTCAAAAAAAAAAAAAAAGAGTTCAGTATAAAATATCAAATTATAAATTGACTAGCATAAAATTAATTAAAATGTTTATCTCTGATAATTAACCTTTAGTTTTTATATAACAGGAATTACAAAAAGACCAAGAAGTTGGCCCGGACAGCCTGGAGGACAGAGTGAGACTCCATCTAAAAAAAAATAACCAAAACAGTTGGATAATATTTAAATAAGAGTTTTAGAATAAGAGCAGTATTAAAATATAGAACACAAAAGTACAGTAGTAGGAAAAATATTGTTAAAAATCAAGTATTAGCATAAGATTAAGAGCTGCAGTATTAGGTTGGTGCAAAACCACAATTAATTTTGCACCAACCAAATATTTTAAAATAGTGCTATAATACTAAAAGATAATGTTTCTACATCTAAGGAAAACAACAAAATCATTAGATAAAATATTATACTTCACATAAGAAAAAAATTAGGTAGCAAGCAAACACAGAGAAAGTTCATATGGAAGCAATGAAATGGAAACAGTGGTCTAGAGTCTCTGGAGATGTGTGGCATCCTTAAATGGTTTTTAAAAATTTCTCATAATACCTGAGGTTTAAGGCAGTTTACCCTCCATTTCCAGCTATTTTCCCTCTCAGTTATCTGTTGATGCTACTCAATAACCAAAAATAAGCCTACCAGAAGAGGCTGTTGGATTCTTAGTCTATCTAAAGAGTTTGCTGGGGAGAGCTGGGACATGAGTCCACTGTCTTTTGGTACTGTGAAAGTGTCCAGGATCGTAAACTACAGAGAAGGTTTTCATCCCCCCAAAACATTGGTGAACAATAACAAAGGAAAGAAAAGCCTTTTGCAGAAGAAACTGTTGAACATTTCCAAGCTGATTTCCATAGTCAACGTTTATCTAACTTGGATTTCCATGTTAAAAATATACATAATGTAATTCCAAAAGGGATCCCAAAGTTTGTATCAAATAAATACATAAAAATTGCCAAGAAATTTCCAGGAAAAAAAAATGATGGGAGACTTACTTAAAATATATTAACATGTACTCTTAGCAACTATTATTGAAGCAGTATGTTTCTGAGAAAAAAATCACCAAATGAATACCCTCATAGACTGTTGGTGGAAGAAAACAGAAAATGCAGAAACAGATCATAATTTAAAAGGTACCATTTATGTTTAATAGAAAAAACATGAGGTCATGCCATAGTCCCCTGTAGTTTGACTACCTGGCATCTGTTCCCTCTTCTTTGGAGATGGTACCTAAAAATTTCCTGTGAAACAAAACTTTTCTCACTTTCAATCATGTGGTTGAGAGGGACTTAATCCCATGCCCATCCCAAGGGTAAATCGAAACTGGTTTAAATTAATCAGCTTTTACACACACACACACACACACACACACACACCCCACTTTCCACCCCAAAGAACAGATACATGACTTAGGGCCAAAAATCTACGGAGCTATTTACTTGGGTATGTTGGGGGGAAAACAAAAAACTTGTTCTCCAGGGAATCTTCAGAAAGGGATCCTTTCTCTTCCCTTGTGTGGTATTAGGAAGCAAGGCCTAAAACATTCACAGTCATTGCGTGAGCACAAAGGAAAAATCTGGAATTAGAATGGAACAACACACAAGACAGACTGAGGAATGACACAGTACAAATCATAAGGAGAAATCCAACACCAAAAAGGGCAGAACTGAGAAAAGTCAGGAAGCAAATTTGTTTTTGTTTTTGAGACAGAGTCTCGCTCTATCCCCCAGGCTGGAGTGCAGTGGTGCAATCTCGGCTCACTGCAACCTTCGTTTCCGGGGTTCAAGAGATTCTCATGCTCAGCCTCCCGTGTAGCTGGGATTACAGGTGCCTGTCACCACACCCTGGTAATTTTTGTATTTTTAGTAGACATGGGGTTTCACCATGTTGGCCAGGCTGGTCTCAAACTCCTGACCTCAGGTGATCTGCCCACCTCAGGTGATCTGCCTACCTCAGCCTCCCAGAGTGTTGGAATTACAGGTGTGAGCCACTGCGCCTGGACAAAATTTTTAAAGTAGTATTACTTTTGCCTGTATCAAGCCTTTTTTGTTTTGTTTTTTTTGGAGGGACCGGTTCTTTATTTCAAAAAGACACTTGGGTCAATATCTGGTATCAAAAGAGTTGCACTATTGATTTGTCTTTCTCCCAACTGGCCCCAAAGAGACCACATCAAAGGAGTGTACATTTTAAGCCAAAAAGCTGCAGGATGTACCCCTAACAGACCTCATTGAAACCTTACCAAAAAATGGGAATTGGGTAGGGAAAGAAACTTTAGAAGATCAGCAAACTGCCAGCCCACACACTGTACAGGCTGTCACAGCCAGACAGGGTGGCCACGGTGCCACAAACCCAAAGAAGCAAAGCTTCAAAATAATAAAAAACTTTAAAAGTTTTGTATATAACCTATTCAAGTTTTCTCCAATACAAACCACATTGAGACAGAACTTTTAGCGAGAGCAGCTTCAAACCCAGAAAAGGATAATGAGATAATGAGATGAGTTTCATAAGGCTAAATCAGTGGCAAAACATAATCTTTCAAGAAGGGAGGATAGCAATTAAGTGGTCACCTCAACATAAGGGGCACATGATCCATTCTGCAGTCAGTTGAGAGTGGGTAGAGATGGGACAAAAATTTAGTTTCAGAGGTCTTACCTATTTAATTTTCACTTCTAATAAAAAAAAAATACAAATAACGTTGTCCAAAGATATCTTAAAGCTGAAAACCTGAAAAGCACATTTTTGTTTTGTTTTTGTTGTTGTTTGGCTAACTCCTCCTGGAATCACCTTTCTGGTTTGGCTGGTACTTTTTACAGAGCAATGAGGTTTCCCATAGTGGATTCTTTCTCTGGGCTTGTTTGGTTCTCAGTAAGGCAGGACTATAACTTTTCCTTTTCTCTATGGAAAGGGCAATATGCATCAAGCTGAAAAATCACTTTCCAAAAGTAAGAAAGGAATAGATTGCTGCTTTGGAGCTATGGAATTATTTGGAATGTTTTACAAATGGTTGCCACAAAACAACAAAAAAAGGTATTACAAAATGTGTATATCACAACATGCTTTTAAAGGCATTATGCATTGTGCTCACATTCCCTTAAATGTTGTTCCCAAAGGTGTGCAGCCTCTAGTCCAGCTGGAATCTCTGAGAAGAGGCAGAGACAGTTTAGCGAAAAAGACACAGGGGAGGTGGGGGTAGCAGAAGGAGAAAGCAGCCTTCCAGTTAAAGATCAGCCCTCAGTTAAAGGTCAGCTTCAGGCAGGCTGGCCTCAGGTGGAATCAGGGTCAGAGGGAGTAGCAGCAGCAGGGTGGGACTGGGGTGCTCTACATCTCATTCAGGTCAAGCAGAGTCTGGTCCAGCATCCTTTGTGTACAGAGTGCTCTCTTTGGTGCATTTTCAGTTTATCTTCCAAGTCATCAGTTGTCTTTTAGAGCTTGGCTACCGATCTCTCAGCAAACTCAGCACAGGTCTCTGCCTCCTTGAGTTTATCATTAAGAATCTTGATCTCTTCCACATATTTGTCTTTTTGAGAGTACTCTTCTTCAGCAGCACTCAGACACTTCAGGTTCTGGTCCATCAGTCTGATCTGCTCATCCATCTCTCGGCAATGGGACTCTACCAGCTCAGCTCGTTCCTCTGTGCATTCCAAGTCTCCTTCAATGATCACCAATTTATGAGCCACCTCTTCATACTTCCTACCTGCCTATTCTGCAATATGCTTAGCTTCTTTGAGTTGGATTTCCTGGAATTCCATCTTTTAAGGTTCAGTTTTCAATAACCTTCATATCTCTCTCACTCTCACCAGGAGCTTTTTCTGCTTCTTCCAGCTTTTGCAGGGCAGTGGCCACGCGCTCCTAAGCATAGTCCAGCTCCTCTTCAACCAGCTGGATCCTATGGTTCAAGGAGGCCACCTCAGCCTCAGCCTGTTCCCGGGCCCACCTTTCTCCCTCAACTTCTTGCTGGAGGCGCTCGGCTCTCTCCTCTGCATCATGTGCCTGCTACTGCAGAACCTGGATCTTGTGCTTCACCGCCTCAATAGTGGTGATCCCAGCCATGGTGCCTACCCAGCTACTGCTCACACTCTGGATCCTGCCTCCTCTGCTCAGCGTTACAGCTGCTTCTCACCATTGTATCAAGTCTTGCCTTGAGCCAGTACTACCTTTGGAATTTTGTTGAGATTTAAGTCACAAAAAGCTGAAAAAGTCCTAAAGAAAACAGTTTAATAAAGTGCTAGAATATCTCATACATCTGGGGGGGGAGGAGTGCACACAGTATATACAACAACAAAAACATATTCCAAATGAATTAAAACCCAAAGGCAAAATATAAAAGATTAAAAGAAAATAGTATAATCCTCTAGGCATGGTGGCTCATGCCTATAATCCAAGCACTTTGGGAGGCTGAGGCAGGTGGATCACTTGAGCCCAGGAATTCAAGACCAGCCTGAGCAATCCGTTTCTACAAAAAAAAAAAAAAAAAAAAAAAAAAATCAGCTGTGCATTGTGGCACACGCCTGTAGTACCAGCTACTTTGGAGGCTGAGGCGGGAAGATCACCTGAGCCCAGGAAGATGAGGCTGCAGTGAGCCATGATCAAACCACTGTACTCTAGCCTGGGCAACAGAGTGAGACCATGGCTTTAAAACACACACACACACACACACACAACAAAACAGTATAACTTAGAAGACAGAGAAAGCTTTCCACCAAAGAGAAAAACCCAAAAACCACAAAACAAACAAATATATTGACTGTATAAAAATAAAAATTTCTACGCAGGAAAAAAATAAAAGCAACAAAACTATAGAACATATATGAAGCTAGAATAATTAACTGCAAAACATATGGCAGACAAAAGATTAATAGTCCTAAGAAGATATTCTTTTAGGAAAACAAACAGCTCATTAGAAAAAAATGGAAAAAGGACGTGAAAAAATGATTCATAAACCATAAATGTAAATTACCAATAAAATGTACAATAAGCTCTAACTTAATAGTGGTTATAAAAAGGCAAATTAAATCAAGATGCCATTGGTCAGATGGAAAGAAATAAAATGATTCAAGCCATAGTTAACAGTTTTATACCAATTGTCAATTTCCCGGTTTGATATAATATGTATTTATATTTATTTTATATTTATTTATATATTTTTTGAGATGGAGTCTCACTCTGTCGCCAAGGTTGGAGTACAGTGGTGCGATCTCAGCTCACTGTAATCTCTGCCTCCCAGGTTCAAGCGATTCTCCTGCCTCAGCCTCCTGAGTAGCTGGGATTAGAGGCACACACCACCACATCCAGCTAATTTTTGTATTTTTAGTAGATGGGGTTTCACCATGTTGGGTAGGCTAGTCTTGAACTCCTCCTGACCTCAGGTGATCCACCCACCTGAGCCTCCCAAAGTGCTAGGATTACAGGTGTCAGCCACCGTGCCCGGCCTGATAGTGTACTATATTTACATAAGGTATTACCATTAAAGGAAACTGGCTGAAGTATACATGGGATCCTATGTACTATTTTTGCAATTTTCTGTGAGTCTATAATTATCTCAAAAAAAAAAAAGAAAAAAAAAGGCTGGGCGCAGTGGCTCACGCCTGTAATCCCATAACTTTGGGAGGCCGAGGCAGGTGGATCACCTGAAGGTCAGGAGTTCAAGACCAGCCTGGCTAACATGGTGAAACCCCATTTCTACTAAAAATATAAAAAATTAGTTGGGTATGGTGGCGGGCGCCTGTAATCCCAGCTACTCGGGAGGCTGAGGCAGAAGAATTATTTGAAACTGGGAGGTGGAAGTTGCAGTGAGCCGAGACCGCACCATTGCACTCCAGCCTGGGCAACAAGAGTGAAAATTTGCAAACAACAACAACAACAATAACAAAAAATGGACTGATAAAATCCATTGCTGACAAGGTTATGGGCACATAAGCACTCTTATAGACTGTTGGGAGGACAGAAAACTGCTGCCTTTTCCCACATTACTCAATTCTGCCTTAGGAAAGTAATATGGAAACATCCATTAAAACTAAAAATCTTTGGGACCACTGATACAATTCCTCTTGAATCTGTCCTACGAAACCAAGGCCAAAAGACTTAGGGACAAATGTGCAAGGATTTACTCCATCACTGAAAGCATCAAAGCACTGAAAAATGACCTCAAACTCCATTAAGAGAATGTTGACCATGATAATAAAGTAACCAACAGGATAGAAATCAACAACAGTCATGTTGGCAGCTAAAGAAGTGCTAAGTTCCAGGAAGCATTTTGGTTAGTCCTCACAACAATCTATGAGGTGAGTAAAATTATTACACCATTTTTACAAATGAAGAAACTACAGGTTTTCAATAAGCTGTTCAAGATCATATTATCAATAAATGGTGAAGCCAAGATTCCAGTAACAAGAAGGAAAAGAGAAACAGAACTAGAAAGAGATTACTTTAAAAAGGAACATATAACCAAGAAAAAAAAAACATTTTCAATAACCTACCTGGTAAATTAATGGTATTCAGTTCCAATATTAAGTACCTACTCTGTTTAGGGCAGTAAACTAGGATCTGTGGATCCATAGAGGGAAGCTTTCTTAGCTCAGAATCTAATAGAGAAGATAGGCAAGGGAGCAAACAGCCACACCACACTGTGACCAGTGCTATTAATATAAACACAGGTCCACAGTCCCTGATCTAAAACACTAAGGCCAAATGTTTCAGACATAAGAATTTTTTGGATTTTAAAAAGGTAACATGATATGCCATAAATGACATGACACTGCCATGGAGATTAGGGACAGCATCCCATAACCAAACACAATTAAACATATGAATACTCACACTAAGTGGGATAAACAAAGATTATATACAGTCTCATGTCAGTTCAAGAGAACTGTTGTTGTCAAGTGAGTCTGGTGCTAAATGTATGAGGAAACTTAGTTTTTCAACCATTGTGGATACTGTAATTATGGATAAGAGACTGCAAAAGTGTGTACATAAAGTGCTTTAAGTCAGAAAGAAAAAAAATCAATCTAGTCTAGGCTTAGTACTTAGAACAATAACAACAACAAATAACAACAAAACAGTCATTAAAGTGAAACCTATAAAATGAAAGTAAATGTGACACACATCTGGTGAAAAGATGTGGTAAGAATAACTACAAACTGTCATAATATTTTCCTTGGCAAATCTGGATATAATTTTCTTTGAAGGAAACAAAGTTTTGAAAAACCTACAAGACATATAGGACATAGTACCATTTAAAACAAAATTTAGACATGATCTCAGGAAAACACAAAAAGTCAAAGAATCCTGGCAGTTTATTTTTACGAATAATAAAGCAGTTAGAGAAGCAAAATAGGACACACTATCCATGATGGCTGGAATATATTTTCATGGGGAGGTAGAGCTCCAGAATTCTATAATTAAATAAATATGACTGAATGACCTGAAGAAATAAGACATAGTACTGAGATCAATAGCAACTTAAAAGTTCAAGTAAATTCAATAGGGTAAGTACTAACACCTGAAGCAGCTGTAGTACGCACCACCTTAAAGATTATGTAACTATCACACAACAAGTCCGCTTCTAATTTTTCCTGTCCATGCTCAAGAAATTGGGGTTGAAGAGGCAGGGGTTCTTTCAAGGAAAAGAACTGTGCTATAATTTTATGTGGTAAGCACGTAAGCAAACATACTAATATGTTTTGTACATAAGGCCCAAAGAACTAAAGTGACTTTGATCATAATGCCAATGGCCCTTTTTAATTCTCTCTGTAATAAAAGCTAGCAGTAGCTAGTAGGGCTAAGAGAGCAGAAGTCAATAATTGCACTGCTTAGATGAAGCAAATATAGCAATTAATGAAAGCAGTCATCACTGCATAGTAAAAGAGCCAGATTTAATGATTCATACCAATCTGAATACAGACCTGACCGTAGCCTGGGCAAGTCATTTTAAACACCCTTAATTTACTCATCTGCAAAATAGAGGTAATACTGCCTACTGTGTAACTCGATTGTGCAGATCACAGATCATGTACATGTATATGCATATGTCATAGAGTCAAGATTCAGTAACTACAGCAGTTACTTTACGAACTTACTATCCTACCCTAGTTAGGCAGTGTCCCAGTGTTCCCTATCTCAAGTGATAGTAATCTCACCCTTACACACAACTATTCTCCACTCTGAAGCCAGAGTAACCTTTTAAAAATAAATATGATCATACTACCTCCTGTCCAGCTTAAAATTCATCCATGATACCATTATGTTCTTAGGATAAAGTACAAAATTATCAAAATAATCTGACCTTGACCATTCTGCTACACACGCTGTCAGCCTACTCTACCTTTCTTTTCATTTGGTAATTTAAAATTCTTCTGACTACTTGACCCGACACTCTGCTTGCAATGATAACCCTCACCTCCTTTTCTCCTAACAACCTCCAATTCAACTTTTCAGATTTTAGCCTTAATGTCTCTTGCTAAAAGAAGTCACTTCTATGTTCCATAGAATCCTATACTTCCCTGAAACACATATTTATAACTGCATATACTGCAAGGAAAAAAATCTGACTCAATTGTAAGCCAGCCAGACTCAGTGATGAGTGATTTTAATGTCTCTGAAAAGCAGAATCTTCTCTTCTACAATTGAACCCAGAATATCCAGCTCTAACGCCTATGAGCAGTCATCTTGCCATTATGATGGATGAGCCTACTGAGAATGGAACAAAATTGAAGGAAGCAGAGCTGAGATACTGATGAAACTGACTGGAGCACTTGGATAAAGTTTTGCCTGTTTTTTTAACTTGCATTAAATGATGAGTTTCCTTCAGTGTTTAAGCCAGTTTACACTGTGTTTCCTGTCATTTACAACTGGAAGTATCTTAACAGATACAAAGCACCTACATAAAAGCAATCAAATTTACAGAGATATGAAAGGGAAACAGAAGAACAATATAGAATATTCACAGGTAAACCACTCTCTTCTGTAAATGAGAAAAGATTACCCTTATGAATCAATAATGTATATCACATGATAATGTAAGAGGCAAGATGCTATCCAAATCTGTACAGACTAACCCCAAGTACTCAGATACTCAGAAACATCTAAATTTTTCCTAAACCTTGGCTGGGTGCAGTGGCTCATACCTGTAATCCCAGCACTTTGAAAGACCAAGGTGGGCGGATCACAACCCTAGAGGCAGAGGTTACAATGAGCCACTGCACTCCAGCCTGTGCGACAAAGCGAGCCTCCATCTCAAAAAAAAAAAAAGTTAGTATTTTCCTAAATCTTAAGTGTCAAGGATAAAGAAAGAATCAAACCAAGTTCTAGGCATTAAAAGCCAAAGTGGCAGCTTGAATTAGTGTTTCTATTTCATCATTCACACCATCGTGTGACCTTGCAGTACATCAGAGTAAGTGAAATATATTTCCCTGCCACAATGATGTTGGTCTTTGCCACAAGACTTGATTTGATCAATGAAATAAGAGACATGACAGAAGCAGAGGCTAAAATATGCTTGTTTGGCTGACTCCTGTGATTGCCATGAGAGCAAGATTCCAGCAGAAGAAGAGAACAATCCACAGCCTACAAAAAGTCTAGCCAACAATATCCCAGTTAACCTAAAGACATGAGGAAGAAAAAAAGTTCTTGTTGTTATAAGTCATTGAAATTTTAAGATTATACAGCAAAATATTGACCAATAAAGCAAGCACAGTACAATGAAGAAAACATTTGCTTTCTTAGCAATACTCACTGCCAAAGACAGTAAACAAAATTCGTAAAAGTATGAATGAAAAATTTTATATCTAGCCTAGATAGCATTCAAACAAAGAGGCAAGAGAAAACATTCTTGGCTGGCTGTGGTGGCTCACACCTGTAATCCCAACACTTTGGGAGTACAAGGTTGGCAGATCACCTGAGGTCAGATGTTTGAGGCCAGCCTGGCCAACATGGTAAAACCCAGTCTCTACTAAAAATACGAAAATTAGCCGAGCATGGTGGTAGGTGCCTGTAATCCCAGCTACTCGGGAGGCTAAGGCAGGAGAATAGCTTGAACCCAGGAGATGGAGGTTGCAGTGAGCCAAGACTGCGCCACTGCACTCCAGCCTGGGTGACAGAGCAAGACTGTGTGTCAAGCAAAACAAAACAAAACAAAACAAAACATTCTTAAGCTCGCAAGAACTCAGGGAAAAAGATAATCCATAAATGTAAAAATTCTGATGATGAAATCCAGCCAAAAAGAAATGCACCAAAGTAAACAAGAATTGGACAAAATATTTTCTGAAAAAAAAGTGGAATACATTTGCAATTAGGTAATACATAAGAAATGTAAATGTTTTCTACTTTTTTCAACTTTTATTTTTAAAATGACAATACACTTTCAGAATTTTTCTATTTTCTTTTTCCTCAACTTCAGAGATCATTTAGGAATTAATACTACCTCACAGTGAAGAAACTAAAGCCTAGCAACTTTCTTGGTTTATTCAATTAAATGCAATAAACAATGGTTATTCCTATTTAAGAGTTTTTCAAGATATTTCTTCAGTATACATTTTTTTCACTGATTAATTTAATTTGGGTAGGGGGTTATCAGGCATCATTTCTACAGGAAATGTTGAAGTAAACAGTCCGGAAATATACAAATAAACTATTAAAACAAGGAAACTTCTGAAAGACAGTAGAGCTCTTATTCAAAATCATTTTGTCACAGGGCATGCTATTAAAAACAAAACAAAAACTAGAATAGCAGGTAAGAGGGGAAATTGCATACAGATGGAAATGAAAGACTTTCACTTAAAAAGACACACTGAATAGCAAGGTACTTGTTCACCAAGTACAAGATGATATACTGACAGAGAATGAGAACCCCAGATGCCCACAAATACAAAGGGGATGAAATACATAACATTCAAAGATCAAGAGACAAGCCAAAGATGAAGCTGAGAAAACCAATGGTTTTAGAAAGAGTGTTTTCAGATCATATCACCAAAACTTTTAATCATTTAAATTACATGGTAATGATTTTTAGGGGAAAAAATAGCTTTTCACTTAAAAAACATTAATATAAAAGCATTTTTAGCATTTTGATGGTAACTTGAAAGTTTGCTACATCAGGGTATATTTTCAAATAGAATTTCAAAGGCTTTGCAAACCTGTGATAGAATGGCTCACCTGCTAAAATGTATCTTTCATCTAGAGTATATTTGACAAATGACTTATTATACCTCAAATCCTATTTAGAAGTCCATGCTGGGCCACGTGGTGGCTCACGCCTGTAATCCCAGCACTTTGGGAGGCCGAGATAGGTGGATCACTTGATGTCAGGAGTTCGAGATCAGCCTGACCAACATGGCAAAACCCCGTCTCTACCAAAAACACAAAAAACTTAGCTGGGCATGGTGGCGGGCACCTATAATCCCAGCTACTCCGGAGTCTGAGGCAGGAGAATTGCTTGAACCTGGGAGGCAGAGGTCGCAGTGAGCCAAGATCATGCCACTGCACTCCAGCCTGGGAGACAGAGTAAGAGCTCATCTCAAAAAAAGAGAAACCCATGCTAAACACTTCTCTAAATGCTGTTCTTAGAAGGATTAAACTGTTACTTATCCTAAAGCAATAAATGACTATAGTAGAAATAACCCAAAGAATAAGAATCCATGAGTTCATGCTGATAAGATTAAATGAACAAATCAACGAGTGGGGGAGAATTACTTGCAGCAAAATTTCAACAACAAAAAAATATATACCACGAATGATAGAATTAGAAAATCACCATATGCGGCAACAGCGACAGTAAGTTTCAGGTAAGATTAGTGGATGCTGTGGTAGACAGACCTAAAACGGCTTCCAGTAATCCCTACTTCCTGGTACTCATGGCCCTACATAATCCCTTCTGCTGTATTGTGGGTAGGGCCTGTAATCTGCTTCTAATAATCGAAAAAGAACAAAGGTGATAGGGTCTCACATAAGTGACTATTTCACGTATCACTGCAGTGTTCTTGCTTGGTGACTCTTCTTTGCTAGCTTTCAGGAAGCACGTGGCCATGCTGGGGAAGGCCACAGAACTCAGGACAGTCTCTAGCCAACTGCCAGCTAGGAATCTAGACCCTCAATCTGATAATCCACAAGGACTGAATCTTTCCAACAACCACATGAGCTTGGAAGCTGATCATTGCTCAATGAAGTCTTCAGGTAAAAACTCAGCCCTGACCAACACTCTGTTGCATTGCCGAGGATCAGGTAAAGCCATGCTCAGACTCCTGACACATAGAAACTGAGATAATAAATGCATTGTTTTAAACTGCTAAATCTGTGATAATATTGTTAAGCAGCAATAGATTAATAACAACATGCTAAAATTAATGGGCAAAGGTACAGTAAGAAACAAGATGTTTACAGAGTCTCAGAGTATCTTCACCCCAAAATACTTACTAATTACAAAGGGGAAAAATGGTATGTTTACAGTGAAGAAACTTGGTAGACATTGCATAAACCAAGTAATCACAGTTACCATCACCAATACTGTGGTACACTGAAACCATGGGCCTCCAGATATATTGTGGTAAAAATGTCCTTTCAATCCTGTGACATTCCTGCCAAAACTGCACAACTTAAATCTAATCATGATTAAACACCAGAAATAAAAATTGAGAAATAATCTGCAAAATAGCTGGCCTATACTAAAAAAATGTCTAGTCATGAAAGATAAAGACTGAAGTACAATTCCAGATTAAAGAAGAGTAGAGATACATGAAAACTAAATGCAAATACAATATGTGGTCCTGGATTAGGACATCAGTGGGAGAATAACCAAATTTGGATAAAGTCTGATTAAATAATAATATTTTGACAATGCAGATTTCCTGTTAACTATTTTACCCTGTAGTTACATAAAAGAATGTACTTGCCTTTAGAAAATATATTCTGAAGTTTGCTTGCTTGACTTATTTATTAATTAATTAATTTATTTATTTAGAGACAGGATCTTGCTCTGTCCCCCAGGCTGGAGTGCAGTGGTGCAATCATAGCTCACTGCAGGCTTGAACTCCTGGGCTCAAATTTAATTCTCCTGTCTCTGCCTCCAGAGTAAGTGGGATTACAAGTGTGCGCCACCACACCTGGCTAATTATCTTATTTTATTATTTATAGAGATGGGCTCGCTTTGTTACCCAGGCTGGTCTAGAACTCCTGTACTCAAGCAATCCTCCCACCTCAGCTCCCGAAGTGCTGAGATTACAGGTGTGAACCACTGCATCCAGCCTACTCTGAAGTATTTAAAAGTGAATGGGGCATTATATCTACGATTTATTATCAGACATCTCAGAAACACAAATTAGATAGACAGATGTTAACATTTGGAGAATCTAGGTAAAGTTTATATAAAAATTCTTTGGACTACTTTTGCAACTTTTCTAAAAGTCTGCAATATATCATATAAATAAAATTAAAGTTAAACAAATGCATATGATTTTTTTAAAAGTATATGAGAAAAGTCTATACAACAATATGGACCAATGAAAAGAAAGAAGTACTGATCAATGCTACAAACATGAACAAACCTTAAAATACCACATTTTATATGATTCCAGTTATATGAACTTCCAGATATGGCCAAACTATAGAGACAGAAAGTAGACTACAGGCTGTCAGGAGGAACCAGCATTACCTGTATCCAGTATGAGAGATCTCACTGGGGTGATGAAAATATTCTAAAACTGGATTATGATGATAGTAGCACAACTCAGTAAATTTACTAAAAACCATTGAATTGTGCACTGAAAATGGGTGGAGTTTCTAGCCTGGTATGGTAACTCACGCCCCAAATCCTAACATTTTGGGAGGCTGACGCGGGAGGATCACTTGAGCCCAGCAATTTGAGACCAGCCTGGGAAACATATGGAGAACCTGTCTCTACAAAAAATGTAAAAATTAAGAAATCAGGCTGGGCACGGTGACTCACACCTCTAACCCTAGCACATTGGGAGGCCTGGGTGGGCAGATCATCTGAGGTCGGGAGTTTAAGACCAGCCTGACCAACATGGAGAAACTCTGTCTCTACTAAAAATACAAAATTAGCCAGGCATGGAAGCGCATGCCTGTAATCCCAGCTACTTGGGAGGCTGAGGCAGGAGAAGAGCTTGAACTCAGGAGGCGGAGGTTGCAATGAGCCAAGATCGCGCCATTGCACTCCAGCCTGGGCAATAAGATCAAGACTCTGTCTCTAAAAGAAAAAAATTTAAAAATAAATAGAAAATTAGCCAGGTGTGGTGGTGTGTGCCCATACTCCCAACTACTCCAGAAACTGAGGTGAGAGGATTGCTTGTGCCAGGAGTTCAAGTGTACAGTGAGCTATGATTGTACCACTGCACTACAGCCTGGGTGACAGAGTAAGACCCTGTCAGGAAAGAAAGAAAAAGGGAAAGGAAAGGAAGGAAAAAAAGAAAATGAGGTGGATTTTGGAGTTTATGGCATGTAAACTACACCTCAATAAAGTTGTTTTAAAAAGAAATAGAGGGGCCAGGCGCGGTGGCTCACACCTGTAATCCCAGCACTTTCGGAGGCCAAGGTGAGCAGGTCACTTGAGGTCAGGGGTTCAAGACCAGCCTAACCAACATGGTGAAACCCCGTTGAAACGTGAGCCACTGCGCCCCGCCTGTTCCCATATTTTCTATGGACACGTATATATTCTCCCAGGGTCAAATAAAACAAAATGTATCCAGAAAACAAAGCACTTGATCACCTGACCAACCAAAGGAAAAGAAAACCATTCCAAAACAAGTACCATAAATATCCACTTATCAAATAAGAAGCAGAAAGAAAATGAAAACACTGGAACAACTTAAGTCTTTCTGCTTTATTTAGAGTGTTCATCTTCCTGCTGTTTCTGGACCTGCACTAAGATTGACCGACACTAATGAATGGATTCAATATGGCACAAACTGATCTACCATCTAAAGAGTACAATAATGCCACTGCCACTCCTAGAATATCTCCTGCTTATCATGCAATGAGTTGCAAGTAATTCAGGTTATCTGGCGAAGCAAAGATTTGACAGACTGAATCTCACTGGCAAGAAACCTATCAACATTAATACTAAAAATGGAGTTGGGGAGAATTCATCTTCCGCCTTCACACAGAAATTTTGAAAGCCCAAAAATGATTATAAAAGGTAAAAGAAACTTGTAGTTAACTCTACTCTGCAAGGTTTTCTCTACATAAAAATACAATAGGTCCTCGGGCCCCTTTTCCTACACTTTCCTCTTCTCTCCTACCGGAGGGGCCGCTCTTTCTGCGCAGTGCATTCTGGGGACCGAGGTCGAGCCCGCCCTGCCGCCATCGCCTGAGGGGAGCAAGAAAAGGCCGCGACTGGGGAGAAAACGCAGCCATCACCGGAGAGAAGTCACTCCCTAGCAGCAGCCGACGCCAGGGGTCCGCCCACCTGTTCGCCTGTCCCCCTGCCCTGTTCACAATGCAGCCTGCTTCTGCAAAGTGGTACAAAGGGACTATGTCTTAATTGAATTTTGTGTTGAAGAGAGTAAGGATGTTAATTTAAATTTTGAAAAATCCAAACCTACATTCAGTTATCTCAGAGGAAGTGATATTTTAAGTATTTAAATGAAGTTGATCTTTTTCACAGTATTGATCCAAATGATTCCAAGCATAAAAAACAGACAGATCAATTGTGTGTTGTCTACGAAAAGGAGAATGTGGCCAGTCATGGCCAAGGTTAACAAAAGGAAGGGCAAAGCTCAATTGGCTTAGTGTGGACTTCAATAATTGGAAAGACTGGGAAGATAGTTCAGATTAAGACAGGTCTAATTTTGATAGTTTCTCTGAGATGATGAACAACATGGGTGCTGATGAGGATGTAGATTCACCAGAAGTAGATGGAGCAGGTGATGATTCACAAGACAGTGATGATGAAAAAATGCCAGATCTGGAGTAAGGAATATTGTCATCACCTGGATTTTGAGAAAGAAAAATAACTTCTCCGCAAGATTTCACAATTGAGAGAATTTCTGAGTTGACAGCTCTAAAGGCAGATGCTGTATTTGCCTACTTTCACCCATTTTCCAACCTGTTTGTTTTTTTTAAAGGCCTCACTAAGGGTTGATATGTACCATTGTATGGGGCAATTTTAAGTCAGCTAGGACAATAAACCTTATGCATGAACATTTCCTAGACTTTCATGAAGCTGTTGAGTGAGGTCCTAGGCAACTGATGCAGCAGTTGTGATAAATAAAAACATCTCACCTAAGTCTCCTTTTCTTTGTAACATAGATATTGACATGATAGGAAGCTCTCAGCTTAGGGAAAGAGAACTAAATTTTAGATTATAGAACATGGATTCAAAAGTGGCTGGAACAAATTGGCTGACACCTTACTGGTAAACTGCTATTCCTCTGGTGTTATACTTCGGGATTGTTCCAAGTTTATTTTTCAAAAAACTTACTTCACATTATTCATATAAGTGATTACTTGCCAGTGTTCCACATGTATCTTAGCTAAAAGTAGAGAATGCCCTAACTTAGATGCTTTTTGAAGCCTATATATTTGGTATTGTTTGACCCTTAAGTGTTTTTACATCTCTTAGCATGGAAGACGAAGAAAGTTGTACATTGTTGTTTGAGAGTCTGTACATTTAGACCAGATTTGTATTTGCACTGTCAGTATGGCAAAAGAGTGAAAAATGTTTAATACAGTATTGGATTTTTTATTTCTTTTTTTGATTAAGCTTATACCAGGGCTTAAAACCTCAATTTATGTTCATGACAGTGGGGATTTTTTTTAATGTCCACATTCTTTCTAATAAACTGTTGGAAGACTTCTTGGCTGTCCTTTTAAGTGTCTGGCTTACTGTACTTTTTATGTATTTACCACTTCCTGAAATGGAGTTTTGATTTTTAATTGAGGAAAAATTTGAGATTATTCCTCTGTTTGAAAAAAGAGGCTTGCTGTAATGTCACAGGAAACCTTTTTAAAGTGGATCTGTAATAGAATATTGTAGATGCACTTTGCAGCATTGGAAAAGAAAGTGTTGTGATTTGATTGAAATAAAATTAAATGTGTTGTCTTCCTCTAAAAAAATATATATATAATATAGCAATAATTAGTAGTTATGATGCTGAAATTATTAATTTGAAACTATGTTTATGTACGGAAAGAATACATTTATAATGCTGTTTTGAACCAAGAGTTTCAATGTAAAAGAAAAAAGATACAAATATAAAATCAAATAATATTAAAACTCCACAAAGTTAACTCAGGAAAAAAATATGGAAAAGAAGCTGTCTTGGTTTCTCATTCATTTAATATTTACAAGGACCTACCATATAGCAACGCAGTGGTATGTGCAGGTGATATAAAAGAGGAAGTGGAAGTTTCCATAAGAAAGAAGTACTCCTTCTTAAATTTTAATGTAAAAATAACTGAATAACTGAACTAGAGCTGAGCCAAATAACACAGTCTCTTTGCTAGTGTGCACGTACACATACACGTACACACACACACACACACTTGCCCCCAGAAAAATACGGCACATAGGTAGAAGTTTAAAATGTATACTATCTAAAAACTGTTAGCCATATTTGCAATTTTGCTATCAATTCAAGAATCGAACAAAATCAGAAACTCAGGTTTAGAGCTTATGTTTTTTAATTTGTCAGTCTCCACCTCCCTGGTTTACAAGTAAGAGTATATTCAACTGTAAATGCAGCAGCACTCGCAGCAAAATTATGATTCTTAATGTTTCCTAATTATGTACTTTTTAAAAAAGAGATCTCTTCCCAAAATTAACTGATAACTTTTCCCATAACTAATGATGTCTAATTTCCCCACTGAAAATCATGACATTTTCACTATTCTTTCTTTCATTCTTAGTTTCTTTCTGGGGCTCAAAGACACATGTAAATGAAGTCCAGAATAAAGTTCAAGTATTCATGGCCCATCAACTTTCAAAGTTAAAAGTCTCAGCTTTAGCTTGCTTTGTCTTGTCTATAACCCTCCTCATTCTAAAGGCTCTTGCCAAAACTCTAAAACTTACTTGTTTTACCAATTCTGAATCATCACATTGTGAGCAGAAGCTAATAAAAATCACATTCTTATCTTTCGCTTTCTTAACCACCCATCACTGTCTAGATTTTAAATTTAACAAGGTAAAATGAACATTAACCTTCTTGAAAAAGTTAAAGGCATACCTCTGCTCATTCTCTTTACCTTAGGCAAATGCTCTCTATTTCCTACTAATATAACACGACGGCTGTTTCTCCTACGTTAGATTAAGTTGTGCCCCATTCAAATAAATGCAAAATCCTACATTTTTATTGTGGTAAAATATACATAAAATTTACCATCTTACCTTTCTAAGTGTACAGGTTCAGTAGTGTTAAGTACAGTCATCCTGTTGAGCAACCTTTTCATTTTACAAAACGGAAACTCTATACCCACTAAACAACAACCATCTTCCCCTGCCCACCAGCTCCTGGCAACCACCATTCTTTTTGTCTCCATGAATTTGACTACTCTAGGTATCTTACATAAGTGGAATCGCACAGTATTTGTTATTTTTTGTCTGGCTTATTTCACTTAGTACAATGTCTTCAAGATTCACTCATGCTGCAGCAGGTGTTGATTTCCTTTCTTTTTAAAGCTGAATATTCCATTGAATATATATGCTACATTTTGTTATCCAGCCATCCACCCATCAATGAATATTTGGGTTGTTTCTTCCCTTTGGCTACTGTGAATCATGCTGCTATGAACACTAGTGTTAAAACTATCTGTTAAGTCTCTGCTTTCAATTCTTTTGTGTATATAGGCAGAAGAGGAATTGCTGGGTAAAATAAAATCCTACAACTTTTGATCATTCTTTACTTAATCCTCAGTTTACATAACTTTCTGTTTTCAACACCTACTAACAAGAATCAGATAAAATACAGGTTGACAAGGGAGCTCCACAGGTGACCTAGTCCATTTACCTACAGGTACTTGTACCCCCTCTAAAGTATCTAAACAGGTAATCATCCAATGTCTTATGTAATCATACAACGTGGTGAATGGGCACTATGTCCTCAAGCATTTCCAATTATTCACAAATTCCTTCTTAAGCTAAACTAAATACTCTTCCTACAAGTCTATTTACAAGTCTACCTTTATGATGAAAATCAGTAGTATAATACTGGGGAAATGGGGGGGGGGCTCTTTGTTTCCTCTGCAATGTTTGAATTTTGAAACTGATTTTGCAACAAATTATATTTGAAACTGGGGGGGAGGGGGGTGTTTGACATTATTTCTTACCATTCCAATGACAGTCATTCAAGCATTTTAAGACTTCATGAAATTCTGAAATCTACTCCTTTCCAGATTATTTTTGGTCTCCTCACTGGCATTCCCTGCTGCACCCAATCCAAAGAATTTTTAATACAATAAGCTTATACCATCCATCCTCAAAATTCATCAGTGTCTGCCAATATTTGTTATCCCCATTTCAAACCTTTGATAAACAGGTTTAAGGGACATCATTAATCCAACTTATTTGATAGTAGAGATAATCTCTCTTGCAATAACAAGTTACTGCCTAATTCCTACTTTAATCCCCAATCTCTTGTCCATTTTTTCCGTACTCCTTACTATAAAATACAATTGTCAAAACTTGGTAAGGCCACAATGATTAATCATCTTCCCTCTTCCTGGCTGAACTATACACAATCTATATTTATCCTTCAAAGCTCAATCCCTTGAACTTCAATAGGATTAAATAATAGACTCAGACTTTCAAGGTTAAAAAAAAAAGAAGAAGAAGAAGAAGAAGTAATCTAGATCAGATGCTTAAATGCCCTCACTTCAAGTCGATTTTATTTATTTATTCATTTATTTAGAGACAGGGTCTTGCTCTGTAACCCAGGCTGGCTCAATCACACTGTAGCCTTGAACTCCTAAACTCAAAAGATCCTCCCACCTCAGCCTCTTGAGTAGCTGAACCACATGTCTGCACCACCACATGTGTGCACTCGGTAATTTAGAAATTACCGAATTAATAAATAGTCTTGGTAGATTTTAGACTTAAATTTAAATTTTTGTATTCCTATACACTTTCAGTAAAACATTTTTCCTTCCCTTGATCATATTACCTACAATTCCACCAATGATTGATTCATTCAGATTAACAACTAATCTGCTTTTTAAAAAGAAATAATATAAATGTAGCTTTTAACTTTGATTTAAAAAGTAACATTTGACTCATCCATACTTTAATGAATTTGTTTCTTCATATTGTTTTCCTCCCCTAAACACACCATCAAACAAATGGGAATAAAAGCACTAAAGACATAAGGGAAAGGGTGTGTAGGAAAACTTTTAAACAAGCATTTTGGGGTAAGTAGATCTAGTTGGGGCCCCAAAATGAGAGGTTCTAGGTCAACAGAGCAGCAGATGGGCATAGAACAAAAAAATAGCAAGGAATCGCCTAGAGAGGGAGGTCATAGCAACAAAAGATTCCTTGGAAATTTTTTGTTGTTGTTTGCTTTATCTTACACTTAACATCTAACTATAAACCTTCACTCTATCATCCCACTGTTGTCTTCCACTAACATCTTCTAAAAAGCATGACTTTGTCCATTAGCAGTAGCAAGTGGGTAAAACAGTTTCAAATGAAAAAAAAAAAAAAGGAGTCCAGTAATTCTATGTTCTATTTTTAAGTAAACAAATGAAATAACAAGGTTCAATATTATAAATATTATTTAGATTAGATAACTACAAACTCTTGGTATAGAAGGGCCTTAGAGAACAATCTAACTTTTTACCTAAAGAGAAATACAAAACAGTTCATTAAGATCCTTGTCCAGGCCAGCTGGGTGCGATGGCTCATGCCTGAAATCCCAGCACTTTGGGAGGCCGAGGCAGGCAAATCACCTGAGTCGGGAATTCAAGACCAGCCTGACCAATATGGGGAAACCCTGTCTCCACTAAAAACACAAAAAATTAGCCAGGCATGGTGGCGCATGCCTGTAATCCCAGTTACTCGGAAGACTGAGGCAAGAGAATCATTTGAACCCTCTGGAGGTTGTGGTGAGCTGAGATCGCACCATTGCACTCTAGCCTGGACAACAAAGAGCGAAACTCTTGTCTCAAACAAACAAACAAAAAAATCCTTGTCCGGGCCGGGCACAGTAGCCAATGCCTGTAATCCCAGCACTTTGGGAGGCAAAGGTGGGCAGATCACAAGGTCAGGAGTTCGAGACCAGCCTGGCTAACATAGTGAAACCCCATCTCTACTAAAAATACAAAAAATTAGCCAGGAGTGGTGGCGGGCACCTGTAATCCCAGCGACTGGGGAGGCTGAGGCAGGAGAATTGCTTGAATCCTGGAGACGGAGGTTGTAGTGAGCTGAGATCGCGCCATTGCACTCCAGCCGGGCGAAAGTGTTAGACTGTGTCTCAAAAAAAAAAAAAAAAAAGAGAAAAAGAAAAAAAAATCCTTGTCCAATCTCCTGAGTCCTACTCAAAAGTGAGGCAGCAGAAATAGTACTTATATTTTAGACTCATAGATGGGGATTCAAGTTGTATCACTAATTGGATATGTAATTTTTCACTGATTTGATGTGTTTATCTATGAGATAATGATTTCATAAGGCTTATTCAAGATTAAATAGACCATGTGAATGGACTCCCATCTTAGTCAAGGCCATTTCACTACAGCATCAGGCTTTTCAATCTTATGAGGAATAGGTAACAAAAAGTAGGCCAGATGTGGCAGTGTACACCTGTAGTACTACTTACTACAGAAGCTACGGTGGGAGAATCACCTAAGCCCAGAAGGTCGAGGCTGCAGTGAGCTATGATCACACCACTGCACTCCTGCCTGAGACAAACGGAGAGACAGAGACAGAAACACAGAAAGGGAGACACATACATACACACCCCCATACACACACACACAGAGAGAGAGAGAAGGATATATTATCTGAGGTAAAAGGAGTATTAGTGAGGAAAACAAAATACTTATGAATGAATATAAACTAAGAGCATGGTTCCGAAAGAACTCAGCTGGAGAGAGAATAAAAATCAACAGATTCAATTAAGTAAACCAAAAGACAGAAATTTCGCAATTTTATACCTTTGTCCTACTTGGTATTCTTGTTGATTTAGCAAGCAGAGCTTGGATATCTAAACAGCTAACACTACTTATTACAATTATTTTCTGCTTTGAACCAGAGCTATCAGTCCAGATGTAGCCATTTATATTGAGATTCAGAGTTTTGAAGTAGTTGGTTGACCCATTAATTTTACCAATTCCTGGCATTTCCCAACTAAGAGAAGTAACTTAGTTATGGTAGATCTTAGGAGATTATTAAACGACTTTCGTTGCAAGTTTACGTTCCCTCAAGTCTCAAAAATAAAGCCTAGAATAGGGGAGGCCAAATGGCACCAGCAAGTGGGAGAACATCACAAAAAACAGTCCAGCCCAGGAAGCCTCTTTGTCCTTGTGGGTCTGAGACTACAACACCTCCCCCTCACAAGATGCTGAGCAGTCAAGTAGCTCAAGCAAACGGGAACCTGCCAGGAAGCCTGTCTGTCCCCACAGGCTGAAGACTCCCTTTTGTCCACATCTACAGGCATCAGGCAGCCCAGCCTGTGAAAATTTCCATCCCCTCAGAGAGAAGCAACAGAGATCAATAAGCAGCAGAGGTCAATGGGAGCCTCTGTGGCACCAGATAAAACAAGCAGACCCAAGTACCATTGCAAAGGATCTGAAAATTAAACTTGTTACTGGAACCACAATCCACTAAAACAGTACAGGACCTGCATGGTAAACCTAAGTAAATACAGTGAATGCCAGCTTAAATAAGACTGGACATCCCCTAACATGATAGCCAAAATATCCAGGGTTCAATGGAAAATCACTATCTGAATCAAAGAAGACAATTAAAGGAGGCCAACACTGAGACAGATGTTAAAATTGTAAGAAAAATTTTGGAGTAGGCGGAATGCAGTGGCTCACGCCTGTAATCCCAGCACTTTGGGAGGCCAAGGCGGGTGTATCACCTGAGGTCAGGAGTTCAAGGCCAGCCTGACCAGTATGGTGAAACCCCGTCTCTACTAAAAGTACAAAAATTAGCTGGGCATGGCGGCGCATGCCTGTAGTTCCAGATACTTGGGAGGCTGAAGCAGGATAATTGCTTGAACCGGAAGGTGGAAGATGCAGTGAGTTGAGATCGCGTCACTGCTCTCCAGCCTGGGCGACGGAGCAAGACTCTGCCTCCAAAAAAAGTAATAAATAAACAATAAAAATTGGAATAGCTCTCATAAAAATGCTTCAAGAACTACTTAAAATTCTCCTGAAACAAATATATAGAAAATATCAGCAAAGACAGAACTTATAAAAAGAAATCAAATAGAAATTATAAAAACAAAAAATACACTAAGATATTGAAAAACTCATCAGTAAGAGAGTGGAGATGACAGAGGATAGAATCAGTGAGCTTAATAACAGGTCAATACAATTTACTCAATGTGAACAGACAGAAAAAATAACACCAAAAAAAAAATCAACAGAATCTTAAGGCACCGTGGGATAATAACAGAAGATTCAACATTCATATCATCAGCATTCCAGAAAGAAAAGAGAAAAAGAGTAGGGTGGAAAGAGTATTCAAAGAATTGACCAGGCACAGTAGCTCACGTTTGTAATCCCAGCACTTTGGAAGGTCAAGGTGGGTGAATCACTTGAGGTCAGGAGCTTAAGACCAGCCTGGCCAATGTAGTGAAATTCTGTCTCTACTAAATTAGCTGGCTTGGTGGCACACACCTGTAATCCCAGCTACTCGGGAGGCTGAGGCAGGAGAATTGCCGGATCCTGGGAGGCAGAGGTTGCAGTGAGCAGAGATCACACCACCACACTCCAGCCTGGGTGACAGAGTGAGACTCTGTCTCCAAAAAAAAGAAAAAAAAAGAGTATTCAAAGAATTAACAGCTGAAAACTTCTCTTATTTGGTTAAAGAAATAAACACAGGATGGGCACAATGACACAGGCCTGTAAACCCAGCACTTTGGGAGGGCAAGGCAGGCAAACTGCTTGAGCTCAGGCATTGCACTGGGCAACATGGTGAAACCCTGCCTCTACAAAAAATGCAAAAATTAGACAGGCATGGTGGTGCACACCTGTAGCCCCAGCTACTCAGGAGGCTAAGATGGGAGGACTGTTTGAGCCCAGGAGGCTGGGGCTGCAGTGAGCTGAGATTGCACCACTGCACTCCAGCCTGGGCAACAGAATGAGACCCGGTCTCAAAAAACAAAAAACCTGAAGATGTAACAGGATTTAAAAATAAATAGAAAAAGTAATAAAGAAAAATGAAGAAATAAATGAACAGATTCAAGAAACTCAGTGAATCTAAATAGGATAAATCTAAATAAGTCCACCAAGATACATCATAATTAAACTCCTGAAAACTAAATCCAAAGAAAAAGTCCTGAAAGCAGTCAGAGAGAAACAATACATTACTACAGGGAAACACCAATTTAAATGACAATAGATTTGTCAACTAAAACCACATAGGCCAGAAGGAAATGGCATGACATTTCACTAGTGCTGAATGAAAAGAACTGTCAATTGTGAATTCTATATCTGACGAACCAGCTTCAGACTAAGTAAAACTAAAAGAAGTAGTTGACTTCAGACTAAGTAAAACTAAAAGAACTATTCTTAAAGAATGACTAAAGGAAGTCATTGAATGGAATGGAAATGATAAAAGAAGCAATCCTGTAGCACCAGGAAGAAAAAACAGAAAGAGCAGGAACAGGTATATACCACAGACTATGCTTCTCATAAATTTTATAAATTACATTTGATGACTGGAACACAAATTTTAATACCATCTCATACGCAAGAATCTAAATGGAAGTACGGTTTCCACACTTCATTTACAGTGGTAAAATGATATCAGCAGACTGTGATAAATCACATGTATATGTTGTAATACCCAGTTGAAACAGTTTAGAAAACTATGTAAAGATAAAGAAATACAATACTACAAATATAAATCAAGACAGAATCCTAAAATATGATCCATGAGGAAGTCAAGAAAAGAGAAACAGAGGAATGAGAAATAGAGGAAACACAGAAAACAAAACAAAACAAAAATGGCAGACAAACTCACCTATCAATAATTACTTTAAATATAAATCGTGTAAACACACAAATTAAAAGGCAAGGATTGGCAGCATGGACCAAAAAAAAAAAAAAAAAAAAAAAATCTAAACTATATGCAGTTTACAAGAAATTCATTTAGTTTCAAGGTGTCTTTAAAATTAAACATGCACTTACCACACAACCCAGCAACAGCACTTTCTGTACATTTAACCCAGAGAATGGAAAATGCATGCCCATATAAAAACATTTACACAGATGTTCATAGAAGTTTTATTTTTAATAGCCAAAGCCTGGAAACAATTCAGATATGCAATGGATAGTTAGAAATTGTCGTACATCCATGTCAAAGAATACTACTCGGCAATAAAAAAGAATGAACTATGAACACAATAACTTGGAGGACTCCCCAGAAACATACAATGAATGGGGGTTGCGGGGGAGCCAATCCCAGATGGTTACACACTCTATGATTCCATTAAACACTTGAAATGACAAAATTATAGAAATGTAGGACAAACTAGAATAAGGAGGGCAAGAAGAGGTACTAGGGAAGTACATGTGGTTTTAAAAGAAGAACACAAAGGATATTCGTTGAAAGTATTCTGTATCTTGATTGTGGTGGTAGGTACATAAATCTATACACATGATAAAACCACATAGCACCCCATACACATACACACACCTGGGTACCAGTAAAACCAGGTGGATTATATCAGACACGGTATTCTGGCTGTGACACTGCACTATGGTTTTGCACAATGTTACCGTTAGGAGAATCTGCATAAAAGGTTACTTCCTACAACTGCTTATGGCTTACATTTTTCTGTTGTACTTTAATTTTCTATAGGAAGCAATGGACAGCTGTTGCTTCTTCCTGGCCAATATCCATTCCCTCTTCTTCTGTAAAGAATGCTCAATTTTGGCTGGGCATGGTGGCTCACATCTGTAATCCCAGCACTTTGGAAGGTTGAGGTGGGCGGATCACTTGAGGCCAGGAGCTTGAGACTGGCCTGACCAACATAGTGAAACCCCATCTCTACTACAAATACAAAAAAGTAGCTGGGCGTGGTGGTGTGCGTCTGTAATCTCAGTTACTCGGGTGGCTGAGGCAGGAAAACTGCTTGAACTCAGGTGGCAGAGGTTGCAGTGAGTCGAGATTGCACTACCGCACTCCAGCCTGAGCAACAGAGCAAGACTCTGTCTCAAAAAAAAAAAAAAAGAATGCTTAATTTTACTTTGGGGAACTATGCCCTACCCTACTGGAAACAGTCTCGGTAAGACTGTCCATTAAGATATCTCACCATCCCTGGGCACTAGGCCAACCAAGTTCACTCTTCCTTGAAGTTTAACCTTGAGCAGAGTAGACAATGACTAATTTAGCCCAACTGGAGTGTCTTGATGAGACTATGCATTAGAAGAAGTTGCCTTCCTTCTCCTAATTTCAGAGCCTGTTTCTTGCTTTTGAGTCTGAGTCTTGCCTCTGCCCCCATATTCTTCAAATAAATCTCATTTTGCTTAAGTTATTCACATTTGGTTCCTATCATTTGCACTTAAAGAACCCAATCAATGACCAGGCGCGATGGCTCACGCTTGTAACCCCAGCACTTTGGGAGGCCAAGGCGGGCAGATCACTTGAGGTCAGGAGGTCAAGACCAGCCTGGCCAACATGGTAAAACCCCATTTCTACTAAAAATACAAAAATTAGCCGGGGGTGGTGGCAGGCACCTGTAATTCCAGCTATAAGGGAGACTGAGGCAGAAGAATCACTTGAACCTGCGAGGCAGAGGTTGCAGTGAGCCAAGACCATGCTGCTCCACTCCAGCTTGGGTGACAGAGTGAGACTTTGCCTCCAAATAAATAAATAAATAAGAACCAATCAAATATATGCTCCCTTCAAACAAAAATAACACAAAACAAAATTTATCTAGTTTTTTTATTTTTTAATTATAATTTTAACTTTGTAAGACCTTAATTAAGCTTTCATCCACAAACTCTTGCTTACAATAAATAAGTTCTTACAAATGAACTTAATGGACTACAAATATAACTAGAGTTAAAAAGACTAATTAAGCTCTAATTATAACCCAAGCATGCCATGTCCAAGTCACATTAAAATACATGGACATGACTGTTGCCCTCAGGTCTCACAGGCATGTAACACGGTAACTGCTATAGTGGGGGTGAATCTAAAAGGCCACGCCCACACACGAAAATCCAATTCAGTAAAGGATCCAGATTAAGATTTTTAACCCATTCTGCCCTGTTTTTAAGTATCATGCCCCTAAAGGATTTACCAATTTTTTTTAGACGGAGTCTTGCTGTGTTGCTCAGGCTGGAGTGCAGTGGCATGATCTTGGCTCACTGCAACCTCCGCCTTGCAGGTTCAAGCAATTCCCCTGTCTCAGCCTCCCGAGTAGCTGGGATTACAGGTGCCCGCCACCACATCTGGCTAATTTTTGTATTTTTAGTAGAGATGGGGTTTCACCATATTGGTCAGGCTAGTCTAGAACTCCTGACCTCAAGTGATTCACCCACCTCAACCTCCCAAAGTGCTGGGATTACAGGCATGAGCCACCGTGCCCAGCCGATTTACCAATATTTTCTCTAAATTAAGAACATAAACATACATTTTCAATCTTACAGCCATAAAGCAAATGTTAATATACATGTTTCCAGTCTACTAAATATTTTCATTATTAATCTGCCTAATACTTGGCATCCCAACGCTTTTATAAGTCAAATGTTGATTTTAATAAACCTTAATGTAGATCAGATTTCTAAACTTATGATCAAACAATAAATACAAACTGCAAGAACCAAAAAAGCACACTTAATGAATAAACATTAACATAATAATATCAATATTACTTAGTTTCTGGACTAATTATGTAATTTTATAAAGTAAAACTCAAGCATTCAAAGGTAAGTTAAATTAAATTTCTAAGAGTGTGCTTTATAATTGCACAATACTTCTTTAGAATAAAGTAATACTTCTTACCTTCTGGAGTTGGAATGCAGTGCAGGAAAATGAAAGAAGAAAAAAAAAAAGCTTTTAATTTTTCTTACAAAGCAACAATAAAACCAAAAATTAAACTGTCCCTTCCCTTCCCAGCAATATCCACAATTCCCCAAATTAGCAACCCCCTCATTAACTTCTTCATTAAAATGTACAAGTTAGCCAAAAATATTATCAAAATATGTCTAAAGATACACAAATTTAGCTAAACAGTCTAAACTACTTCAGAAAACAGTTGCAGTAATTTGATTGTGTAACAAAGTAAAACTTAGGGCAGTTTCGAATTAAATGTTGATACAATGAACACTACCCATTCTTTAATATTCTTCCCATGCATTTCAATTTCAAGGAGCCATCATAAAGCCATCAGCTTAAGGTTTATTAGCTTCCCTGTGATCCATAATGGAGCTCTTACGGATCTGAATTACAATGGATAAGAATACTCTTTTCTGTCAATACCCAAACATTTTGTTGTCATTTTTTTCATTACTAATCCTTCTTGACATCCCTACCAGGTTTGTGGGCTTGAAAGCAGATTGCAACTAACAGGGAAGATGGCTGGGCACAGTAGCTCATGCCAAGGCCAAAGCAGGAGGATTGCTTGAGCCCAAGAGTTCAAGATGAGCCTGAGCAACATAGTGAGTCCTCATCTCTACAAAAAATATTTTTTAAATGTTTAAAAAGAAGAAGAGGAGGAAGATGCTGGCTTAACCACAAAGGTATCGTCCAACCTTAGATATAGTATCAATACAATAAAAAATGTTCTTCATTCTAAAACTAGGCTGTTTCTAATGAAATCACTTCAAGGCAATTCAGCTTAGCAAATAATCAGATAATCTACTCTGCAGGGGTAAGGATTTCTGCTGAAAAGTAGTAGAGAATATTGACTTTATTTCCCTTGCTATATACTTTTGCATGGGAGAGATATGGGAAAAAATAGGTGCTCTGATTGGTTTTTAGTATAATGTAAGCTAAAACATATAACCTTCAATACAGTATAAAAGAGATTATTTTCTTCATAAACAAATTGGTACTAATCAGATGTCACTAGGACTCCCCCAGACAAAGAGGTAAAATCTCAATCTCTAAAATGTTTATTGAGCATAACCTTTGCTGGGTGGTTCCCAGAGTTCTTTACAATCTAGACAGTTGGTCACACTCATTCATTAGCTATATAACTTACTCACCTATGTTAATGTTATAGTGTGAAAGATTCAAATTCGCCAAAATTACTAATTATATATCGTGAACCCTTGAGATCACTCATGAATGGTCTAATTCAGAAAATGCCCAATTTGTGGATGATAAATTCATAAACAAATAATCTTCCTATTTCCCCTCTTCTATTCATGAATGGAAAGACAAGAAAAACTAGTCAGAGAATAGGGTCTCAAGAACTGAATACTTTACTATTTTTCTCTTCCTTCCTAAAAACTCTATTTCTCTATTAGCTGATGTAAGAGTCAAGATAATACAGTTAATAAGATGAGCAGGCCGGGCGCGGTGGCTCAAGCCTGTAATCCTAGCACTTTGGGAGGCCGAGACGGGCAGATCACGAAGTCAGGAGATCGAGACCATCCTGGCGAACACAGTGAAACCCCATCTCTACTAAAAAAAATACAAAAAACTAGCCGGGCGAGGTGGCAGGCACCTGTAGTCCCAGCTACTTGGGAGGCTGAGGCAGGAGAATGGTGTAAACCCGGGAGGCGGAGCTTCCAGTGAGCTGAGATCTGGCCACTGCACTCTAGCCTGGGTGACAGAGCGAGATTCCGTCTCAACAACAACAAAAAAACATGAGCAAAGCAGGTTAAGGAAATTCCAAAGGGGGAGGGGGTGGGAAGCACTAAAGGCAATAGCTACTTCAGAAGGAAGGCATTAAGTTCGACACTTAATGCTATAAAAGCACGTCTGTAAACACTAATGGCAGCCACAGCTGATGGAGGGGGAAAACCTACTGTATATCTAGCGTAAGCGTAGGTGTAGTAATGAGTAGTAACAGTAAAGAATTAACAGGCATGGTTTCAAAGAATATTCAGGGTATGTATTCTGTCAACAGTGTGTAGGTTTAATGTGTAGATTTAATTGTTCTATTTTTTGTAAGCCAGAATACCCAAATTGCACACAACCAGTCTCAAGTTCTTATCTGTTTGATATATACTGACATATTCATGCAATAAAATTACTGCAATTTATTTCAGAACAGCCCAGGGTATAAAGACTATTTACAGTTTATGATGGAGGATGTATACTTTTGTTTTTAGAATTCTCCAAAAGTAAAAATTTATATTTCAAAAAAGTGTCTTCAGACCAGGTACTGTGGCTCACATCTATAATCCCAGCAGTTTGGGAGGCTAAGGTGGGAGGATCCCGTAAGCCCAGGAGTTTGAGACTAGCCTGGGCAACATAGAGACCTTATCTCTATAAAAAAATTTAAAAATTAGCCAGGCATAGTGGTGTGTGCCCGCAGTCCCAGCTACTCGGAAGCCTGAGGTGGGAGAATCACTTGAGGCTGGGAGGTTGAGGCTGCAGTGAGCCGTGATTAAAAAACAAAACAAAACAAAACCAAGAGGCGGCCAGGTGCAGTGGCTCATGCCTGTAAACTCAGCACTTTGGGAGGCCGAAGCAGGGGGACCACTTGAGTTCAGGAGTTCAAGACCAGCCTGGGCAA
Organism: Piliocolobus tephrosceles; assembly: GCF_002776525.5. Classification (NCBI taxonomy): domain Eukaryota; kingdom Metazoa; phylum Chordata; class Mammalia; order Primates; family Cercopithecidae; genus Piliocolobus; species Piliocolobus tephrosceles. Next base: position 25,873,554 of record NC_045448.1, read on the forward strand.
CGTGGCAAAACCCTGTCTCTACAAAAAAAAAAAAAAAATTAGCCAAGCATGGTGGCGCACGCCTGTGGTCCCAGCTACTTAGGAAGTCAAGGCTGCGGTGAGCCATGATCGTGCTACTGTACTCCAGTCTGGGTGACACTGAGACCGTCTCAAAAAGAAAGAAAGAAAACGAAAGAAGTTACATTCACTCATGTGTTTAGCTGTACCTGTATATTTTTACCTATTACATAAATATGTAGTAGCTAATATTTATTCCCCAAAAGGTGGGACAGGTTCCCCAGCAGGGTGCTTTTCAGCAAAGCTCTTCTAGTACCTAGTAGGCAGTTTCCTGCGGCCACCTCAGGCTACAGCACCAATGAACTTTGTCATCCGCTGAGCTAGAGCCCTGCTTTCTCTTTACCTTTCAACAGTTAATCCCTGGTTAATCTGTTAATAACTTCCAGTTAATAACTTTCCTGTTCAAATTACTGTGTACTTGCTGGTCTTCTGATCAGATCCTAAGAACTATAGAACTGTATAGCTCAGAGACTTACACAGAACATTTAAATAAACTCTTAACTTATCAATGCCCAAAATCCCAGAAACAGTTCCATGAAGCCATGTGGGAGTAGCCATGTGAGCATATTTGGGAGGCTGGAGTTTGAATCACCTCTGACACTTCCTGAAAAATGGCATAGTTTGTAATGACAAGAAGAAATATGGGCTCAAGTCAGGAGAAACTTAAAAACAAACTGGAGCACCAGGTGCTCTTTGTTTCTCTGCAAACTGTAAAATCAGCATCATCAGACAAAAAGGAAAGCACTTTTTTAAAAAGGCTATTTTATATACTGATGGCTAATGACAACCATTTTACTTTCATTCAAGGTAAAATAAAATTCTGAATTCTTTCCCTTAGTAACTGAAGTATATCGTCAAAATGTACACAAAAATGGACACATCTCTCTGAATCTTTGGTTTTATTTCTAGTGTCTCAGCAAGGAAACAAAATACCTAACCATTCCTTCAATATTTAGATTCACACAAACCCACGGTATAATCCAGAATCAACACATGAGCTATAATAATGAGAATAGGGGCTCTTTAAACAAACAAACCCAGTAAACAAAATCTCTACCCAATGAATAATATAGATTTTTAAAAAGCAAACTGTCTACAGAAAAACAAATGAGTAAAAGCTTACAAAATTGTTTTAAAAGTTCTAACAGTACTTCAAATTTGGAACAAGCAATTCTGTGTTGAATAGCTCAACCCTAGGAAACAACTGCCACATTATCATTGGTATTTATGTAACAAACAAATTAGGTTATATTTTAGCCACAGAAAATTGAACAAGGAGGTTAGACATCTCAACAAAATTCTTTTTACTATTTTTGATTTTATGAAAAAACTGTTTATTGGTAAACAGTATGGGAATTAACTTTTCTCTATTTACAAATGACCAGATATCACAGCTACAGCATTTATCTATAGTATCAATAACTTTTCACGTCTTCTTGTTTTAACTGTTACAAAAAGAACTAAGCTAATTTAAAGAACTCCACAATGCCTTTGCTATCAACTCTGACTATAAAGCATAACAGAAACAGTTCTTGACCTCTCCTGGCCTAAGTCATGTCCTCCCATTTCACCTGAAACATCAAAACTTTTTTCTTCCCTATTACTCCTATGGGAAATTCTATCTTTTTTTTTTTTTTTTTTTTTTTTAAGAGGCAGGGTCTTGCTTTGTTGCCCAGGGTTGGAGTGCAGTGGCCCAACCATGGCTCACTGCAGCCTTGACTTCCTGGGCTCAAGTGATGCTCCTGCCTCAGCCTCCCAGCATATTTGGGAGGCTGAAGTTTGAATCACGTTCTGACACTTCCTGAAGTGGTTATTATTAATATATGATACTAATAATACCTCATATATTCATAGGGCATATATTCATGGGACTATAGGCCTGCACTGCCATGTTTTCTTTTCTTTTTTAATAAAGACAAGGTCTCGCTATCTTGTTCAGGCTGGTCTCAAACCCCAGGCCTCAAGTGATCCTCCCGTCTCAGCTTCCCAAAGTGTTGCAGTTACAGGCATGAGCCACCATGCCCAGCCTAAACTATCTTTAAAATTAGTGCTTTAATGCATAAAAACAACATAATGGAATATAAAAAGTCACAGATCATGGTGAGGGGAAAAATTTAAGGACCTTTTTCTTCCTATATTTTCTAAAATGCTGCTATGCTTTATAGTTATAAACAGGCATTTAATTTAAACATTGTACTGCTTTTGTAAAAAAAAAAAAAAAAAAAAAGAATTCATGTTTCTAATTAATTTCCAGAATTCCATACTTTGGATAAATGATTTCCAATCTTACTTACCACCCAACTTCTTAAAGGGGCTAGTACTTGAATCTTTCACAGCTAGGAGCCAACCATTTCGTTTGTTTTTGTTTTTTTTTTTTTCTTTTGAGATGGAGTTTTACTCTTGTTGCCCAGGCTAGAGTGCAATGGCACAGTCTCAGCTCACTGCAACCTCCGCCTCCCGGGTTCAAGCAGTTCTCCTGTCTCAGCCTCCCGAGTAGCTGGGATTACAAGCATGTGCCACCACACCGAGCTAATTTTATATTTTTAGTGGAGATGGGGTTTCTCCTTGTTGGTCAGCCTGGTCTCGAACTCCCAACCTCAGGTGATCTGCCCATTTCGGCCTCCCAAAGTGCTGGGATTACAGGCATGAGCCACTGCGCCCGGCCCACTTCTTTTCAAATATCTCATTGGTTGGTTGCGGTAAAACCCACATAACATAAAAGTTACCATTTTAACCATTTTTAATCAGTGGCATTAAGTACATTCACAATGCTGTGCAGCTGTTACCATCATCCATCTTCAGAACGTTTTCAACATCTCTAACAGAAATTCTGTACTCATTTAATAGTAACTCACTATTCCCCACTACTCCGGTCTATGGTAACCTCTATCCTACTTTCTCTTTATGAACTTACCTATTTTAGGTATCTCATGTAACTGGAGTCATACATTTGTCTTTTTGGGTCTGGCTTACTTCACTTAGCATAATGTTTTCCAGGTTCATCCATACTGCAGCATCTATCAGAATTTTATGTCTTCTTAAGACTAAATAATACTCCATTTATGCATATACCTTATTTTGTTTATTCATTAATCTGTTCATAAATATTTGTTTTTAATAAAAAATAAAATTTAATAAATTTTAAAATCAAACAAAAATGGTATTGAATAACCTAGGCAAAATTCTTCAAAATGTGGGAGCCAAAGGAAAAATATAAAGGGAGAAGAGCTCAAAGTCATGTACTGAGGTCCGAGGAATGAAAATAAAACAGTAAGTAGTCACACACTTTTGAGAAGCATAATACCATTCTGTAATCTTTCTAAAAAACTTTTAAGAGTATAAGACTACCGGCCGGGCATGGTAACTCATGCCTGGAATCCCAGCACTTTGGGAGGCCAAGGCAGGAGGATCACCTGAGTCCAAGAGTTCAAGACGGGCCTGGGCAACATGGCGAAACCCTTGCCTCTACAAAAAATACAAAAATTAGCTGGGCATGGTGGCACATGCACCTCTCGTCCCAGCTACTCAGGAGGCTGAGGTTGTGGGACTTCTTGATCCCAAAAGGACGAGGCTGCAGTGAGATGAGATTGCACCACTGCACTCAGGCCTGGGTAACAGAGCGAGACCCTGTCTCAGAAAAAAAGACGACCATTTGACACATCACTGCAGCAAGAGAATAATCTATAACTATATATGAATATGATCTTCCAACCAATAATACCTCATATATTCATTAACAAGTAGGTTTTAAATACTTGTTATGCACCATATGCTGAGGTGGGGAAAGATAATGTCACTGCCTCCGGAGCTACCTTAAAAATGTAAGGTACAGGCCGGGCGCGGTGGCTCAAGCCTGTAATCCCAGCACTTTGGGAGGCCGAGACGGGTGGATCACAAGGTCAGGAGATAAAGACCATCCTGGTGAATACAGTGAAACCCCATCTCTACTAAAAATATACAAAAAACTAGCCGGGCGTGGTGGCGTGAGCTGAGATCCAGCCACTGCACTCCAGCCTGGGCGACAGAGCGAGACTCCGTCTCAAAAAAAAAAGTAAGGTACAGAGAAATTGTATGATTTTTTTTTTATAACCACAAACATATATAATTTCAAACCTTAATGCTATGAAGAACACAGAACATGATGGGCACGGTGGCTCATGCCTATAATCCTTCCACTTTGGGAGGCCGAGGAAGGCAGATCATTTGAGTTCAGGAGTTCGAGACCGGCCTGGTCAACATGGTGAAACCCTGTCTCTACTAAAAATATAAAATTAGCCAAGCATGGTGGCACGGGCCTGTAGTCCCAGTTACTCAGGAGGCTGAGGGAGGAGAATCACTTGAACCTGGGAGAAAGAGGTTGCAATGAGCCGAGATCACGCCACAGCACTCCAGCCTGGGCGACAAGAGTGAAACTCTGTCTCAAAAAAAAAAAAAAAAGAAAAGAAAAGAACACAGAACACTACAACCAACTAAAATAGGAAGGTATGATCAAGACCAGAAAGTCAGCCAAAATTCTCTCTGAAAAAGAGGTATACAAATGGAGACCTAAAAGACTTAACTGTCCAACAGCTGAGTGAAAGCACATTCCCTGCTAAGGGTGGTCAGCATGTACTGCTTTGTTGTCCTGTAACTGCATTACCACAACACAGTTTAACCAGGAAAAGCTACTTCCAACTGTCACTATGTGAACCAGAAGCTATCCGATGATTCACATACTTTACTACCTTTTTAAAAAAACTCTTCCATTTTTTCCTGCGGTTTTTTTGTTTGTTTGTTTGTTTTTACTAATCTTTATTTACTATTCCTGCTTGCTCCCTGGAAATGATCATGGTAAGTTTAAAGTCCCAGAGCCTTACTATGTTAGAGCTGGATGATACTGACATTAAGACCTCCTGGCCTCAAGTGATCTGCCTGCCTCGGCCTCCCAAAGTGCTGGGATTACAGGTATGAGCCACTGCACCCACCCACAAAAGGTACTTTTAAAAGTTAATTCTTCAAATGTGTATACATATATATACACACACAAGACTGTATATATATGTATATATGTGTATGTGCATATATGTAGATATGTGTATGTATGTGCATATATGTGTATATATGTGCATATGTGTGTATGTGTGTGTGTATATATATACACACAAGACTCGACACAGCGAGACTATGTCTCAAAAAAAAAAAAAATAGAGACAGGGTTTTACCATGTTGGCCAGGCTGGTCTCAAACTCCCGACCTCAGGTGATCCACCCATCTCAGCCTCCCAAAGTGCTGGGATTACAGGCATGAGCCACTGCACCCGGCCTTCAAATGCATTTTTAATTAATTTTAATTAAAATGTTTAATTTTAAAATGTTTACACTCCATTTTTCAGGGCTATGTTATATAAAGTATATAAATATATATATATATAGTTTTTTTTTTTTTTTTTTTTTTGAGACAGAGACTCGCTCTGTTGCCCAGGCTGGGGTGCACTGGTGCAATCTCAGCTCACTGCAACCTCCACCTCCTGGGTTCCAGCTATTCTCCTGCATCAGCCATCCAAGTAACCGGGATTACACACACGTGTCACCATGCCTGGCTAATTTTTTTTTTTAATAGAGATGGGGTTTTGGCTGGGCACGGTGGCTCACGCCTGTAATCCCAGCACTTTGGGAGGCCAAGGCGGGCAGGAGATTGAGACCATCCTGGCTAACTTGGTGAAACCACGTCTCTAATAAAAATACAAAAAAATTAGCCAGACGTAGTGGCGGGTGCCTGTAGTCCCAGCTATTCGAGAGGCTGAGGCAGGAGAATGGCGTGAACATGGGAGGTGGAGCCTGCAGTGAGCCGAGATCGCACCACTGCACCCCAGCCTGGGTGACACAGTGAGACTCCATCTCAAAAAAAAAAAAAAAAAAAATAGAGACGGAGTTTTACCATGTTGGCCAGGCTGGTCTCAAACTTCTGACCTCAGGTGATCCGCCCACCTCAGCCTCCCAAAGTGCTGGGATTACAGGCGTGAGTCACTGCACCCGGCCTTCAAATGCATTTTAATGTTTTAATTTTAAAATGTTTACATTCAACTTTTCAGGGATGTGTTATATAAAGTAAGGCAGACTAATTTATATTTTACTTTTTCATGTCAATGAAGCAAACCTAATTTATTTCAGCCTACTGAAGTCTGACTATAAATCAAAAAAGAATTCAAACTGCTTTAGAAAGGGAGAGCCAATAAAAAAACCTCAACTAGAATTTCATGTCAAAGAGAAGAAAACGAGTGCCCATAGTCCCAGCTTCAGGAGGCAGAGATGGGAGAATCACTTAAGGCCCATGATCATGGCTGTGACAGCCACTGTACTCGAGGCTGGGCAACATAACGAGACTCCATCTCTTAAAAAAAAAAAAAAAGAAAGAAAGAAAAAATGAGAAATAAAATTTAGAACATGCAATGGCTACTCATCAAGAAATACAATGTCCATTTACAAATATTTGGGCATAGTTTACTGTTTCTCAATGGGAACACAATTGGCACCTGAGATGAAAAACTATTCAACGTGAAGCAATGTCCAGCACAACGCAAGACATTTAGCATTCCTGTTACCTGCCCGCTAAATGCCATTGTGTTCCCCTACCCCAATCACTGTGACAATCAAAAATAGCCCCCCAAAATTCTAAACTCTTTCTCTAAGAGTGTTACACAATGCCACTCATAGTTGAAAACCAGCAGTAGTTTGAAAGCACTGCAAACTTTTCCTAACTTAATGAAAATCTAACATAGACTCCCAAATTTCTATCTTAATATACAGAGCATACCTAATATAATTTTAACATTTCTTGACGATAGAGAGTCTTAAGAACACTGACTATTGGCCAGGCATGGTGGCTCACACCTGTAATCCTAGAACTTTGGGAGGATGAAGCAGGCGGACTGTCTGAGCTCAGGAGTCCAAGAAGAGCCTGGGCAAAATGGTGAAACCCTGTCTCTACTAAAAGTACAAAAATTAGTCAGGCATGGTGGTGCATGCCTGTAATCCCAGCTACTCAGGAGGCTGAGGCAGGAGAATTGCTTGAACCTGGGAGGCAGAGTTGCAGTGAGCCGAGATCATGCCACTGCACTCTAGCCTGGGAGACAGAATCAGACTCTGTCTCAAAAAAAAAAAAAAAGACTATTAAGTATTATTGTAATTTTTTTTTTTTTTTTAAACAAGACAGCATCTTGCTCTGTCACCAAGGCTGGGGTACAGTAGCACCTTCTTAGCACTCTGCAGCCTCAAACTCCTGGACTCAAGCAATCCTCCCACCTCAGCCTCCCAAATAGCTAGGACTATAGGAGCACACCACCACATCTAGTTCATACAATTTTTTGTAGAGATGAGGTTTCACTACGTTGGCCAGGCTGGTTTCAAACTCCTGGCCTCGAGCAATCCTCCCACCTCAGCCTCCCAGAGTTGCAATCACAAGCATGAGCCACCATGCCTGGCCTGTTACTGTAATATAATAAGATTCTTGGAAATTAAAGACTGTGTTAGCCGGGCGAGGTGGCGGGCGCCTGTAGTCCCAGCTACTCAGGAGGCTGAGGCAGGAGAATGGCGTAAACCCGGGACGCGGAGCTTGCAGTGAGCTGAGATCCGGCCACTGCACTCCAGCCCGGGCGACAGAGCAAGACTCTGTCTCAAAAAAAAAAAAAAAGACTGTGTTATCTTCGATCCTGTATTAATGACCCAAGTCTATTATATTTGAACATGATAAGACTATTATTTGACATATATACTGCTTTACAGTTCTTTTTCGTTTTATCCTTTTGAGCCAGCATTATTTCTTCTGGGACTATCTGTCTACCTCTAGGATTCTCCCTGTATGAGAGTAATTTTTATCACTAATGACCAAGTTTATTAAATCAAAAAGCCTGAAGTGACAGATGAAGTCTTGAAGATGGCTCCAGGTCTTCCTAAAAATTACAGTGCATGGGCTTAAAGATAGCTACCCTCTAAGAATTTAACTTACTTTTGGTTTTAAAACTATGTAATAACTTAAAAAATTCCAAAGATCTGATAGCTGAATAAATCAGAACAAAGCATTTATTATTAAATAATTAATCTTCAGGACTAAAGCACACTATTATATACTACCAAATACTCTGATCAAGTATTATAATTATTACTAATAATATTTAAATAACTCACCTGATTTCTTTTAGTCCTTCTCTCTGGATAACTTGAAGAATTTCTTTATGACTCATGGGTGTATTGGGGTATTTTTCTAAGACCTGAAAAACAAGCATATAATAATAAATTATTTCTTATCTCAAGTTCTTATAATTCTATATATATTTCTTATGTCTTAATAATTATGTCCAGAGCATACATATCCAGAGACTTTTCATCCCTTATATTTCAGAATAAATGAAAAATTAACAATATATATCAGATCTTCTTTCCCTCAGTCATAAATAGTAAGTCAACTCCTGAAGCAGAAATTGACCAAAAAAGCTAAAATTTACAACCCAAGTATTCACTACTAATAATATGTAACTGTTTACTTTCTAACTCCATCCCCACATCCCTTCACTACGTGTGACTTACTGCAAGCACATTAAGATTATCCATTTCCTGGTAAATGTATAGCAAAGCCTAGTAAATCACAGGAGCACAATAAATTCTTAACCAAAACAAGTAAACAATATGATTATAATAAAATTAAAGTAATATCTGTGTTCTGGTTCTAGTAAAGACAGAGTAGGCATAGTCCATTCTGTCTCTCCCACTGAATGCAACTAAAAACCTGGACAGAATGCATGAAGCAGCTCTTTAAGGACTCCAAAAATGGTAGCAGGTGGTCTAGGGAGGAAAGCATAACTAGGAGTACCACACTAGTCCAGCAGTGAGTTTCCTGATTTTGTTTCCCTCTGGTAGCTCCCCTGAGCCTGGACTTAAAGGCAGCCCAAAACCCGGAACTGCAGGCTAAGTGCAGGCAGAAAGTGCTCCAAGAGAAAAATCTTCTTTGGTCTGAGGCACAGTAAAGAGGGCATTTCTAAATGTTGGATAGAGGGAGAAAAAATTCTCTGGGTCCCCACCTTCCCTTCCCGCCCCCCCCGCCCCCCCCACCCCCGCTCTTCTTTTTCTCTGCTGTTGCCCCAGGCAATCGCATGGGAGCAGCTGTGGTAATACTAGCAGTAGCTAGACAGGGACCTAAAACTCCAAGAAAGCAGAACCTTGCAAGTGGTCCTACAAGCATGGGAGGAATTCCCATGATTTATCTCGGCCAGGCACAGTGTTTCATGCCTGTAATCTCGGCACTTTGAGAAGCTGAGGCGGGCAGATGACTTGAGGTCCGGAGTTCAAAACCAGCCTGGCCAACATGGTAAAACCCCATCTCTACTAAAAATACAAAAATTAGTCAGGCATGGTGGTGAGTGCCTGTAATCCCAGCTACTCAGGAGGCTGAGGCAGGAGAATCACTCGAACCTGGGAGACAAAGGTTCCAGTGAGCTGAGATTATGCCACTGCACTCCAGCCTGGGCAACAGAGTGACACTCCATCTCAAAAAAAAAAAAATTAGCAGGGCATGGTGGTGAACCTGGGAGGCAGAGACTGCAATAATCCGAGATTGTGCCCCTGCACTACAGCCTGGGCGACAGAGCCTGTCTCAAAAAAAGAAATAATGTCTAATAAACAATTCAAACTTACTCAACATAGGAATAGTAAGGAAATCAGCAACTCACAAGAGAAAACATAAGCTATATACAATAAACCTAAGGTAACAGAGATGTCGGAATTATCAGACAAAAGTAGCTATTACAACTATGCTTCAAGATGTCTGGTGAATATTCTTGAAACAAATAGCTAAGAGTCTCAACAGATATATATTTCATATATGTTTTATTTTGTTGTTTATACTTACATTTACATATGAAACAAAAATACAATAACCAGTAATAGTTCCAAACATAATACAGCAAGATAAATGGCAGCCAAAATTCAAATCCAAGTCTTGCACCACTATAGCACACTGTGTCCTGTGTTTGTAACTATTTTCTCATTTGGTCAGTCATAAAATCCAACACATATTTCTGTGTATCATGTTGCTTGATCTCTCTGCTACATCTGACATTATTAACTATTCCCTTCACAGACTTCACCCTCCCAGACTTTTCTTTTTCCCCAAAATATTTTTCTCAGTTTTCTTTGTAGATGTCTTTTTCTGTGCCCATCCCTCAAATATTTTATAAATATCCATTTACCCCTTTTACTTTTCACTCCACCAAAATTTCCCTGAATAACATTAACCAGTCACCAACCTTTCACCAATCACTCACATTTTAATGAATATGGCAGTCTGTTAAAAACTATTAAAAACCTGTAAAAGTTGGATATCCCACAAGCATTTCAAACTTCAGATGTCCAAAGTTAAACTTATTGCCTTCATCCAAGTTAAGGCCGATACAGAAAACTGAACCTTTATTTATTTATTGTCTATATACTAAAAATGTATTAAAGTACTGAAAATAAACAAAAATACACCATGGATCTGGACAAATAATAGTTCACAAAAGGGTTAATATAACTGGATAATAACCATATGAAAAAGAATTTGCACACCAAAGTATTTATGGATGAAATCATATGATGTCTGGGACTTCAAAAAATATACAAGAAGTTATGGGTTTAAATATAGCAAGATTGGCCATAAATTGATAATTATAGAAGCTAAATGACGAACACAAAGATATTCACTATATTATTGTCCACTTTTGCGTACAAATTCAATATCCTATAAAAATTTATGAAGCAAATGAAATACAATATTTGACTTTACTAGCAATCAAATATAATACATTTCAATGTGGGTTTTTTCCTGCCAATTTAAATGGCAAAAATGGCTACGTTTGCACATATACATCTGTCCAAGGAGCTAGAAAACTGAAATAAATATTTCTAGAGCGTCATTTCTCTGGCATATCAAATCTTAATTGAAAGGTGACTATTAAATCATTATCAGAATGAGTCACACTCAGAACTGAAAATATTTGTATTATTCATGGTAATGGTAAAAATTAATATTTTCTAATATATTCTGCAGAACAAGAAATTGAGTTATTTTAATATTTTAATGTGTTTGAAACATCATAAGACATTAAGCTATTAGAAGCGGAGACCGGTTGGGTGCGGTGGCTCACACCTGTAATCCCAGCACTTTGGGAGGCTGAGATGGGCAGATCACAAGGTCAGGAGATCAAGACCATCCTGGTTAACACGGTGAAACCCCGTCTCTACTAAAAATACAAAACAATTAGCCAGACATGGTGGTGGGCGCCTGTAGTCCCAGCTACTCAGGAAGCTGAGGCAAGGGAACAGCGTAAACCCTGAAGGCGGAGCTTGCAGTGAGCGGAGATTGTGCCACCCCACTCCAGCCTGGGTGACAGAGTGAGATTCCACCTCAAAAATAAACAAATAAATAAATAAATAGAAGCAGAGACCAAAAATTGTGTCTTTTTAGTAAGGATTTCACTGATTTCCAAGACGTTCTGTACTTTAATCAAACAGAGTAAACCAGGTGGTTAAAACTACTGAAGGAGGCCGGACACGGTGACTCAGGCATGTAATCCCAGTACTTTGGGAGGCCAAGGCAGGTGGATCACCTGAAGTCAAGAGTTCAAGACCAGCCTGGCCAACGTGGTGAAACCCCATCTCTACTAAAAATACAAAAATTAACGGGGCATGGTGGCGGGTGCCTGCAGTCCCAGCTACTAGGGAGGCTGAGGCAGGAAAATCACCTGGACCGGGAGGCGGAGGTGGTAGTGAGCCAAGATCGCGCCATTGCGCTCCAGCCTGGATGACAAGAGCGAAACTCCATCTCAAAAAATATATATATATATTATATATAGTATATATATTATATTAAATTATATATAATTTTATGTATGTATAAATTATATATAATTTTATATGTGTATAAATTATACATAAATTAAAGAAAAATACTCCTATATGTATAATATATATATAATTACATATATAATATATATTTTATATATATGGAGTATTTATTTTCTTTAAAAAAAAAAGTTTATCACAGGTTCCTTTAAATGCTAGGTATTTAGAATTAGTTTTTTTAAGGCCAGGTACAGTGGCTCACACCTGTAACCCCAGCACTTTGGGAGGCCAAGGGCAGATCACTTGAGGCCAAAAATTCAAGACCAGCCTGGCCAACATGGAGAAACCCTCTCTCTGCTAAAAACACACGCAAAAAATTAGCCAGGTGTGGTGGTGGGCACCTATAATGCCAGTTACTCAGGAGGCTGGTTCAAGAATTCAAGAATCACTTGAACCCAGGAAGCAGACACTGCAGTGAGCCGAGACAGCGCCACTGTACTCCAGCCTGGGTGAAAGAGCCAGACTCCATCTCCAGAAAAAAAAAAAAAAGTTTTTCATTGTTGTCTTTTTTGAGACAGGGTCTCACTGTATTGCCCAGGTGGAGGGCAGTGGTGCAATCACAGCTCACTGCAACCTCCGTCTCCCAGGCTCAAGCTATGCTCCCACCTCAGTCTCCAGAGTAGCTAGGGCTACAGGCATGTGCCACCACACCTGGCTAATTTTTGTATTTTTTTGTACAGACAGGGTTTTGCCATGTTGCCCAGGCTGGTCTTGAACTCCTGGGTTTTTGTACTTTTTGTAGAGAAGGGGTTTAGCCATGTTGTCCAGGCTGGTCTCAAATTCCTGGGCTCAATGTTCCACCTGCCTCGGCCTCCCAGGGTGCTAGGATTACCAGTGTGAGCTACTATAACTGGCCTAGAATTAGTTTTAACATAGAAAAGTACTATACTAAATTTTCTCAGACTGCTTAAAGCTATAGTTTGGGGGAGAAAGAAAAATGTTTTTCAATTAAAGACTTACATAGTACACTTTTAAAACTTTTTATTATGGAAATCTAAAAACATTCACCAAATTAGAACATTACAATGAACCACCCCATACCCATCACCCATTTTCAACAATTATCAACACATGGCCTATCTTGTTTCATCCATACCTTCAGCCACCCTCCGTCCACAAACTGGGTTATTCTGAAGCATGCCACTGACATTTCATTCATTATTATTGTGATATATATCTCTGACAAGGACTTAAAAAAATATTTTACACCTCAGAAAATGACTATAATTCCTTAATATAAAATTATTTAGTCAATGTCCCAAATTTACAGGAAAAAACCACTGCTTTTAAATACTTGATTTGTTCAAATCGATAGACTTACATATACTGGATTTGGCTAACATATGTCTTGAAGTATCTTTTAATCTACGGATTTCTCTCATTCTTTTTTCTTCCAATTTACTTACAGAAAAAAAACTAGTAAACTGTACTGTAGTTACACATATTCTGTATCTTGCTAATCGTATGGTCCTCTGTCCCTTGCATTTCCTGAAAATTAGAATCGAAACCTAGAGGCTTGCTCAGATTCAGATTTTATTTGAGCAAGAAAACTTCATAGGCTTACGGTATACTTCCTACCATGCCACATCAGAACACACAAAATATCTATGATCTCTTTTTTGAGATGCTAAGATATATCAGTGGGATAGATGTGGTCTACCTGATCCACTTATTATAAAGCTTCCTATCAGCATTTCAATCTAATTGTTTTAGCAGCCACTGATGATAACTATCTCCATCACTTTATTTAGGGGTTGGAAAGTGCTGATGGTCCATCGTTCCTTTTTCATTTATAAGCCAGAGCCCTTCTAAAAAGAAATACTTTCCACTATCTATTTGGTTACCCCAGGTACAATCCATATTGAAAAACCAGGATAAAGCTGCACGCGGTGGCTCACGCCTGTAATCCCAGCAGGCCAAGGCGGGTGGATCACCTGAGGTCAGGAGTTTGAGACCAGCCTGGCCAACATGGTGAAACCCCGTCTCTACTAAAAACACAAAAATTAGCCGGGTGTGGTGGTGCATGCCTGTCATCCCAGCTACTCAGGAGGCTGAGGCAAGAGAATCGCTTGAACACGGGAGGCGAAATTTGCAGTGAGCGAGACTGTGCCACCGCACTCCAAACTAGGTGACAAGAGCAAAACTCCTTCTCCAAAAAAAAAAAAGGCAGGATAAGCAACTTATTTTTGTATTTACTGTTTTCAGAATAATTAGCTGGTTTTCTGGCATGCTGCAAAGGTGATGTTGGTTTTTGTTTGAAATACTATTATGAGTATTATTTTATAAAGTACCATTATGCATTTAAATATATTTTTGTGCTTTAATTACTATATTTCCTCACTTGTGAATTGGCTATTCACTGGCTACTGTCCACTCACATACCATTTGTGAGAGCTCTCTAATTTACATTAAATATATTGAAACATTTACTGTCACATTTATTACAAACCCTTTCTTCTAGTTTATACTTCATCTTTTTATCACTATTGATTTTCCATGAAAGTTTTTATTAATTTCATGTATTGTAACTGACTGGCCTTTTCTATTTCTTTAAGCATGTTTACACTTAAATGTAGTTTCCCTCCCTTTGATAACTTAATACTTTTTCTGTATTCGTTTACATTTAACTCTTATAATTCATATATGAAAAAGCGCATGGGCCAGGCTCAGTGGCTCATGTCTGTAATCCCAGCACTTTGGGAGGCCAAGGCGGGCAGATCACTTGAGGCCAGGAGTAAGAGACCAGCCTGGCCAACATGACCAAACCCTGGTTCTACTAAAAATACAAAAATTAGCTGGGTGTGGTGGCACACGCCTGTTATACCAGCTACTCGGGAGGCTGAGGGACAAGAATCTGAGGCATGAGAATCCTGAGAGCCAATCCCTGGGAGGTGGGGGTTGCCATGAGCCGAGATAGTGCCACTGGACTCCAACCTCGGCGACAGAGTGAGACTCTGCCTCCCCCACCAAAAAAAGAAAGAAAATGTGCATAGATAGAAATGAGAAAAATGTGCAGACACACTAGAAAAAAACCAAGAGGGAGAGAATGAGGGAAAAAAAACCCTGTCTTGGCCACATATATTACTGAGCAAACATGCTGTATGAACCATTACATTATCTTACCACAAGTGGAAAAGACTACAGTAGTTTTGCAAAACTGTTAGCTTACATTAACCACAGGAGGGCAGTGTTTATCAAACAAAACCTCATTCCACTGCTGCTCATGGAACTTCAAAGTACAATTTTTAGAAACTACTTTATGACTCAGAGTAATTAAAATCAACACTACATAGATTTAAAGCTAGATTTTTAAAGGGTACTTAATATATTTACTTCTTAGCTTGCAGATTTCCAATTCAGTTAATAAAAAGGATTTAAAAATTTTATTTTCTGAACACTCAAGAATTGAGTTACCTCTAAGATTCAAGTTTGATTCTAGCCTAAATAACAGGAATATTTCCATTATTGTTGCATTATGAGTTCATTCCAGATATACAGATGTGCAGTCTGAATTTTGTACAATCTATATGACTGTTACATTTTAAATGTCCAAATAAGTAACACAGTGATCTTTATATAGAGTCCAACAGTGTTAGAAGGCTCATTTACTGCCCAAAAGCTTTAATTAGGGTACCTTGTGCCATACCAGTAAATCAAATCAGCCAACAATAGTGAGAAGAGATGAGGGCTTATGCTATAGAACAATATATCAACATTTAAGAGCCAGAGAAGAACAACTAGGAAATAAACTAAGTGACCAGAAGGATAAGAAGAAAACCAGAAAACACTGGTGTTTCAGAAAAGACAAAAGTATTCTAAGTTTTAGGTGGTCAACAATGTCAAATGCTGCCTAGAAGCTGAGATAACAACAGAAATTTATCCCCTGTATTTGGCAACAAAGGGATCTTTAATTAGCTTTGTAAATTCGGATTCCACTTAATGCGGAGGGAAGAAATCAGATGTGAGGGGATTTAGCACTGACTGGAAGTAGTAATAGGGAATTAAAACAACTCTTTCTAGGACAATAAAGAAAACAAAATGTGGAATTGAGGAATAATTGTTTCGTCAAATGAAGTTTCACTGAACCAGGATAAAGGGAGACCCAAATATCCCTAGATATCCCATATTCCCCCCTTTCCACCATGAGAGGCAAGTAATTTCAGATACATTTTTTGACAAATCCCTCATTATCTGAGCTTGAGGTACTAGTTCCGATTTGACACTCAAGAACAAAATGAATTCAGAGGATCTGGTCTCCCTCAGTTACTAAACTCATGATACACTCACCTGAGTTCAGGAGCTCAACACATGAGAGTAACAAGGAACACATGGTATTTAGACAGAAATGTTATCTAAAAGAGCCTTCGGAGGAAAGAGGGAAAAAGTCCTTACCTGGCTGTTTAGCAGTATCTGTTGATCACTACCTGTGTCCTGAGATGCACTTTTCTGTTCAGCTTCTGTCACACTAGACTCTCATGGTTCACTCTACTCTACCTCTCTACTAGCAACTTCCTCATTGTCCAGTCTTTTAATGTTGGTCTTCTTCAGGATTCTTTTCTCCTCAGTGTTTACTCACCTTGGACATTTTCATCCTCCCATGGCTTCAAAAATAGCTATGCTCCTATAGCAGCACCCTAATACATCCCCAGTACTGCTTATCACAGTGCACCAGTTTTTTGTTTTTGAGACAGGGACTCACTCTGTCGCCCAAGGTGGCGTGCAGTTCCATACCTGGAGTACATGATCATAGCTCACTGCAGCCTCAAACTCCTGGGCTCAAGCAATCCTCCTGCCTCAACCTCCCAAGTAGCTAGGACTACAAGTGTGAGCCACCATGCCCAGCCTTATTCATCTAGTATTACTAGTGCCTATTATATGACAGATCTAAAACACTTAATGGTTGGCTGATGGAATTAGGAACATGGGTGGCAAGACTAGCTTTAGACACTAGTAAAAATGACTCTTTT
The DNA here is from genome assembly GCF_002776525.5 of Piliocolobus tephrosceles. NCBI lineage: Eukaryota > Metazoa > Chordata > Mammalia > Primates > Cercopithecidae > Piliocolobus > Piliocolobus tephrosceles. The sequence continues at coordinate 25,890,490 of NC_045448.1, forward strand.
AAAAAAAGGATAAAAGGTGAGGGAAGGCCAGGCACGGTGGCTCACACCTGTAATCCTAGCACTTGGGAGGCCGAGGTGGGTGGATCACCTGAGGTCGGGAGTTCAAGATCAGCCTGACCAACATGGAGAAACCTCATCTCTACTAAAAATACAAAATTAGCCAGGCATGGTGGCATATGCCTGTAATCCCAGCTACTCGGGAGGCTGAGGCAGGAGAATCACTTAAACCCAGGAGGCGGAGGTTGCGGTGAGCCGAGATCTATACAGAGAGGCACCTACAGATATACAGAGAAGATTACAGAAGCTGACTTTGTAAGCTCATGGGCATAGTTTACCTAGGGGTCCCTCAAATCTGAAGAGCTCTATCAAGTCACTTTGGTTTAGTCTTTCCCAGCTTGGATTCTTTTAATTATCCAAAAAGTCTGGAGGTTATACACACTCCCTAGTTCAAGAAAAAAAGCTCTCAACCAAACTCTCTTCAAACTCTGAAGAATTAGTAACACTAACAGTTAATACTTATTTAGCATTTAATTGCCAAGCACTATTCTAAGTGATTTAGATATGTTAGCTTATTTAACCTTTACAATAAACCTATGCAGTAGATACTATCAGCCCATTTTTTTTAGATGTGAAAACTGAGGTGCAGAGAAATTAAATAACTTGTCTAAGGTTTCATCAGCTAATTAATGAAAAGAGCCACTGCTGCTGCTGAGTTGCCCAACTTGTCATCAGCAGAATCCAACTCTCAGCACCCTATGTTACAATTCCTCAAAAACAAGAACCAATCATTTCAGTGGCTCTGAAGGTGACAACAATTTGTAGCTTAACCTAGTAGGTGCTCCTTGGTGCTTCCACATCTCGTGATAAAACGCAAGTGCAGCATATGACAAAGGCACGATAAGGAAAAAAGAAATAGGGGCTTAGACTCCTCAGGAATGATGGCCTCAGGCAAGCAACCTTGATCAGCTGCAGTCTCGCCATGAGTGAGGGAAATCTAGACTAGGCAGTGGCAGAGGGAGATGATGAATATCAATATGGCCTTGGAACCAGCTGCTGCAGCAGAGACTATGACCTATTCCACTAATCCTCTATAGTAAGCCATTTTAAGAGACCACTGCCAGCGTCTGTCTTGAGGAACTAGTGTCAAGAACAGGCTTACTGTGGAGCACAAGCCATTAAGAAACACATCCAAACAGAACCTTTCAGTGTCCTGCAACACACACGTCCCTCAAGAACCTCCTCAGCTCTGGCAGACAGTGCCTCTCACACACTGTCAGCATGCCACCTTCGCTCATGTTGCTCTGTATCTGACATGCCTTCCCTACTCCTTTTGACAGATACCTCAAAGTTTATCACTTAACAAAATAGCAAAGATTTTTAAACTGGTAATATTAAATTCTTCAAGAGTTGAATAAGACAGGCACATACACACTAAACAGTGGAGAGGGTAAAATGATACACCTTTATAGACAGTAATTTGGTAACAGGCCAGGCACGGTGGCTCACATTTGTAATCCCAGCACTACTTGGGAGGCCGAGGTGGGTGGATTGCTTTGAGCCCAGGAGTTAGAGACCAGCCTGGGAAACATGGTGAAATCCTATCTCTACTAAAAATATAAAAATTAAGCTCACACTTGTAATCTCAGCACTTTGGAAGGCCAAGGTGGGCGGATTCCCTGAGGTCAGGAGATTGAGACCAGCCTGGCCAACATGGCAAAACCCCGTCTCTACTAAAAACACAAAAATTAGCCAGGCATGGTGGTGTATGCCTGTAATCCCAACTCGGGAAGCTGAAGCAGGAGAATAGCTTGAACCCAGGAGGTGGAGGTTGCAGTGAGCTGAGATCATGCCATTGCACTCCAGCCTGGGCAACAGAGTGAGACTCTGTCTCAAATAAATAAATAAAAATATAAAAATTAGCTGGGCATGGCAGCACACACCTGTGGTCTCAACTACTCAAGAGGCTGAGTGGGTGGACTGCTTGGTCCCAGGAGGCACAGGTTGCAGTGAGCCAAGATCGTGTCACTACACGCTAGCCTGGGTGACAGAGTGAGACCCTGTCTCAAAAAAAAAAAAAAAATGGTATTAACTTCTACAGCCTTTCAAAGAGTGACACCCTCTTACCCAGTAACCCTTCTTCTAGCAAATCTGTCAAAGCAAAGTAACAGAAATACATGAGGCCTAGGCACAAAAGTGTTACTGCAGTATTATTTGTAACAAAGTTATAAAAATAAATAATCTAAATAAACACCCAATACTAAGATAATCAAGTAATTTAACTCCCCTTCCAAAGAGATCGATCCTTAGCACATGAGCAAAGAGAGAGCACAGGCCTCTTTATCTTTGTGCTCCTCCAATTAGACAATACCCAAAACGTAAGAGAAACCCAATAAATTATTCCTAAATTGAAAATATATTGTTATTAAAAATGCTTTTGAGTTTCCAAAGATAAGGAAATGCTTATGAATGTAAAATTGAATACACAATAAGATTTCGATTAAATTTTAAAAACAGGATTAGGAATAAATATACAAATATTAATAATATGACGTTAGATCAGAGTGTTAATTTATAATTCAGGCCCACAGTATAAACAGGCTTCAGGATTCCACGAATCCCTTTGGAATCAGATATAGTATTTAGTGTTTATATCTTTTTCTGGGGAGAAGATCTATAGCTTTCATCAAGTTCCAAAGGGACAGTGGGCGCCTGTAATCCCAGCTACTTGGGAGGCTGAGGCAGGAGAATCGCTTGAACCCAGGAGGCGGAGGTTGCAGTGAACCGAGATCCTGCCATTGCACTCCAGCCTGGGCAACAAGAGTGAAACTTCGTCTAAAAAAAAAAAAAAGAAAACCTCAAAAAACATAAAGTGCCCCAACTCACTTTCTGATTAAAATGCAAGAAAACCGGCGGGGTGCAGTGGCTCACTGCTGTAATCCCAGTACTTTGGGAGAGAGAGGTGGGCGGATCATCTGAGGTCAGGAGTTAAGAGACCATGCCTGGCCAACATGGTGAAACATAGTCTCTACTAAAAGCCCAACAATTACCCAGGCATGGTGGCACGCGCTTGTAGTCCCAGCTACTCGGGAGGCTGAGGCACAAGAATCGCTTGAACCTGGGAGAAGGAGGTTGCGGTGAGCTAAAATTGTGCCACTGCACCCCAGCCTGGGTGACAGTGTGAGAATCTGTCTCCAAAAACAAACAAAAAAAAAAAAGGCAAGAAAACCATAAGTTAGCATTAAAAAAAAATCCTTATAATCATTTTTCATCTCTACCCCCAGAAAGTCTTGGAACAAGAAAAAAATCACGATTATGGTATCTACCTAAGAGAAGAAGTAAAAGAAAGGTACAATTATGGAAAAGGAAACAATTTATTATTTGTAGATGTCTTTATGATACTCTTAAAATAATTGATCTTTTTACTATAGTTGATTTGAACAAATATCTAAGCACCTACTACAGCTGCATTTCCTAACAAGTCATCCAAAATACAGCTATACTATGACTACCCAAACTTATACTCTACTATCCTCAATATATTAGCTCCACAAGATTAAGTTAGTCCATTTCCAAGGTCCCTCAAAAATAAGTCTCACATATGCCTTTGGTAATGAAGCTATCCTCTGTTAAAATGCCATTTTTGTGCTCCCTTCTGCAGCACACATACTAAGAACATGCAGAGAAGATCAGCACGGCCCCTGCATAAGGATGACATGCAAATTCATGAAGCATTTTGTATTTTTAAAATATAATAAAAATTTAAAAAATAAAATGCCGTTTTCTCCCCAAACCCATTATCAATGCATAATCTTTTTTAAGGGTCCAGAATGACAGCTATAAAGACTGTTATAAGAGAAAGGCATAATTTTTACTGTTAGTTGCTGTGGATCCATGAACTCTACAAAGCTTAAGGTAGATTTGTTTCTACCATTCAACATTCTTCTGCTAAAAAGGCCCTGATTTTCTTTTGGAGATCCATCCCCTACTCCACTCTAAATCCACACAGTGGAAACCAACACTAGCAGTAACACATGAAACCCGATTAGCACTTCCCATCCTCTTGACCACAGTAAATGGTTTACTACTGGGAAGAAGTCTCAAGCCAAGGGTAAAGGGCAGAATAAGAGAAAAATTAAAACTTTGTTAACTCCAGCAACCACTGGAGTTAAATCTGCATGATGTGAGGCTAAAGCTAACAGCTTTTTTGCTCCACAGAGTTTGAGGATCAAATTAACACCCCAAACACAAAGAGACAGAAACACAGCCGGGCGCAGTGGCTCACGCTTGTAATCCCAACATTTTGGTAGCCCGAGGTGGGCGGATCCCGAGGTCAGGAGATCGAGACCATCCTGGCTAACATGGTGAGACCCCATCTCTACTAAAAATACAAAAAATTAGCTGGGCATGGTGGGCAGGCACCTGCAGTCCCAGCTACTCGCAAGGCTGAGGCAGGAGAATGGCGTGAACCTGGGAGGAAGAGGTTGTAGTGAGCCGAGACAGTGTCACTGCACTCCAGACTGGGCGACAGAGCAAGACTCTGTGTCAAAAAAAAAAAAAAAAAAAGGCCGGGCGCGGTGGCTCACGCCTGTAATCTCAGCACTTTGGGAGGCCGAGGCGGGCGGATCACAAGGTCGAGATCGAGACCATCCTGGCTAACATGGTGAAACCCCATCTCTACTAAAAATACAAAAAAATTAGCCGTGTGTGGTGGCAGGTGCCTGTAGTACCAGCTGCTCGGGAGGCTGAGGCAGGAGAATGGCGTGAACCCAGGGAGAGAGACAGAAACACAATCTTGATAATGCATGTATTTATTTATTTAGAGACAGAGTCTTGCTCTATCAGCCAGGCTGGAGTGCAGTGGCATGATTTCAGCTCAC
>NC_045448.1:25900366-25913474 GCF_002776525.5 Piliocolobus tephrosceles
CCCCAAGAGCCTCCTCCATCCTCAATGAATTGGTTGTATTTGGCCAGAGGCGCCAATCTTGATCTGTCCTGTGCAGAGTCCCACCACAAGGTCAGCAATGAAAATGTCCTCAGTCTCCCCAGAGCAGTGGCTCATCATCACCCCTCAGCCGTTAGAGTGAGCCAGTTTGCACACCTGGATCGATTCGGTCACTGAGCCAATCTGGTTGACCTTCAGCAGCAGACAGCTGCAGGCCTTCTTCTCAAAGGACTGAGCAATCCTCTTGGGGTTGGTGACTGTCAGGTGATCCCCCACAATCTGGATGTCCACCCCTGAGAGGAACGAGGTCCAAGTGGCCAGTCAATCTGGTTAAAGGGGTCCTCGATGGAGACAAGTCTAGGTGGCAGCTGGGACAGTGTCCTATACCTCATTTTTAATACTACATAGGCTACAAGTTCTAGAATAATGCCAAATAGTAGTAATGATAGAAATTTCTTCATCACACGTCTAATCTTTTCAAATACTTGTTTCTAGCAATTTGCCATCATTGTGTTATTGGCTGTTAGTTTGATTTTTTTGGCGGGGGGGGGGGGGGATGGGGGGGGGGAGATGGGCAGCTTTTCTCAATAAAGCAATTCAAAAAACAAGGCTCTTTCCAATGTGGTAAGCCATGTGGTAAGCCATGTGGTGAGCCATGGAGTTCTTCTGTATCCAACCCGAAAAGAGAACACATAGAAAAAAGCACACCCTATTCTTGAGTACCTTGGCTAGGAAGTGACACGTATTACTTCTGCTCACATTCTACCGCAAAAATAGTCACTTGGCACTATCTAGACACAAGAGAGTCTAGGAAATAAAATCCTTGTCTGGGTAGCTGGGACAAGGATTATACCTTTATGTACCCATCTCTACATACAGTTTTCATCATTGACTTAGTAATTTAATGAATCAATAATTTTCTAATAACAAAGTAGCTTTGCATTCGTGGAATAAACTTCCAATTAATCATGGAGCTATATTGGCCACGTCATCATCCTAGACTAAGGCAGGCACTCTCCTGCTTCAGAATCTTTGCACTGTCTACTCCGTCCATGTAGAATGCTCTTTTCCTGGATGTATGCAAAACTTCACTGCCTTCATATGTTTGGTCAAATGTCAACTTCTCAGTGAAGTCTTCCCTGAATATCCTATTTAAATTACGAACTACTTCAAAACCAACCCAGCATTCCCCAGTCATCCAGCTTTCCTTTTCCACACAGCATTTACCACTAACATACTATATACTGTAGTTTATTTATTTACCATGTTGTCCATCTTTCATCCCTACCTACAAATCTGTTAAATTCCATGCAGGCAGGAATTTATTTTATTTTATTTATATTATTTATTTATTTATTTATTTTTGAGACAGAGTCTCTCTCTGTCACCCAGGATGGAGGGCAGTGGCACGGTCTTAACTCACTGTAATCTCTACCTCCGGGGTTCAGGCAATTCTGCAGGCAGGGATTTTATTTTTCCTCATTTGTTCACTGCTATATCACAGATCCTACAGCAGTGCCTGGCATATAGTAAGTGCTCAATAAATATTTAACTACATTCAATGCTGAATACAATGAATCTCCACATCTATGACACTGAGATTTAGCGTTTGCAAATGATCCTACTCTAAGCCAACCTAAGACAATTACTAAAGAACTGCTCCCTCCATTAGCTTACAGATGTAAACAACTGATTCTTTTAAATTGACAGTATTTATAACATTTCCCCTGGTCTGTCTAAATCTCTTATCCTATATAGCGAAAGCCAGAAAAGGTTTCAGAACAAAATGACAAAATGGCCTCTCCATCACAACCCAGGGTATATTAGTTTGGTGTCTTCCTTTACTCCATAGCAGCCACGTCCTCCTCATCTCCATTGTGTCTACATCAAAAAAAAAAAAAAAAAATTTTGGCCAGGAGCAATGGCTCACGCCTGTAATCCCAGCACTTTGGGAGGCTGAGGCAGGCGGATCATGAGGTCAAGAGATGGAGACCACCCTGGCCAACCACCCTGGCCAACATGGTGAAATACCATCTCTACTAAAAATACAAAAATTGGCCGGGCATGGTAGCGCACGCCTGTACTCCCAGCTACTCAGGAGACTGAGGCAGAAGAATTGCTTGAACCCCAGAGGCGGAGGTTGCAGTGAGCCGAGATCACACCACGACACTCCAGCCTGGCGACAGAGCGAGATGCTGCCTCAAAAAAAAAAAAAGAATTTAAAGCCTAATATACAGAGGGAAATTGATAAAGGGAAGAAATGGTGACAAATAAAGTGAACATGAGTAGATACCTAATTTTTTTGTTGTTGTTTTTTTGAGATGGAGTTTCACTCTTTGTTGCCCAGGCTGGAGTGCAATGGTGTGATCTTGGCTCCCTAGAACCTCCGTCTCCTGGGTTTAAGTGATTCTCCTGTCTCAGCCTCCTGAGTAGCTGGGATTACAGGCGCCCGCCACCATACCCGGCTAATTTTTGTACTTTTAGTAGAGACAGGGTTTCACGATGTTGGCCAGGCTGGTCTCGAACTCATGACCTCAGGTGATCTGCCTGCCTCGGCCTCCTGAAGTGGTGGGATTACAGACGTGAGCCACCGCACCTGGTCTCTTCTCTTTGAGATAGGGTTTTGCTATGTTGCCCAGACTGGTCTTGAATTGCTAGGCTCAAGTGATTCTCCCACCCCAGCCTTCTTAGTAGCTAGGATTGCAGGTACACACCACCACACCCAGCTAAGAAACCTGAATTTTATGTGAAAAACTTCAGACTGAAATATATATTTAATTACTTACATTTTATACTTTTCTAACCATTTAAGGCAATATTATTTAATTACAGCTGAACTTCCAAGCTGTCTTATAACTTTTAAGCAGAAAGTGTTACCCTTAAAATATATCACTTATGTGGCAAAACTAGTGATTTCATACATTGCTGGTGGCAGTACAAATAGGTATATACCTTAAATAAAGCAACGTAACAAAGAAGCAAATTACAAGTAACAAGTAATCGTATTTCTTATCTCTCCAAAAGAAATACCACAAAATACAGGGATGAGTTCCAATTCTTAAGATGGACTAAGCCGGGCACGGTGGCTCAAGCCTGTAATCCCAGCACTTTGGGAGGCCCAGACGGGGGGATCACAAGGTCAGGAGATCAAGACCATCCTGGCTAACATGGTGAAACACCGTCTCTACTAAAAAAAAAAAATACAAAAAACTAGCCGGGCGAGATGGCGGGCGCCTGTAGTCCCAGCTACTTGGTGCTACTCAGTGAGCTGAGATCCGGCCACTGCACTCCAGCCTGGGTGACAGAGCGAGACTCCGTCTCAAAAAAAAAAAAAAAAAAAAAAAGATGGACTAAGCTTATTCCACTCTGTCACTCCCACTGAATGTAGCTATACAACCTGGACAAAACACAGAGAGGAGCTGAAGACTCTGCAAAGTAAACAGACTTTTCTTAAGCTCACGTGGAATATCCACCAAGACAGACTACATCCTGAGCCATAAAATACACATTAACAAATTAAAAAAAAAAAAAAATCATATAATGTCTGTTCTCAGAGTACAGTGGAATTCAACTAGAAATCATTAAGATAGTTGGAAAATCCCTAAACATTTGGAAACTAAACAGCACACTTCCAAATAACACATTGGTCAAATAAGAAATCTCAAAATAAGTTTAAAATATTTTGCCAGGCATGGTGGCTCACCTGTAATCCTAGCACTATGGAAGTCCAAGGTGTGCAGATCGCTTGAGCTCAGGAGTTCGAGACCAGCCTGGGTAACATAGCAAAACACTGTCTCTTAAAACAAAACAAAACGCTGGGCACAGTGGCTCATACCTGTAATTCCAGCACTTTGGGAGGCTGAGGCTGCCGGATCACCTGAGGTTGGGAGTACTGACCAACATGGAGAAACCCCATCTCTACTAAAAATACAAAATTAGTCAGGCATGGTGGTGCATGCCTGTAATCCCAGCTACTCCAGAGGCTGAGGCAGGAGAATCACTTGAACCCGGGAGGCAGAGGTTGCAGTGGGCCGAGGTCGCACCATTGCACTCCAGCCTGGGCAACGAGAGCAAAACTCCACCTCAAAAAAAAAAAAAAATTGAAATAAATAAAAATACATCTATGACATCAAAGCTTGTGGGATACAGCAAAAGCAGTGCTTAGAGGGAAATTTAAAGACTGAATGCACGTATTAGAAAAAGAGATCTGGATGGGTGCGGTGGCTCACACCTGTAATCCCAGCACTTTGGGAAGCCGAGGCAGGCGGATCACGAGGTCAGGAGTTCCAGACCAGCCTGGCCAACATGGTGAAACCCTGTTCCTACTAAAAATACAAAAATGCCAGGTGTGGTAGCACACGCCTGTGATCGTAGCTACTCAAGAGGCTAAGGCAAGAGAATTGCTTGAACCCAGGTGGCGGAGGTTGTAGTGAACCGAGATCATGCCACTGCACTCCAGGCTGGGCGACAGAAGGAGACTGTCTCAGAGGGAAAAAAAAGATCTATGCTCGGTGTGGTGGCTCATGCCTGTAATCCCAGCACTTTGGGAGGCCAAGGCTGGTGATCACTTGAGCTCAGGAGTTCAAGACCACCCTGGGCAACATGGTGAAACTCCATCTCTACAAAAAATACAAAAATTAGCCGGGCATGGTGGTGCATGCCTGTAGTCCCGTTACTTGGGAGGCTGAGGTGGGAGGACTGCCTGAGTCCAGGAGGCAAAGATTGCAGTGAGCTGAGATCACACCACTGCACTCCAGCCTGGGTGACAGAGAGCTAGACCCTTCCTCCAACAAAAACAAAACACAAAAAGAGGCCGGTGGCTCAAGCCTGTAATCCCAGCACTTTGGGAGGCCGAGATGGGCGGATCACGAGGTCAGGAGATGGAGACCATCCTGGCTAACACGGTGAAACCCCGTCTCTACTAAAAACTACAAAAAACTAGCCAGGCGAGGTGGCGGCGCCTGTAGTCCCAGCTACCTGGGGGGCTAAGGCAGGAGAATGGCGTGAACCCGGGAGGCGGAGCTTGCAGTGAGCTGAGATCCAGCCACAGCACTCCAGCCTGGGTGGCAGAGCGAGACTCCATCTCCAAAAAAACAAACAAACAAAAAAAACACAAAAAGAACTAAAATCAAAACTTAAGCTTCCATTTTTAAAAACTAGAAAAGCAAATTAAATCCAAAGTAACAGAAGAATAGAATAAAAATTATAACAGAAAACAATGAAACTGAAAACAAGAAATCAATATGAAAAAACTAACAAAACCAAATGCTGCTTTCTGGAAAGACCAATAAAATCAATAAGCCTCTAGCCAGGCTAAGTAAAAAAGAGAGAAGACACAAATTAGAAGTATCACAAATGAAAGGAGAAACATCACTACAGTTTCCATCAACACTGAAAAGATAATAAATTTTGAACAATTCTATGCCCACATACTTGATAACATAGGAGAAAAGGTCAATTCCTTGAAAAACACAATCTGACAAAACTCACACAAGAAAAAACACATAATCCTGAATAGGCCTATCATATATTAAAGAAACTGAATTAATCATTACTAACCTTTCAAAACAGAAACTCTCAGGCCCAGATAGGTTTATTAGTGAACTCTACAAAAACACTTAAAGGAACTATACCAGTTCTCTACAATATCTTCCAGAAAACGGAAGCAAAAGGAATACAAAAAGTCCCCAATTACAGTGATTTGATTTTTCAAGTTTATGTTGCTGCAAAAGCCATACACATTCAGTAGAAACCATACTTGCGATGCTGGACAGTAGCAGTGAACCCAAGCTCCCAGTCAGCCATGTATTTTCAACTTAGGATATCTTCAATTTACAATAGGCCTCTTGGGACATAACCCTATTGTAAATCAAGAAGCATCTGTACTTACTAACTCATTCTATCAGGCCAGTATTAAAACAGTAAAAACTACAGACCTATATCATTCATGAACATAGATGCAAAAATCCTCAACAAAACCCAACAAATCAAACTGAACAAAGTAAATGATAGCAGGCAGACTGGGGAAGATCAGACTCCAAAGTACTGTACTGTGTCAGATGGTAGAACGATGAGAGATTTTTTTCCTCTGTTTTCCAGTTAAAGTCATATTATTCCTATATTTAAAAAATTCATTTAACTTTTGTGAAATGGAGGAAATCTATGTTACACATTCTAACTAAATTTTAAATATCAGTATTAATAGAGTGAAAAAACAATGCATTAATCCTAACTTAGAACCAAGTTTCACAAACACTGAAGTGAAGTAAATCTATGTATGTCTAGGACATTAATAAGGAGGGCTAACAAAATGTTTGATTGGATACAATTAAGAAAATACCTAAAACTGATACAAAACAAAACAAAGAAATTTAGAAATTACAATGTTTTAAGGCACTGAAAAACTAAGGAGCTTCACTTATATTACAATGGCATGTATCAGGATATAAACAATTACAAAAGTATGATGGTACATATGATTACTGATTGCATTCTCCAACCACTTAATCAATCTTCAACACATTAGACCTCCAAGATCTAAATATCCAGTTCCACAAGAAGGGGAAAAATTAGTCAAAAAATACATTTCAAATTAATTTGACAAGTATTTATTAAATGCCTATTATGTGCATAACTACACAACAATTGTTAAGGATAAAGAATAATTTGTGAGGTTTTTGTTTATTGGTTTTAGAATCCCGCTCCATCAGCCAGGCTGGAGTGCAGTAGCATGATCTCAGCTCACAGCAACCTCTGCCTCCCAGGTTCAAGTGATTCTCCTGCCTCAGCCTCCCAAGTAGCTGGGATTACAGGTATATACCACCATGCTCGGCTAATTTTTTTTGTACTTTTAGTAGAGATGGGGTTTCACCATGTTGGCCAGGCTTGTCTCGAACTCCTGGCCTCAGGTGATCCACCTGCCTCGGCCTTCCAAAGTGCTGGGATTACAAGTGTGAGCCATCACACCCAGCCAAAACATAAGATTTTTAGAAGACATTAATTCTTGCCCTCAAGAAAGCCCTTATTTTGGTAGGAAAGACAGATGGACAAATTCATTACAATACAATATTTTTAAATACAACCAAATTTTAAAATGCAAACTAAAGAAGCTCACAGCCGGGCATGGTGGCTCATGCCTTTAATCCCAGCTTTGGAAGGCCGACGCACGCAGATCACAAGGTCAGGAGATTGAGACCATCCTGGCTAAAACGGTGAAACCCCATCTCTACCAAAAAATACAAAAAATTAGCCAGACGTGGTGGTACGCCCATGCAGTCCCATCTACTCAGGAGGCTGAGGCAGGAGAATCGCATGAACCCAGGAGGCAGAGGTTGTAGTGAGCCAAGAGCGTGCCACTGTACTCCAGCCTGGCGACAGAGCGAGACTCCATCTTTAAAAAAAAAAAAAAAAAAATCTCACAGCAGGAAGTAATTAACAATTAACTTATCTGGACATGAGTTCTCTGGAACTTAAAATAAAAACAGGGGCCAGGCGCAGTGGCTCACGCCTATAATCCCAGCACTTTGGGAGGCCGAGGCGGGCGGATCACGAGGTCAGAAGATCGAGGCCGTCCTGGCTAACATGGTGAAACCCCATCTCTACTAAAATATACAAAAAATTAGCTGGGCATGGTGGTGGGCTCCTGTAGTCCCAGCTATTCAGGAGGCGGAGTCAGGAGAATGGCCTGAATCCAGAAGGCGGAGCTTGCAGTGAGCCCAGATCACGTCATTGCACACTCCAGCCTGGGGGACAGAGTGAGACTCCATCTCAAAAAAAAAAAGAAACAAAAACAGGTCGGGTGCGGTGGCTCACACTGTAATCTCAACACTTTGGGAGGCCGAAGCGAGCAGATCACTTGCGGTCGGGAGTTCGAAACCAGCCTGGCCAACATGGTGAAATTCCATCTCCACTAAACGTACAAAAATTAGGTGGATATGGTGGCGGGCCACCGTAATCCCAGCTACTCGGAAGGCTGAAGCAGGATAATTGGTTGAACCTGGGAGGTGGGGGTTGCAGTGAGTTGAGGTCATGCCACTGCACTCCAGCCTGGGTGACAGAGCAAGACCCCGTCTCAAAAAAATTAAAATTAAAAATAAAATAAAATAAAACAGAAGTGAACTCAATCAAGTGAAGAAAGATGTCGGAATTTCAGAAATAGTAAACAACAAAACAGGTATGTCCAGAAGAAATGGCATGTTTCATGAACTACTCGTTAATGGTGGAGCACTGGGCACAAAAGCAGCAACAGTAAAAGAGAACTGAACAGAGAGACAAGGGTAAGATCATAATAAAACACTCTTAATGCCAGGTAATGAGCCTTCAATTTACCTTACTGGCAGGTGAGGAGTTAGCAAAAAACTAAGGAAGAAACATTACAATGAGACTCACATTTTAAGATTATTCTAACAAAAATAGGGAGGTCAGATGGATTGCAGAGCTTTAACACACAGGTAATGAAATCCAGTTTCGCAAACTACAGCAACTGAGGCACAGGAATTGGAAATGGAAATGAGAAAAGAGATTTCAAAAATCCGTAAGACTTTTAGTGGCACGTGACCTTAAAAACACAGATGATGGCCGGGCGTGGTGGCTCAAGCCTGTAATCCCAGCACTTTGGGAGGCCGAGACGGGCGGATCACGAGGTCAGGAGATCGAGGCCATCCTGGCTAACACGGTGAAACCCCGTCTCTACTAAAAATACAAAAACTAGCCGGGCGAGGTGGCGGGCGCCTGTAGTCCCAGCTACTCCGGAGGCTGAGGCAGGAGAATGGCGTAAACCCGGGAGGCGGAGCTTGCAGTGAGCTGAGATCCAGCCACTGCACTCCAGTCCGGGCAACAGAGCGAGACTCCGCCTCAAAAAAAAAAAAAAAAAAAAAAAACACAGATGATGATTCTAGGTTTTTAAAATCTTGATAAAAGAAAGGAAAATGAAATATAAAAGGAAGAACATGTTTTGAAAAGTTAGATTTAGTTTTGGGCACAGGGTAATCTTTTACTTAATCACAGAAAACAACAAGTTAAAGCAGTATATCTCAAACTTTAGTAGTATTTAAAAGAAAAAAAATCTCAGGGCTCACACCATACCAGGTTAAGTTACAACATTTTATATGAACATACACACAAATGATACTAAATTATACTAGGTATAAATCTCTTAGGCGTATTGCTCTCACACAATTACAAAAATAAAACATATTTACAATTTACAATTTTTTTTTTTTTTTGAGAAGGAATTTTGCTTTCATTGCCCAGGCTGGAGTACGACAGCACGATCTCAGTTCACTGCAACCTCCACCTCCTGGATTCGAGCAATTCTCCTGTCTCAGCCTACCGAGTAGCTGGGATTACAGGTGCCTGCCACCGCACCCAGCTAATTTTTTGTATTTTGTTAGAGAAGGGGTTTTGCCATGTTGGCCAGGTTGGTCTTGAACTCCTGACCTCAGGTGATCCACTCACCTCAGCCTCCCAAAGTGCTGAGATTACAGGCATGAGCCACTGCACTGGGCTAAAATTTACAATTCAAATCCAATATAGGCTAGGCATGGTGGTTCACGCTTGTAATCTCAGCATTTTGGGAGGCTGAAGGGAGTGGATCACTTGAGGCCAGGAGTTCAAGACCAGCCTGGCCAACATGGCAAAGCCCCGTCTCCACTAAAATACAAAAAATTGTCCTGGTGTGGTGGCGCGTGCCTGTAAGTCCCAGCTACTTGGGAGGTGGAAGCACAAAAATTGTTTGAACCTGGTAGGCAGAGATGATAGTGAGCTGAGATCATGCCGTTGCACTCCAGCCTGGATGACAGAGCGAGACTCTGTCTCAAAAACAAAATAAAAATAAAAATGATATGAAAAATTTTAAAAATCCAAATATAAAACAATGAGCTTCCATTTTAAGTAAAAAATTAAACTAACCTTGGACTGTTAACTACATCACAATGGTCTTAACTCCAACTGCATGAGACCTGAGATGTGCTCTGTGAACACAAGTAACCACATTTTCTTATTTAAACTATGGTGAAACCTTCATTCCATTAATGCACCATGATGACAGCTGTGATCTTTGCTTGGTACAAATGCATCATTTCCCTACTGTCTGCCTACTCCATCAAATATGGATACCAAAATCACACAGCAAGTTAAAAATATACAATTTTTAAGACTGTCATTAAAGCTTAAGACTTCAATTTCTTGTCTTTTTTTTTTTTTTTTTGAGGCAGAGTCTCGCGCTGTCGCAAGGCTGGAGTGCAGTGGCACCATCTTGGCTCACTGCAACCTCTGCCTCCCGGGTTCAAGCAATTCTCCTGCCTCAGCCTCCCAAATAGCTGGGACTACAGGTGCGTGCCACCACGCCTGGCTAAGTTTTGTATTTTTAGTAGAGATGGGGTTTCACCAGGTTGCCCAGGATTATCTCAATCTCTTGACCTCGTGATCCGCCCGCCTTGGCCTTCCAAAGTGCTGGGATTATAGGCGTGAGCCACTGCGCCTGACAAAACTTCCATTTTCATAGACAACTTTCAGAATCAGCAAATGCCCTACAGGAGGTCTATAAGAAATCTAGTTTGAAAAAACATTTTCATTAACACTTTGTCATTTACCACCTTTTATCTGCTAGAAAACAGAGCTGAAAAGCACATATGAAGCAATCCAATACTAAGACTGGGAAATGCTTGCCCCTTTTGCCCCCCACATCTGTTCTCAAGGTATGACTTTTATATTCCAAACCAGTAACAGCTTTTCACCTGGCAAAAGTATCCTTAATTTTTGTCAGAAATAAATATATCAATATTTACTTTTTAAAAAATATTTGAGACAGAGTCTTGCTCTGTTGCCCAGGCTGGAGTATACAGGCGTGATCTCGGCTCACTGCAACTTCCACCTCCTGGGTTCAAGTGATTCTCCTGCCTCAGCCTCCTGAGTAGCCGGGATTACAGGCACACGTGCCCACATCCAGCTAATTTATTTATTTATTTATTTATTTTTGAGACAGAGTTTCGCTTTTGTTGCCCAGGCTAGAGTGCAATGGCGCAATCTCAGCTCACCACAACCTCCGCCTCCCAGGTTCAAGCGATTCTCCTGCCTCGGCCTCCCAAATAGCTGGGATTACAGGTATGCACCACCATGCCTAATTTTGTATTTTTAGTAGAGACGGGGTTTCTCCATGTTGGTCAGGCTGGTCTCGAACTCTCAATCTCAGGTGATCCACCTGCCTCGGCCTCTCAAAGTGCTGAGATTATAGGCGTAAGCCACCGCGCCTGGCCCTTATTTTTGTATTTTTGGTTGAGACAGTGTCTATCTCAAATCAAACAAACAAAAAAGAATGAGAATTGTATTGTGATGTGGACTATTCCAAGACCTCTTTTATGTGTGGAAACTTCAGGAGGCTGGCAGAAAAGTACAAGGCCAGGCGCAGTGGCTCACACTTGTAATCTCAGTGTTTTGGGAGGCCAAGGAACAAAGATAGAATGAGGCCTGGAGTTTGAGACCAGACTGGGCAACATAGTGAGACCCTGCCTCTACAAAAAAACAAAACAAAAAAGGCCGGGTGCGGTGGCTCAAGCCTGTAATCCCAGCACTTTGGGAGGCCGAGACGGGCGGATCCCGAGGTCAGGAGTTCGAGACCATCCTGGCTAACACGGTGAAACCCCGTCTCTACTAGAAACCCTGTCTCTACTAAAAAATACAAAAAGCTAGCCGGGCGAGGTGACAGCCCCTGTAGCCCCAGCTACTCAGGAGGCTCAGGCAGGAGAATGGCGTAAACCCGGGAGGCGGAGCTTGCAGTGAGCTGAGATCCGGCCACTGCACTCCAGCCTGGGCGACAGAGCAAGACTCCGTCTCAGAAAAAAAAAAAACAAGGCCGGGCGTGGTGGCTCAAGCCTGTAATCCCAGCACTTTGGGAGGCCGAGACAGGCGGATCACGAGGTCAGGAGATCGAGACCACCCTGGCTAATACGGTGAAACCCCGTCTCTAATAGAAAATACAAAAAACTAGCCGGGCGACGAGGCGGGCGCCTGTAGTCCCAGCTACTCGGGAGGCTGAGACAGGAGAATGGCGTGAACCCGGGAGGCGGAGCTTGCAGTGAGCTGAGATCCGGCCACTGCACTCCAGCCTGGGCGGCAGAGCAAGACTCCGTCTCAAAAAAAAAAAAACAAAACAAAAAGATCTTAAGGTGTTGAAAAGCTGCAAGTGGCATAAGAATAGGTAAAAAAAGGTATGAAATGAGAAAAATGTGAAAGACAACAAAGTTATCTCTCCTCCCACCAGTCTTTCCTGCCCTCTATAATAATTCCCACAAATGTCCCAATCTGCTTAAAACATATACGTTATTATCTCCTGCCTAAAAATTCTCTATTACTCCTAGAAAATACCTGTCAGCACAACTTCTACAACCCTTCACATTTTGGCCCCAACCGACCTTTTCTGATTTTGTCTTCCATTATGCTACATAACACTCACAGGTTAATTTGCCATGCACTGAACAACCTGCATTTTTCAGTCTTTTCTCTTTTCAGCTCTTCCCTCTGCCTGGAATGCCCTTGCCTATCATTCACTTGTAAATACTTTATCCATCATCCTAGAATACCCAAGTCAAACCTTCTTTGAGACAACCCTGCTCCAACATACTCCCAAATTTTAGTATTACTATTAGATTGCTATTATGTAGCTTCAACAACACAGATTCATTTTATTTATAAGTTTTATTATCAAACAGAATGAAACAACACAAATTTATCTCACAGTCTCAAGTGTATCAGGATTCTGGGTACAGGTTAGCTGGGTCCTCTACTTAGGATCTCATTAGTCTGAAATTGCAGCATCAGCTAAGGCTGTGAATTCACCTGAGTCTTGGGATGCTCTTCCAAGCTCACCAGTTGTCAGTTGTTGGCAGCTTTCAGTCCCTTTTGGATGCAGGACTGAGGCTCTATTTTCTTCTAGCTCTTAGACAGGAGTCACTCAGCTCCTAGAGGCTGCCTGCCATTCCTTGCCACATGGTCTTCTCCATAGACAATTCACAACATGGCTCGTTTGCTTCAAGACCAGAAGGAAAATCTCTCTTGCATCAAATTGCTCTTCTCTCTGACCTCTAAATTGTGT
>NC_045448.1:25913574-26013468 GCF_002776525.5 Piliocolobus tephrosceles
TTTGAGGCGGAGTCTCGCTCTGTCGCCCGGACTGGGGTGCAGTGGCCGGATCTCAGCTCACTGCAAGCTCTGCCTCCCGGGTTTATGCCATTCTCCTGCCTCAGCCTCCGGAGTAGCTGGGACTACAGGCGCCCGCCACCTCGCCCGGCTAGTTTTTGTATTTTTAGTAGAGACGGGGTTTCACCGTGTTAGCCAGGATGGTCTCGATCTCCTGACCTCGTGATCCGCCCGTCTCGGCCTCCCAAAGTGCTGGGATTACAGGCTTGAGCCACCGCGCCCGGCCTTAAATTGTGTTTTAATGGGCTTGCCTGACTAGGTCAGGTTCACCCTTTCGATTAAAGTCAGAGTATAGTCACTCCTCGATGCCCAGGAGGATGTGTTCCAGGACCATCTGCAGGTATCAAAAAACTCAAGTCCCAAAGTTGGCCCTATGTAACTTGTAAATACGACAAGTACCAAAAGGCAGCCCTCCATATAAACACAGTTTTCACATCCCTGGAATACTGTATTTTCAATACGCATTTGGTTGCAGATGCGGAACCCACTGATATGG
Organism: Piliocolobus tephrosceles; assembly: GCF_002776525.5. Taxonomy (NCBI): domain Eukaryota; kingdom Metazoa; phylum Chordata; class Mammalia; order Primates; family Cercopithecidae; genus Piliocolobus; species Piliocolobus tephrosceles. The sequence continues at coordinate 25,914,128 of NC_045448.1, forward strand.
AGGGCTGTCCATATTTAATGAAAAGAAATCCACCCATAAGTGGACCCATGCAGTTCAAACCAGTGTTTCTCAAGGATCAACTGTAATTATCTCTGCAAAACACCTTCATCTTTGCTGTAAAACAACCAAATCACAGGAGTTGTTACATCCCACTGTATTCACAGGTCCTGCTCATGCTTGAAGGATGGGTATTATACAAATGAGAATATCTGGCCATCTTAGAATACTTTCTACTAAAACTAAATTCCCATGAGATTTACATATATACGTGTGTGTGTGTGTTTTTACTTGAGACAGGTTCTCGCTCTGTAGCCCAGGCTGGAGTGCAGTGGCACAAATCTCAGCTCACTGCAGCCTCAACCACTTGCGCTCAAGCTATCCTCCCACCTCAGCCTCCTGACTATCTGGGACCACAGGCATGTGCCACCATGCCAAGCTAATTTTTTTATTATTGTAGAGATGAGGTCTCACTACATTGCCCAGGCTGGTCTCAAACTCCTGGGCTCAAGTGATTCTGCTGCCTAGGCCTCCCAAAGTCCTGGGATTACATGTGTGAGCCACTGTTGCCAGCCTATATTTTTTAAAGACAGAGTCTCGCTACATTGCCCAGGCTGGTGTTAAACTCCTGAGCTCAAGAGATCCTCTTCCCTCAGTTCCCCAAGTAGCTGAGATTATAGGAGGGCACCACTGCACTCAGCAATATATTTTTTAAAATACATTTTCATAAATATCAGTAACAACCCATTAAAAGTATAATGGAGGCTGGGCAGGGTGGCTCACACCTATAAACCCAGTACTTTGGGTGGCCGAGGTAGGTGGATCACAAGGTCAGGAGTTCGAGACCAGCCTGACCAATATGGAAAAACCCCGTCTCGACTAAAAATACAAAAAAAAAAAATTAGCCGGTGTGGTGGTGTGCGTCTATAATCCCAGCTACTCAAGAGGCTGAGGAAGGAGAACTGCTTGAACCCGGGAGGTGGGGGTTGCAGTGAGGTGATCGCACCACTGCACTCCAGCCTGGGCAACACAGAGACACTCCCTCCCCATCCCCCCCCAAAAAAAGTATAATGGAAAACAGTATTTTTAGTAACTAAAAACATAAAACTTGTATAAATCATCACCTCTTCTGTAAACCATTATTCTGCCTTCTATTACGTTGTGAACTCCAAGATGGCAAAGACAGTGTTCTTCATGTCTCCCATAAGCACCGACATATAGCACAGAATGAGTAGTGAAGTATTCAATCAACATAAATGGATGGGAATAAAATGAAGTGCAGCTGACCCAACAGAAGACACTCTTTTAAGTTCAAAAGCAGAAGATGAAAACAGTATTTTATTATTTACTCATGACCAAAATAAAATAATTTTAAACAAATAAGAAAATGCAGTTAGATTCAGCCGGGTGCAGTGGCTCACGCCTCTAATCTCAGCACTTTGAGAGGCTGAGGCAGGCGGATCACGTGAGGTCGGGAGTTCAAGACCAGCCTAACGTGGAGAAAACCCATCTCTACCAAAAATACAAAATTAGCCGGGCATGGTGGCGGATGCCTGTAATCCCAGCTACTTGGGAGGCCGAGGCAGGAGAATCGCTTGAACCCGGGAGGCGGAGGTTGCCATGAACCAAGATCACGCCATTGCACTCTAGCCTGGGCAACAAGAGCAAAACTCCATCTCAGAAAAAAATAAATAAAAAGAAAAAAGAAAATGCAGTTAGATTCACACTCAAACATCATTGCTAAAATGGTGGCAGGAGGTAGAGAAGAAAAGAGGAGCTGAAGATACTTGTGCAAATAAGGGGAAGATCTAGGGTAGAGATGTCTGCAATTGAGATGTAAGGCAGGAGAGTGGGATTACGTACAGAATCTCCTGAAGGCAGCGGGGTTAAGTCTCTGTGTGATTCCACATTGACTCTTAGTAACAAGCAGCAAACGAGGCTTTCTTGAAATATAACAGGTTTTCATCAGAACTGTCTCAAACCTCTGCACTTGTTTGCTGCTAAGAAATAACATTGCTTTCCCTCTCTCATTTTTTTTTTAAATACAGACGGTGTCCGCAGGCTCAGCGGCTCATGTCTGTAATCCCAGCACTTTGGGAGGTCAAGGCAGGTGGATCACGAGGTCAGGAGATCAAGACCATCCTGGTTAATATGGTGAAACCCTGTCTCTACCAAAACTACAAAAAATGAGCCAGGCGTGGTGGCATGCACCTGTAGTCCCAGCTACCCAGGAGGCTGAGGCAGAAGAATTGTTTGAACCCGGGAGGCGGAAGTTGCAGTGAGTCGAGATGGTACCACTGCACTCCAGCCTGGGAGACAGAGTAAGACTCCATCTTAAAAAAAAAAAAAGACTTCGTCTCAAAAAAAATAGAGATGGGGTCTTGCTTTGTTGCCCAGACTGGTGTCCAGCTCATGGCCTGAAGTGATCCTTCTGTTTGGCCTCCCAAAGTGCTGGGATTACAGGTGTGAGCCCCGGCCCAGAAATAACATCTTTATATATTTAGTTTTTCTATTCAAAAGCATGAAATAAGTCCTTCTTTTTTTTTTTTTTTTGGAACAGAGTCTCACTCTATCACCAAGCTGGAGTGCAGCGGCGCAATCTCAGCTCACTATAACCTCTGCCTACTAGATTCAAGCGATTCTCCTGCCTCAGCCTCCCAAGTAGCTAGGACTACAGGCGCACACCACCACACTCAGCTAATTTTTTTTTTGTATTTTTAGTAGAGATGGGGTTTCATCATGTTGGCCAGGCTGGTCTTGATCTCTTGACCTGTGATCTGCCCGCCTCGGCCTCCTAAAGAGCTGGGATTACAGGTGTAAGCCACCGTGTCCAGCCCCCATTTATTAATTTTTCAGTAATATTAAAAAACAGACCTTACAATATGCCAGGCATTGTACAAAGAATTTTTTATACACTTTCGCCTCATCACTTAACACCTCAAATGGAAGGTTTTATTACTGTCCCATTTTAAAGTGAGGGAAATTGAGACAGCTTAGAAAATGTAATCTTACAACTCCAAATATGTTCCTTGGACCACAGCACCAGCATCACCTGGGAACCTGTTAAAAATGAAGACTCTGGCCACACCACAGACCTACTGAATCAAAATCTGTATTACAACAAGATCCCCAGATGATTCTTACGCACATTAATGTCTGAGCCTGGTTTAAGTAACTAGCCCAAGCTAACACAATAAACAGTAAAGCTAAGATCAAATCTGTGAGATTTAAAGTCCATGTCCTTAATCACCAGCTAATAATTCGTTTTCTCAAATAGAGTCCACATATTTAAAGACTATTCCCAGCCAGGCATGGTGGCTCATGCCTGTAATCCCAGCATTTTCGGAGGCCAAGGCAGGAAGGTCACTTGAGCCCAGGAGTTCTAGACAGCCTGGGTAACATAGTGATAGGGCAACATAGTGATAGCCTACCTCAACAACAACAAACAATTTTTTAATTTTAAAATTAGCCAGGCTTGGTGGCACGAGCCCGAGGTCTCAGTTACTCTGGAGGCTTAGGCGGGAGGATCTCTTGAACGCAGGAGTGTGAGGCTACAGTGAGCCATGATCATGCCACTGCACTCCAGCCTGGGCAACAGAGCAAGACACTGCCTCATTAAAAGAAAAAAACACTTCACAAGTTGCTATTAAAAACAGTCCTTTTTCCATTATGTCTTTCACGCCTTTTAGTATAAAAACTATTTTTCTATTATCTTTGTCTTGTAATCCATTCCTTTTTACATTTTTACACAAGCCCAAAATACACATAAAAAAAGAAAATCTTTCATAACACTAATGTATTTCATGGTTACATCCGTTTCTTACAAAATTTGTCAGAATCTCTCAAATCAGACAGGAAACTAGTCACTATAAATCAATAGCAAAACATTTAAAATGTTGTATACCATTTAGAAATAAGTAACTAACACCACTGAACACTTATTCGAAATTGAATATGGCTAAGCCAACTACTGAATAATTCAAACATCAGTGAGTTAAAGATGAAAGATGACATGGGCCATCCCAGGCTGTGAACTCCAGTGAAAGGCCATTCTAGTATCAATTGCTAATTAATGTCAGTAGCCAAAAGATTTTCAAATGAAAAGTCTCTCACAACATCATTTTTGCCAAAAGATGGATCAACTTACTCAGAGGATACTATAATTAGCAAGTTTTACAATGCATTCTGATGTCCAAGATGAACTAACTACATGCGTATTTACCATTAAACGATTTTAGTTCTGTCAAGCAAGGTCAGACGTAAGAATTGTTACAGACATTTCCCAATGTCCAAATGTAACTCAAAAGAGTCTTTGGATGCAAATATCTTGGTGTGTCCCAGCATAATTTTTTTTTTCACAAAGGGAGATACTCAACCAGCTTTCATGGCAAACAATATTTAATATATTTGACTAGCTTTATTCAAATTATCCTCTCTTAAAAGTAAGAACAGGCTGGTAGCAATGGCTCACACCTGCAATCCCCGCATTTTAGGAGGCCAAGGCAAGAGGACTGCTTCAGCCCAGGAATTCAAGACCAGCATGAGCAACATGTTGAAACCCTATCTCTACAAAAAAATACAAAACATCGGCCAGGTGCAGTGGCTCATGCTTGTAATCACAGCACCTTAGGAGGGCGAGGAGGGCAGATCACCTGAGGTCAGGAGTTCGAGACCAGCCTGGCCAACATGGTGAAACCCCATCTCTACTAAAAATACAAAAATTAGCTGAGCGTGGTGGCAGATGCCTGTAATCCCAACTACTTGGGAGGCTGAGGCAGGAGAATCACTTGAACCTGGGAGGTGGAGGTTGCATAGAGCCAAGATCGCGCCATTGCACTCTAGCCTGGGGGACAAGAATGAGACTTCGTCTCAAAAAAAAAAAAAAAAAATTACCCAGGCATGGTGGCAGTGCCTGTAGTCCCAGCTTCTCGAGAAGCTGAGGTGAAAGGATCACCTGACGTTGGGAGGTCAAGGCTGCAGTAAGCTGAGCTCCACCACTGTACTCCAGCCTGGGCAAGAGAGTAAAAAGCTGTCTCCAGAAAAAAAAGAAAAGAAAAAGAAACTTCTTTTTAATCTCCAATTTTAAAATGGTACAAAAAAAAAAAAAAAAGATTTAGCATTCCTATGTTAAGAAACTCAGTTAAGGTCTGCAAGTAAAAACACTTTAAAAGAAAGTCTGTCTTAAAGGAGCACAAAGTCTTACTGGCATAGACAGAATTTCCTCCTTCTTATCCACAATAAAAAAAGTATTTCACAGCTGGGCACAGTGGCTCACGCCTGTAATCTCAGCACTTTGGGAGGTCAAGGGGGGCGGCCGCGAGGTCAAGAGATTGAAAACATCCTGGCCAACATGGTGAAACCCCGTCTCTACTAAAAATACAAAAATCAGCCGGGCATGGTGGTGCACGCGTGTAGTCCCAGTTACTCAGGAGGCTGAGGCAGGAGAATCGCTTGAACCCAGGAGGCAGACGTTGCAGTGAGCCAAGACTGCGCCACTGCAGTCTTGCTCTGTTGCCAGGTTCCGTTAAAAAAAAAAAAATTGCCAGGCGGGGTGGCTCACACCTGTAATCCCAGCACTTTGGGAGGCCAAGGCGGGCGGATCACAAGATCAGGAGATTGAGACTATCCTGGCTAACATGGTGAAACCCCATCTCTACTAAAAAGTACAAAAAAATTAGCCAGGCGTGGTGGTGGGCACCTGTAGTCCCAGCTACTCTGGAGGCTGAGGCAGGAGAATGGCGTGAACCCGGGTGGCGGAGCTTGCAATGAGCCGAGACTGCGCCACTGCACTCCAGCCTGGGCAACAGAGCGAGACTCTGTCTCAAAAAAAAAAAAAAAAAATTACCCTGGTCTGGTGGCACACCCCTGTCGTCCTGGCTACTCAGGAAGCTGAGGTAGGAGGACCGTTTGAGCCCAGGAGGTCAAGACTTCAGTGAGCTGTGACTGAATGCCACTGCACTCCAGCCTGGGTGACAAAGCAAGACTCCGCCTCAAAAAAGAAAAAAAAAAAAGAGTAAGGCAGATATTAAATATACAAGTAATGACATGAAAGGATATCCATGATATTCATAAAATAAAGTTATAGAATTTCATGTAAAATAAAGGTATACCTGTTTGTATACATGAGGTTAAAAAAAAAAAAAAATCCAGAAAGCCATATGTAACTATCAACCAGAGTTAATTTCAATATGGTAAGTAAATATTTTCAATATTTCAGTATGCAGACTTTCACTTAATTCCCGTTTTCAGTATACTGACTCATCTAGAATTAACCCTTTACACACTTGTTTTTTTAAAAAATAATGAGCCTATATAACTCAAATAGGAAATAAATTTAAAGCAAATAGTTTTTAAATCATATTGAGAGTTCTAAAATTTAGTTCATTCAACAACCTTTTAACAGTAAAAACATAATAATCCACACTGTACTAAAAATACTAAATTATAAAATACCATAAACTATGAAGATGGCCTCTATGAGATGTAAAAAGAAAGAATACAGAAGTAGAGAGGTATTCAGAGTTTTTTTGTAAACAGGACAAAGATAGCAAGTTTAGTTATATCTTCACACACTGGCCTCCTTCCAAACAGCTTTTGTAGAGGGGGGGGAAAAAAGTCCCACAGCAAAACTGTCCAGCCTCTCAAGAGTAGATAGAATCTGTGGATGGGGAAGCAGAAAGGACTTTTGCAAACCTGAGGTTATTTTCTCAACGCCTTTCAGAATTCTACAAGAGATGCAGGAGTAGCAGCAGCAACACCACCTTTCATAGAAATTTTTAATTTAAGTGTTCAAAAAAGATTCTGTTTTTCCCCCCTCTTCAACAAACTAGCAGGCTTGTGGGCTTTCAGGATAGAGGAATAAAAACAGGACAGAAGAAATTATGAAGTTAACACAAAATTTTATTTATTTTGGTTTTTGAGATGGAGTTTTGCTCTTGTTGCCCAGCCTGGAGTGCAATGGCACGATCTCAGCTCACAGCAACCTCCACCTCCCGGGTTCAAGTGATTCTCCTGCCTCAGCCTCCTCAGTAGCTGAGATTACAGGCATGCACCACCCATACCTAGCTAATTTGAAATTAACACAAAATTATGCAGGAGAACTTTCAATAATATGGCAAGAAGGAAGATCAATCAAGCAAAAAGTGTTACATCAAGTTACCTACTACTAATAATAGACTTGCAGAAAGTAATTTCATGAATGTAAACACACAGTTGTTTTGAAAATTATGCATTCTGAAATAAATTACAGAATTTCAGAAAAACAATGAGTGAAAATTTTGCATAACAGATCTATGGGATAAATGTAAAGCAGAGATCAGAGGAAAATTCACAAGACCAAAGAGCTACATAAATTAAAAATTAGCAGGGCACAGTGGCTCACGCCTGTAATCCCAACACTTTGGGTCCACTGCGAGAGCCCAAGAATTTGAGACCAGGCTGGGCAGCATGGCAAAACCCCATCTCTACAAAAAATACAAAACTTAGCCAGGCATGGTAGCGTGTGCTTGTGGTCCCAGCTACTTGGGAGGCTGAGGCAAGAGGATTCCTTGAGCCTGGGAGGCGGAAGCTGCAGTGAGCTGAGATCACACCACTGCACTCCAGTCTGGGCAACAGAGCAAGACCCTGTCTCAAGGAAAAAAAAAAAAAAATTAAAACTTAAATAAATTCCCAACTCAAATAGCAAGAAAGATAACAAAGGACACCAAAACAAAGCCTAAGAGTAAAATTGTAAAGGTGTAAGTGAAAACTAATAAGATCAGAGAACAGAAAAACAATTCATAAACAAAATCCATTTATTTGGGGGAAAACAAAAGCACCCACAAAATAGATAAATCACTAGCAAAATTAATAAAGAAGGAAAGACAGTAATACAAATATACAAAGTAAGCATTGATAAGGAAGAAATAACTATAGAGAAGAAAAATTTTAAATTATAAGAGATTATTTTCCACAGCTTTAGGCAATTAAATTTGAGAATCTCTATTATATGGATAACTTCATGAAAATACAGTTTACTAAAATTGACCCTAGTAGAGAGGATGCTTAAGCAAACTAAGTTCCACAGAATAAACAGACAAAATTATTAAGGAATTAGCTCACCAAAAAGCACGGAGCCCAGATGGTTTCTCAGGAGAATTTTTTTTTCCCAAAAGTCTATTGGCTCTTGGAGGGTTGTAAGTTCTTTTTTTGTTTTTTCCCCAATGGTTTGTGGTAGTGTTTGGCTACATGGATAAGTTCTTTAGTGGTGATTTCTGAGATCTTGGTGCACCCATCACCCGAGAGGTGTACATTGTACCCAATGTGTAGTCTTTTATCCCTCATCACCCTCCCACCCTTTCCCCGCCCAGAGTCCCCAAAGTCCGTTCCATTATTCTTATTCCTTTCCATCCTCATAGCTTAACTGTCGCAGTTTCTCTATTTTTAGCTCATACCAATGCTTTCTCACTAATGTTTATGTAATCAATGAGCCAAGATTCTGCCCGGTTTTACTTTCTATAATTCGTATTATAAAAATTGGCCAGGCACAGTAATCTCAACTACTAGGAAGGCTGAGGCGGGAGAATCACTTGAACCCAGGAGGGGACGCTTGCAGTCAGCCGAGATTGCACCACGGCGCTCCAGACTGGCAACAGAGTGCCAGTCTCTCAAAAAATAATATTTCCATTTTCTACACTTCCTACATCAAAGTAATTAGCCTATCTTTAACAGAAATTTTCTATCTTCCATCTCATTTTCTAAAGTTAAATAAAGATGAATCATCTAAATATTTGATGACACCCTGAGGATTTTAGCAGTGACAAAAGTTGTAAGTGACAAAAACCAAAATCTTGTGTACATTCAAAATAATAATTAACCAATGAATGAAGTCTATATATTAAAAAAAAAAAAAAAAAAATACTATGCAGCCATAAAAAAGGATGAGTTCCTGTCCTTTGTAGGGACATGGATGCAGCTAGAAACCATCATTCTCAGCAAACTATTGCAAGAACAGAAAACCAAATATCGCATGTTCTCACTCATAGGTAGGAACTGAACAATGAGATCACTTGGACACAGGAAGGGGATCATCACACACCAGGTCCTATTGTGGGGAGTGGCAGGGGAGGGATAGCATTAGTAGATATACCTAATGTAAATGACAAGTTAATGGGTGCAGCACACCAACATGGCACATGTATACATATGTAACAAACCTGCATATTGTGCACATGTACCTTAGAACTTAAAGTATAAAAAAAAAAAAAAAAATTAAAAAAAAAAAAATTCTTCTTCAGTCTACAAATTACATCCCAAAGATCTACACTACAGGTTATGTTCCTCATCTCTAACACCCACACCTTGGTTCTCATATTTTTTTTATCATTTTCCTCCCAAAAAAAAAAAACCCAATGTCCTTAAGTGTATAATCTCTAAAGTCTGCCTCTCTATCCCTTCCACCTACAATCACACACACATTTGTCCTTTTGGGACTCTTTCGCCTTTTAATGCTTCTCTACCCACGGGTAAGGAGGGAAAAGTCAAAAAGCAAACAAGATCAATAAGACTGCTACTTTCAAAGTTCTGCTTTGCAAAAACTGCTAAAATCCTCAGGATGTCATCAAATATTTACGTGGTTCATCTTTCTTTTTAATGAGCCTAATTTTGAACATAGTTCTAAAGTCAATGCAGACAGGGTGCAGCGGCCCACATCTGTAATCCTAACACTTTCGGAGGCCAAGGCAGGCAGATCACTTGAGTCCAGGAGTTCAAGACCAGCCTGGGAAACTTGGCGAGATCCTGTCTCTACAAAAAAAATTTTTAAACTTAGCTGTGGTCCCGGTGCAGTGGCTCACACCTGTAATCCCATCACACTGGGAGGCCGAGGTGGGCAGATCACTTGAGTCCAGGTGTTTGAGACCAGCCTGGGCAACACGGCGAAACCCCATCTCTACAAAAAATAAAATCAGCCAGGCATGGCAGCACATGCCTGTAGTCCCAGCTACTTGGGAAACTGAGCCAGGAGGACTGCTTGAGCCCAGCAGTCAGAAGTTGCAGGGACCCAAGATCACACCACTGCATTCCAGCCTAGGCAACCAAGTGAGATCCCATCTCACGCACACACACAGAAAATTAGCTGGGCATGGTGGCACATGTGTGTGGTACTTAGCTACTCCATAGGTCAAGGAGGGAGAAGCCCTTGAGCCCAGGACATGGAAGTTGCAGTGAGTCCTGATCACAAGACTGCACTTTAGCCTTGGTGACAAAGTGAGACCCTGGCTCAAAAAATAAAATAAAGTCAATGTAATGGTTTTCAATATCCCTGGTTAGCTACAAGTTTTTCAATTTAAATTGTACTAAACACTACACTATCTCTCACTTAAATAATTCATTACCACCATCACTACTGCCCTTAAAATTTAAAACATGCAGCTGAGTATGGGGGACCACACCTAAAATATTAGCACTTTGGCAGGCTGAGGCAGGAGGATCACTTGAGCCCAGGAGATTGAGATCAGCCTGAGCAACATAGGGAGACTCTGTCTCTACGGAAAAAAAATAAAAAAATTTTAATTAGCTGGGAGTGGTGGTGCACGCCTGCAGTCCCAGCTACTAAGGAGGCTGAGGCAGGAGGATCGCTTGAGGGGTTGGTTGAGGTTGCTATGAGCTGCCATGGTGGCAGTGCACTCCAGCTTGGGCGACAGAGCAAGATCCTGTCTCAAAAAAAAAAAAAAAAAAAAGTAAAACATCTGAAACTGCTAACTAAATACTAGAATGCTTTTTATAACTAGCATATTTAAATAAGACAAATTTAAGATCAACAGGGAGGCAGTCCAGTATAGTGTATGCACTTTCAAGATCAGCTGAATCGCAGCTCCATCACCTTTCCCTGGTGTCCTCAGTTACTGGAGCCAGTGTATACATTCAAGTTCATTTTATCAGTCTTTTGGCATAATCTACTATTATATAATAATTACGAAGCCAGGCACAGTGGCACATGCCTATAGTTCCAACTACTTGGGAAGCTAGGGCAGGATGATCACTTGAGCCCAGAAGTTCAAGGCTTTAGCGCACCACAATCATACCTGTGAAGCCATTGCACTCCAGCCTGGGCAACATAGCAAAACCCATTCTAAATAAATAAATAAAATTACAATAATTATTATGAATCTTACTATTTTGTTTAGTTTATAGTAACCTTACATCAAACCATGTAGCACTCCCACATATATACACACATCCCGTATCATCCCAGTATCACATACCAACATTTAATGTGTTGAATATATCTATTGCTATATTATTGGTCAGGAAAACAACCCTATTTTAACAGTACTCTCTAAAACATGATAGCTCTACAATGGAGGTACCAAGAACACATGAAATAAGAAACAGACCCTTGCTTCCTTGATGAAACTGTTCCTCAAACACTTGACATCCTAATGCGTAAGAAATAAGTTTAAGCCTTAAAATCTCTTTTCCTATTCCTTTGGATCTAAATACTAGCATTCTTATTTAGGTCAAAGTTACTTTCATTTCTCAACTCACTAATTTTCTGATTTCATTATTCTGCAGTCTGAAATATTACAAATGTACCTTTGCCCAGTCCTTCTTTTATTTTCATCTATTTATCCTAAAAACATAAATATTTTGAACACCGAGATTTAGTTTAATCCCCTCACTTATAGGTAATAAAATAACCCTCCAAAACTAAGAATGTTTTCTAGATTTTGGCTATTAGAAAAAGAAAAACTTGAGTGTCATCATTCTCTTTCTAAAACACAGTTTCACTGAGACTGGGGCTTTATGTATTTGCCAGAATCAAAGAAAAATACCAAGCTACTAATATACTGGTCCCCTCAGGAAATCTACTAATCAAAGTAGTCTTTCCATCTTTTAAATACTATTTTTCACATAGCTAGCTAGGGCATGAAATGAGCAAATATACTAACATAGGAAAAGCTAAGTAGTTGCAAACTAATTTTTCCTATTTGTCACAATCTCCCAATGACTATTTTATCAAAGGAATCATAATGCAAAAAACACTCTTTAAGAGTCTAGAAACTTCTCTAATATTAGTGCTTTGAGAGGCCAAGGCAGGAGGACTGCTTGAGCCCAGGAGTTCAAGACTAGCCTAGCCTGGGCAACACAGCAAGACCCTGTCTCTACAAAATATTTTTAATAAAAAAAAAATTTTAAAGATCCTAGGAACTTAAAATTAATTAGCATAAATTAGGGTCTAGGTCTGCTTACCTATAATTAAAATTCATCTGCTTCTTTTATTAACAGAAAGAGGTCTTCAGGTATCCACCAAGTAGAGAGTAAAATAGTCCTCTGTGGGGAAGCAACCTCTACACCATCAAAAAAAGTATAGGAGTCTTATCTTTTAGAGAGAAACTTCTAGCACAGGAAGATATACCAAGATACACTGTAAGTGAAAACACCCAGAAAGTAAAATGTGCTATTATTTCTTAACTTTTTTACATTTCCAACTAAGAGAAATAAAAAATGAAGACTCATCAACCTCCTAATGCATAAAGTTTACAAAAAATGCACAAAGTTTACAAACAAATGCACAAGACTGAATAAACAGTATGACCTAGATTTGAGGAAATAAATAAAAGAGACTAGATGGTAATATACCAAATGTTAGCAGATACAGACGAGGGGTGAAATAAATGTGAATTTTTTTTTAATTTTTTTTTTATAATTTTCCAAATTTCCCTACAGTGAACATTACTTTCATATTTTAAAAAACCTCATTTAAAATAAATAAATAAATAAATAAAAATAAAAAACCTCATTAAAAAATAAACCATATGACATAAGGGTTCACTAAGAAGGGCTATGTTGTCGAAGTATTATTGACATGATTCACCATTAAATGGGTGAACACCTCTCACTTTCCACTATTAAAATGCTGTTTAATGCCCTATTACTTTTCTGCTGCATCCTCAACGATGGAAAGAACTTCACTATCTCCTACCATTTCATTTCTGCATACAACTTGCTTTTAAATTTTTCTTCTTAAAATATGGTAAAAGTTCTCACTAATCCTCAATAGTCCACTTTTTAAAACCTACCTCTAAATTTCGTCATAACAGAATTAGGGGGAAAAAATTGTTTTACCCACTAATTACAACTTCATTAAGCCACCATCACTTTGGCTAGGGAAAGTGAAGGCCGGGTAAACTACACGTCCCACCATGCATTGCTGCCTTGTTCGGAGTAGGTCTCTACGGAAACAGGAAAAAAAAAAATTCTACAAGTCCCACCTGTTACTTCGTTTCTAAACACCTCCTGCACTTTCGGCTCCAATACCAAACAAAAACAAAAGCCTCGTGATCTCACGTCTGCTCCGGGAGCCAGACAAGCAGGGGGCCCAGGGTCAAAGGCATGTCCGCTGTAACGGGTAAATTCTATCCAGCTCCAGCGCTCCCCTCTCCTTTCCGGGGCTGGATGCACGCACAAGCCTTCTATCTGCATCCAATGGGGGCTCTCCAGCCGCACAAGGGAGAAGAACAGGTTACCGTGCAAGCACCACAGACTTCCCCGTGACGGGACGGGGGCTACCACGGAGCAGAGGTGATAGCGACGTGACCCCAAGAGACAGCCTCAAAACACTGAGGACTCGCCGCAGACGCCGAGAGAAGCCACGGCCCCGCGGCTATCACGTTCCGCCGGGCGCCTCCATTCCCACAAGGATCGCAACCCCGACACTAACCGCCGCCCTCTCCGCGCGGTTTTGTGCCCCCTTAGCCGGGTCGCTGGGCCAGTGACCTCCCTTCCCCTGCGACTGGCGGACGACAAGGGAACGAAATCCTCCCGGCCTTCCCCTTCGCTCCCTCCCCCTTACCGTCTTGGCGGCCTCCGCCCAGGTCCTGCCCTTCTTCCTACGTCCCTTTTCCCTCATGTCGGGTCTTGAACTGACTGGGAGGTTCCCGTGTCCGGGCTCCGGCCGCCCTCCCTGCCTGCTCTGCCCTGCGCTGCTTTTCCCGCGGTGCCGGGAAAGGTGGGAGAAAAGGAAAGTCAGGCCGGGGGGGCACCCAAGCAGAGGAAGCGGCGGGGGTGGTGCGCGGGGGGGTCTATGGGGCGGCCGGTCCTCCTGCTGCCGTTGCCACTGCTACCGCCGCTGCCATATTGGGTTCTTACTGTACAGGCTGCCGCTACGGTCATGTGACCGCTCCCGCGCGGCCGTCACTACTGTACGCAGCCGGCCGCGCGAACGAGCGCGGGCGCGCCCCCGCCTCCCAAGCCCGGCAGCTGAGCGAGCGAGCCGGCGGTCTGCGGTACCTCGCCACGCCCCCACCCTTCCGGTCTCCGCCTCTCCGCAGGAGCATGCGCGCGAGGGAGGCCCCGGCAGTAGCTGGCGTCTGACGCTCGGCGCTCACACCTACAGCGAGTATCTGCCTGCGGAAGCGGAACTTGTTACATCCGGGAAAGCTTATTGAGCTGATCCCGCCTCGTGCGAGGCGCTGCATGGGCTGTGTAGACCTAGGGAGCTGACCTCTTACGTCAGTGGGTGACTCTGCCAACTATTACTTAGGATAAGCCCTGCGTTTGTGTTTTCTCATTTATTTGCATTTTTACAAAGGTTATCTTTTTGAAGATAGGCAACAATTCTCATCTATCTATTAACCCCATTCGATAGGCAAAGCAACTGAGATTGAGTGACTTGCCAAACTCACAAGTCTGGGATGTAGAGACACCAAATATCAAATTGCCAGCTCAGAGCCCTTTCCATCTCCCCAGAAAGCCTCAAACTTAGGTGACAGTTTTTAAGGTCCCCAGTAACTGCATCCACACTTTTACATGTGAAGCTACTCATCAATGACAGAAATGGTGTCTTCTTTATTTCGGTGAGCTCAGTTCCTAGCATAGTGCCTGTACATATCAGGCGCCCAGTAAATATTTGCTGAATGATTCAGACATTTCTGTGGTCAGAGACCATTATTTGTAGTATCCATAACAGCCTTCTGAAAGATCCAGAATGTGGCATCTTCTCTTACATCATCTATGCCTTGATACTTTGCAAAGTAAGAAGCATGTGGTAATACCTGCTGATCTCACCAATCCACCTGCTTCCAGAAGCTGCTTCCAAACAATCTAGTAAATTTACCATAGTGTGAAATAGGACTGAGGATTGGATTGCCTCTTGGGAGGAAAGACAGATGAGAGCACTGCTTAAAGTTTATGGATGCATTTCAGAAGTTCATGGACTCCCTAAAATTATGAACTATATTTTGTGTGTTATATGTGAATTTTTTGAGAAGAGGATTCATAACTTTTCCTCAATTTTTCTTTTCTTTTTTTTTTTTTTTTTTTTTGAGACGGAGTCTCGCTGTGTCGCCTGGGCTGGAGTGCAGTGGCCGGATCTCAGCTCACTGCAAGCTCCGCTGCCTTCCAGGTTCACGCTATTCTCTCACCTCAGCCTCCCAAGTAGCTGGGACTACAGGCGCACGCCACCTCGCCCGGCTAGTTTTTTGTATTTTTTAGTAGAGACGGAGTTTCACCATGTTAGCCAGGATGGTCTCGATCTCCTGACCTTGTGATCCGCCCATCTCGGCCTCCCAAAGTGCTGGGATTACAGGCTTGAGCCACCGCGCCCGGCCAACTTTTCCTCTATTTTTCAAAAAGGATCTGTTGTGCCAAAAAAAAAAAGGGGGGGGAGTTTGAGAGGCCATCTAGAAGTATCTAGATACTTCTTTATATTTCCCTTCAGTCATGGATCAAACAGCCAATTTCAGCAATTGATATGGATATATTTTCTGAAATGTCTTTGATAATTCATAGCCCTATCCATTACACAGGTAGCATGTACCACCTCCCTCCAAAGCTTATGTCTGTAGTCTAAGAAGGCCTTCTCGCCGGGTGCAGTGGCTCACGCCTGTAATCTCAGCATTTTGGGAAGCCACGGTGGTCAGATCACTTGAGGCCAGGAGTTCAAGACCAGCCTGGCCAACGTGGAGAAACCTCATCTCTACTAAAAATACAAAAATTAGCTGGGCATGGTGGCATGCGCCTGTAATCCCAGCTACTTGGGAGGCTGAGGCAGGAGAATCACTTGAACCTGGGAGGCAGAGATTGCAGTGATCGTGCCATTACACTGCAGCCTGGGCAATAGAGCAAGGCTCTGTCACAAAAAAAGAAAAAAAAGAAAAAGAAGAAAAGAGAAAAGAAGGTCTTCTCCATCCCTGACTGTTGAGTTGAGTACAGCTTACCATCCAGTCCTGTTGTTTGGTCCTGGAGCCCCAACTGATTTTCAGATCCTCCTAGGCCAGATAATCCAACTGTCCTTACTTTGCATTTCAGGAGCTCTATCCCCAGGTTTTCATTTCAAGGGTAGGGATTGTAATGTTGCGGTTCCTACTTCTTAATCTTCCACAGATACAGATAGTTTATTATTATTATAAAAGTATAATTCCCCAGAAAGTATTTTGTCCCCATGTCTATTGATTGAATTTGTTATGTGTATTTGCATCTCTCTCATCATCCCCACCCTCCTTCTGGATTTCCTTAGATATTCTGTTTCTATTCTCACTCTACTCAAGCCCATCCTACAGGGAATGCCAAATCTATCTTCTTAAAACTCCACCCACTACCCTACTAAGATATCCTCCCTAGTTCTTGATTGAGTCACAGTTTCTTAGCTTTACAGATATAGTTTCTATAATCAACTTAGTTATCCTCTGATTTATCTCTGGTTACTTCCATCAGCATTTGCTACTCCCCTGAATACCCCTACCTCTACTTTTGCCTCTTCATTTAACTAATAACATTGCTTCATATATCATGTAAAAATTATTGGCCACCAGTTGCATTCTCACCTTGCCTTCAATCCCTAAATTTACCCATAAGTTCGCACATTCTAACCACCTCCTCCTCCTTACCATAGCCTAATCCCTCCTTTAATATACTGTATACAGGACATTATCCCTTCTCATCTTCCTTGGAATGTTGTTCCATTTGTTTCATTATTTTCTACTTCTGATACCCCTCCATCTCCTTCTACAAGCATATTCAAGACACTTCCAGCTTAAAGAAGTCTCTTTACCCTACCACCCTACCGTACCAAATTATTTTTCCTGTCTTTCTTGCCCATAAATATCTTGAATGTGTGACCAACACTCACCATCTCCACTTTCACAGCTTCCACTCACTCCTCTGCCCTACTAAGTGTAACAACGCTTTACATCTGCAAATAAAGGTCTGACTGACTCTTTTGTGGTAAAGTGAATGACCTGCTTTGACAACTTTAGCTTAGTGTACTGCAGAAAATGAAATCAAGGATTTTTAGGCTACAGACATTCAGCCCCAACCCCTTCGAATGCTTTATGTTGGAATCCACATGAGATTTTTATTTTCACCATAAAATTCACCTTTTTTCATCCTTACCAAACTGCTCATTGTAAAAATTTTATAGATATTTGTTTTGTTTGTGGAAGCAGAGACTGAGCTTTGACTTCTTGTGCAAGTTATATATTGGAGTGCTCTCAGAAGAAACCTGTAATGTTGTGAGGGAAGCATCATAGAGAAGGGAAGAAGCTGGCCAGGCACAGTGTCTCATGCCTGTAATCTCAGCACTTTGGGAGGTCAAGGTGGGCAGATCACTTGAGGTCAGAAGTTCAATACCAGCCTGGCCAACATAGTGAAACACGGTCTCTACCAAAAAATACAAAAATTAGCCGGGCGTGGTGGCTCACAGCAGTAGTCCCAGATACTCAGGAGGCTGAGGTGGGAGAATCACTTAAACCTGGGAGGTAGAGGTTGCAGTGAGTTGAGATCACGCCATCGCACTACAGCCTGGGCAATAGAGTGAGACTCTGTCTCAAAAAAAAAAAAAAGAAAAAAGAAAAGAAAAAGAAAAAGAAAAAAGAGAAGGGAAGAAGCTAAGAAAAGCCTACCCTCAGCCTCACAACTTGGTTGAGCATGAATGGCCCCTCGTTAAGTATGTCTCCTCTGTAGAACCAAACTTTTCACTCAGATGAGATAGCATCAGGTCTAGACTTGGCAAAGTTTGGGACAGGAAGCGCTAGCAAGCCCATTTGGCCCTCACACAGAAGCTGTTTTATCTTCAACAGTTTTATTATGAATGTGATATTTTTATCTCCATCTGCTTGTCTCCTCTAGATATCTTTCCATTTTTTGTGAAACTTGGGCAAGTTGACACCCTCAAACTCCAACATATAGCATAATTTTAAATAGTTACATAGCATTCCATTGTTTGGATTATGTACAATAATTTTATCTAGTCTCCTGTAGTTAACATTTCAGTGCTATTATAAATAATCCTTATATACAAGGGTTGCCACTCACTTGTGGAAAGAGATCTAAGGAATATTAATTAAAGTGAAAAAGGCAAGGTATGGAATCAAGTGCGTAATAGGGTTCCTTTTGATGAAAAAAATGGAGGCATAAGAGAGACTTTTTTTTTTTTGGCTACAAGTATCCAAACCCCCTTCCCATATTTGGAAATTTCCTACCCACTACAGAAATTGAAAATACCTACCCTCCCTTTTGGGTAGGGCATAGGAACATGCCCTAGGTTCCATCAATCATTTACTTCTGCCCTAGACATTGAATCAGACATTAGTAATATTCAGGATCAGTGATGTCAGTGATACAAGTTGCAGAGTCTTCAAAAGGCCTGCTCTGCAGTAGTATTTTGGCCACTATTTCTGTTAGTGGTAATTTCCAAGCTAGGATCACTAGATCTCCTACAGATTCTGTAAGCCATCTAGTTTTGTTTGTTTGTTTGTTTGTTTGTTTGTTTGTTTGTTTGTTTTTGTCTTTTTCAGGCAGAATTTTGCTCTTGTTGCCCAGACTAGAGT
This sequence comes from Piliocolobus tephrosceles, assembly GCF_002776525.5. Taxonomy (NCBI): domain Eukaryota; kingdom Metazoa; phylum Chordata; class Mammalia; order Primates; family Cercopithecidae; genus Piliocolobus; species Piliocolobus tephrosceles. The sequence goes on from NC_045448.1 coordinate 25,932,934, forward strand.
GCAGTCATGCGATTTCAGCTCACTGCAACCTCTGCCTCCCAGGTCCAAGTGGTTCTCCTCCTCAGCCTGCTGAGTAGCTGGGATTACAGGCACTTGCCACCACGCCTAACTAGTTTTTTTGTATTTTTAGTAAAGATGGAGTTTCACCATGTTGACCAGGCAGGTCTCCAACTCCTGACCTCAGGTAATCCACCTGCCTTGGCCTCCCAAAGTGCTGGGATTACAAGTGTGAGCCACTGCACATGGCCTAAGCCATCTAGTATTTTTTTAAAAAGGCCAGGCACAGTGGCTCACACCTGTAATCCCAGCACTTTGGGAGGCCAAGGCGGGCAGATCACGAGGTCGGGAGATCGAGACCATCCTGGCTAACACGGTGAAACCCCGTCTCTACTAAAAATACAAAAAATTAGCCTGGCATGGTGGTGGCGGGCGCCTGTAGTCCCAACTACTCTGGAGGCTGAGGCAGGAGAATGGCGTGAACCCGGGAGGCGGAGCTTGCAGTGAACCGAGATCACACCACTGCTCTGGGCGACAGAGCGAGACTGTCACAAAAAAAAAAAAAAAAAGTGTGTAGCACCGGGGGTTGGGGAGCTAAGGGAGGGATACCATTAGGAGAAATACCTAATGTAGATGACAGGTTGATGGGTGTAGCAAACCACCATGGCATGTGTATACCTATGTAACAAACCTGCACATTCTGCACATGTATCCCAGAACTTAAAGTACAATAAAAAAATTAATTTTTTTAAAGTGTACAGCACCTTCCCCTTCACTTTCTTTTCCTCCTGCTCCAGCCATGCTTCCCCTTCACTTTCCACCTTGATTGTAAGTTTCCTGAGGCCTCCCCAGCCATACTTTCTGTACAGCCTGTCAAACTGCGAGGCAATTAAACCAATTTTCTTTTTTTTTTTTTTTTTTTTGAGGCGGAGTCTCGCTCTGTCGCCCGGACTGGAGCGCAGTGGCCGGATCTCAGCTCACTGCAAGCTCTGCTTCCCGGGTTTATGCCATTCTCCTGCCTCAGCCTCCGGAGTAGCTGGGACTACAGGCGCCCGCCACCTTGCCCGGCTAGTTTTTTTTTTTTGTATTTTTAGTAGAGACGGGGTTTCACCGTGTTAGCCAGGATGGTCTCGATCTCCTGACCTCGTGATCCGCCCGTCTCGGCCTCCCAAAGTGCTGGGATTACAGGCTTGAGCCACCGCGCCCGGCCACCAATTTTCTTTATAAATGAATTTCTTTATAGCACCATAAGAATTCAGAATTTCTTTATAGCACTGTGAGAACAGATTAATACAAGGTGCAAGATGAAAATGGACTTCATCTGCCTTACAGTCCCATTCACGAATAGCTTTGAACGACAGGAGTGAAGGGACACCCTTCCAGTGTGCAGAGGTTCAGGCAGTGTACTGGATTATCTACTTTGTGTGGAAAGAGATATGGCCCAAGGTCAGAATATAAACAGATTCATGGTAGGTAGAGACTAGCTCAGCCAAGTGGTCAGGGTCATGCAACAGAAAAGACTATAAGATCAGAGGTAATGAGGTTGGGATAGAGATATGTGGATGAACCTATGAACACAAAATATAAAGATCTCATGTTTAATGCTCATATTAATACTCACCAGAAAGCATAGAAGAACATTTGCTGAGTATGGTGGCTCACACCTGTAATACCAGCACTTTGAAAGGCTGAGATGGGAGGATCGCTTGATGCCAGTAGTTCAAGTCAAGCCTGGGCAACATAGCAAGACCTGTGTCTGCAGAAAATAATGTGTGTATTTGCTTTTTTTTTTTTTTTTTTGAAATGGAGTCTTGCTCTGTCACCCAGGCTGGAGTGCAATGGCGTGATTTTGGCTCACTGCAACTTCTGCCTCCTGGGTTCAAGTGATTCTCCCGCCTCAACCTCCTGAGTAGCTAGGATTATAGGCGCATGCCACCAAGCCCGGCTAATTTTTGTATTTTTTGTAGAGACAGGGTTTCACTGTGTTGATCAGGCTGGTCTCAAACTTCTGACCTCGTGATCCGCCTGCCTCAACCTCCCAAAGTGCTGGGATTACAGGTGTGAGCCACTGTGCCCAGCTGAAAATAATGTTTTAAAAATTAGCTGGGCATGGTGGCATGCGCTTGTGGTCCCCACTACTCAGGAAACTGAGGCAGGAGGATCACCTGAGCCCAGAGGAAGATCCTGTCTCAAAAAAAAAAAAAAAAAAAGCATAGAAGAAGCATGAAGCAATAAGCAAACAGGCAGAATGACTCAGCCAGTTGACATCAGGCAGCCTCTGTCATTGACCACTCCAGTAGTATATAATTCATCTATGAACATAGTAGACATGGTGGCAGGGATGGAGGCTACGAATAGACACAACATCATGGGTTCCCACTCACCACTGAACTTTTACCTTCTACTGCTACTGAATGTCCAACCTGCCAGCAAGAAGGATGAAAACCAACCCTCTGATGTGACACCATCCTTCAAGTACACCAATCAGCCACTTGGAGGTAAGTTGCCTACAGTAGACACCTTCACCTTACAAGGGGCAGCAATTCATTTTAACTGGAATATGCATCTATTTCAGGTATGAGTTTGCCTTTCCTACTAATAGAGTCTCAAAGTGGTGCCCAGCCAGCACCACTTTCAAGAGCTTACAAAATATCTGATCCATTGATATGGGATCTCATATAACAGTGCATCAAAACAAAGAGCCTTTTCTGTTTTTTGAGATGGGGTTTTGCTCTTGTTGCCCAGGCTGGAGTGCAATGGCATGATCTCGGCTCACTAGACCTCTGCCTCCCAGGTTCAAGCGATTCTCCTGCCTCAGCCTCCCTAATGACTGAGATTACAGGTGCATGCCACCATACCCAGCTACTCTTTCATATTTTTAGTAGAGAGAGGGTTTCACTATGTTGGTCAGGCTGGTCTCGAACTCCCGACCTCAGGTGATCTGCCTGCCTTGGCCTCCCAAAGTGCTGGGATTACAGGTGTGAGCCACCGCTCCTGGCCATAAAGAGCCCATTTTATTTATTTATTTATTTATTTATTTATTTATTTATTTATTTATTTATTCATGATTAATAGACTATTTAGGCAGGAATACATATAGTCATCATTGCCAGACTTAATATGAAAGGTTAAATGTTCCATCCAATTTCCTTCCCGGATAAGTTTTTCTTTCCTATCTGTCAGTTTTGAAAACATGATACCAGAAGAAGAGGGGCCTAAATCCACACAGAGTTCCCAAGAGTGAGTTTTTAGGAGTGGGTCTGAAATTAGAATAGACATTTGCTGATCTTGGATAGGTCCAACGAATCAAGGCAGGATCTTCGATGACCCCTCAGCGGTTGGGTTCGTTGTACTGAAGCAGGTACTCTAATTTCAGCCGAGAAAGAGCCCATTTTATAACAAAGAAGATATGGCAGTGCACACATGACTTTGGGATCTTCTGGTCCCGGGGGCTTTATTTTTCAAAAAGCATGTAATTCTTCAAGTCATACAGCTATTGAAGATATTAATTGAATTTACAGTAGTCTACTGTCATCCTAACTACACAGAAACTTTTGGCCTGATTAAGCAATGCCATGGCCCACTCATGGCACACTGAGAAACCAGGGCAAAGATGTACCCTGTGAGGATAGACACCACCCTCAAAAACACATATAGCTGCTCTAAATCAATGACCAACATACGGTGCTTTGTCCCTAATAGGTAGAATACATGGGTCTGGAAACGAAGGGGTGGAAAAAGAAATGGCTCAGCTTTATGCATCCCTTCCCCTCAGCTCTGGGCTCTGTGAGTTTAGAAATTCTGATTTCCAAGGGGACTGTTTCCACCAAGAGGCACAGCAAGAGTCCCACTGAACTTCACGGTTACTGCCTGAGCACTTCAGACTCCTGTGTCAAGGGACCAGACAACATAAAAAGAAGTCACCACATTGTTGGGGTAATTGATCCTGATCTTCAGGAGGAAGTTGGGGCCACACATGGTGGCTCATCCCTGTAATTCCAGAACTTTGGGAGGCCAAGGCGGGCAGATCACTTGAAGTCAGGAGTTCAAGACCTCATGGCCAACATAGTGAAACCCCATCTCTACTAAAAATACAAAAATTAGCCAGGCGTGGTGATACATGCCTGTGGTCCTAGCTACTCAGGAGGCTGAGGTGGGAGGATCACTTCAGCCAAGGAGGCAGAGGTTGCAGAGAGCTGAGATTTTGCCACTGCCCTCCCGCCTGGGCAACAGAGCAAGACCCTGTCTCAATACAAAACAAAACAAAACAAAAGAAACAACGAAAGAGGAAGTTCGGATTCTGTTACATAAGGGAAGCTGAAAGGACCCTGTTAGCTGTCCTGAAGGGATCCCCTGAAAGGATCCACTTAGCTGTCCCTTAGTACTCTCTTACCCAATTTTGTTAGTAAATGGTACATCAGCCACAGCTTTAAAAAGGATTGTTGACTAGGTGCGGTGGCTCACACCTGTAATCCTAGCACTTTGGGAGGCTGAAGTGGGTGGACTGCTTGAGGTCAGGAGTTTGAGACCAGCCTGGCCAACCTGGTGAAACCCCATTTCTACTAAAAATACAAAAATTACCTGGGTGTGATGGCAGGCACCTGTAATCCCAGCTAGTCGGGAGACTGAGGCATGAGAATTGCTTGAGCCCAGCAGACAGACGTTGCAGTGAGTCAAGATTGCGCCACTGGCCGGGCGCGGTGGCTCAAGCCTGTAATCCCAGCACTTTGGGAGACCGAGACGGGCGGATCACGAGGTCAGGAGTTCGAGACCATCCTGGCTAACACAGTGAAACCCCGTCTCTACTAAAAAATACAAAAAGTTAGCGGGGCGAGGTGGCTGGCGCCTGTAGTCCCAGTTACTCGGGAGGCTGAGGCAGGAGAATGGCGTAAACCCGGGAGGCGGAGCTTGCAGTGAGCCGAGATCGCGCCACTGCACTTCAGCCTGGGCGACAGAGCGAGACTCCGTCTCCAAAAAAAAAAAAAAAAAAAAAAAAAGATTGGGCCAATGCACTCCATGATTGTTAGCAGGTGCTTAGACCCTTTGGTCATGAAAGTCTGGGCTGCATCACCAGGCAGGCCACCTAGACCAGCAGAGGCACTAACTGAGGAAGAGGAATCTGCATTTGGATAGTAGAGGAGGGAGACAATGAGTAGAGTTGCAACCTTGAGATCAACTGCAGTGGTGGAGGCTGTCTTTCCCCCACTCTCCTCTCCTTATAAACTTCCCTCAGGGGAAGAGGCCCACCAGAATCCAGGAAGAGCTGCTCCCAGAACCCACACAATAAGTAGTTCCAAGTGGACTGTATGTAAAACTCGAATTCACTTCCCATCCTCTCCTTCAGGACTGAAATACTTACTCCCCCAGCTGTTGGGAATTTTCTCTGAGGCCTTAGCTGAAGAGAGTCATTCTGCTTCAGATCACTTCTCAGGGCAGCTTGTATCCAATATGTTGGAGTATAAAGGCCTGGCCACCTCACCTTGTCTTAGGATGACCCTGAGGTGCTAGCCTGGCTTCAGAGCTCCCCATAGAGTTGGCTGAAACATTTGCTGAAAGCGTAGCAGAGCCCAGCTTCTCCATCTGCCCAATCCTGCTTCCTTCACTTCCTCCACAGGTGTTGATCCTGAAGGCACCCCTAATGAACTTCCCACACGCCAGCCTACTCTGCAACCATGCTGGTGGGTGTGTAAATAAAATTTCTGGAAGGATGCACAAAATAATATTAGAAGTAAGTATCTAAGGGTAGTGGGGAGTTTGGAATTATGAAAAGAAGACTTTTTCTTTTCTTTTTTTTTTTTTTTTTGAGACTAAGTCTCGCTCTGTCCCCTAGGCTGGAGTGCAGTTGCACGATCTCAGTTCACTGAAACCTCCGTCTCCTGGGTTCAAGTGATTCTTCTGCCTCAGCCTCCCGAGTAGCTGGGACTACAGGCACATGCCACCAAGCCCAGCTAATTTTTTTTGTATTTTTAGTAGAGATGGGGTTTCAGCATCTTGGCCAGGTTGGCCTTGAACTCCTGACCTCATGATCCACCTGCCTTGGCCTCCCAAAGTGCTGGGATTACAGGCGTGAGCCATCACACCTGACCGTGATGGTCAATTTTGTTATATACTTTTTACCACAATTAAAAGTTAAAAAAAGGCCGGGCGCGGTGGCTCAAGCCTGTAATCCCAGCACTTTGGGAGGCCGAGACGGGCAGATCACGAGGTCAGGAGTTCGAGACCATCCTGGTCTACACAGTGAAACCCCGTCTCTACTAAAAAATACAAAAAGCTAGCCGGGCGAGGTGGCCGGCGCCTGTAGTCCCAGCAACTCGGGAGGCTGAGGCAGGAGAATGGCGTGAACCCGGGAGGCGGAGCTTGCAGTGAGCTGAGATCAGGCCACCGCACTCCAGCCCGGGCCACAGAGTGAGACTCTGTCTCAAAAAAAAAAAAAAAAAAAAAAAGTTAAAAAAAAAAAAAAACTTTTTAAAGGCTGGATGCAGTGGCTCACACCTGTAATCCCAGCACTTTGGAAGGCCAAGGTGGGCGGATCACCTGAGGTCAGGAGCTTGAGACCAGCCTGACCAACATGGAGAAACCCCATTTCTACTAAAAATACAAGAAATTAGCTGAGCGTGGTGGCACATGCCTGTAATACCAGCTACTTGGGAGGCTGAGGCAGGAGAATCGCTTGAACCGGGAGGCAGAGGTTGTGGTGAGCTGAGATTATGACATTGTACTCTAGACTAGACAACAAGAGTGAAACTCCATCTCACACACAAAAAAAAAACCACCACCACCAACAAAAACCATTTTAAACCATTTTAAAGTATACAGTTCAATAGCATGAAGTATATTCACATTGTACAATAGATCTCCAGAAGTTTTTCATTTTGCAAAACTGAAACTCTGTATCCATTAAAGAACAACTTTCCATCTTCCCCTATCCCCAGCCCCTGGTAACTTATATCATTCTATTTTCCATTCCATGAGCAATTTTTCGATCAGTGATTAGTAATGCTTACTTAAGACCTTGACAGTCTTGGAGCCTATTTTGTGAAGGCAACATAGCTCCCATAGAAGTCCATTTTCTCACATTCACAATCAAGATGAAGCACAGTACCTATTTTGTAGTCTGGTTCCCGTTTGGATTCAAAGCTGGTATCCACTGCCAACATTCAAGAGTAGGATGCTATATTACTCACCATTGTCTTTTTAGCTCAGTGAAGAATACCTGGCACAGTGGTCCACAAACTTCTGGATGTCATGGACACATTAATTTTTTTTTTTTTTTTTTTTTTTAGTCAGTAGTAGTGATGTGTGCCTGGAGGCCCAGCTACTCAGGAGGCTGAGGTGGGAGGATCTCTTGGGGCTAGGAGTTTGAGGCTGTAGTGCGTTATAATCATGGCTGTGAATAGCCATTGCACTCTAGCCTGGGCAACATAGCAAGACTCTAGCCTAAAAAAAAAATACACACAAACACAATTTTTTTTAATAGACAGATGACTGACATAAGATGTTCAACTCTTTATTCTTATAAGTAAGCATATTTTTTGTTTGGTTTGTTTCATTTTGAGACAGAGTCTCGCTCTGTCACCCAGACTGGAATGCAGTGACAAGATCAGAGCTCACTGAAGCCTTGAACTTCTGGGCTCAAGTCATCTTCCCACCTCAGCCTCCCAAGTAGCTGGGACTACAGATGCATGCCACCACACCCAGCTAACTTTCCATTTTTTTTGTAGAGATGGGGTCTCACCATGTTGCCCAGGCTGGTCTCGAAATGCTGGCCTCCGAGATCGCGCCACTGCACTCCAGCCTGGGCAACAGTGCAAGACTCCATCTCAAAAATAAATAAATACATAAATAAATAAATAAAATAAAAAAGAAATCCTGGCCTCAAGTGATCCTCCTGCCTCAACCTCCCAAAGTCCCAAAGTGCTGGGATTATAGGTGTGAACTACAGCACCTAGCCAGTAAACACATTTTAAATAATTGACTCCTATCTATGATCTTCATAATTTTTAGGAAAGGAAAGACATTTAACAGCAACCAGCTAGAATAAAAGTTAGAAGAACATAAGCTCAGATCAAAAGACAATATGTTGTTTTTTTCTCCCCTTCTCTCTCCAATTCTGTCTGATGGCATTGCAAAGACAATTTCTTTTTTAAGGAAAATTTTATACCCTCACAGATAGTAGAACCAGTATCAATTCCAGGGGGACATTGATTGTTTTAAAAATGCGATATTGGACGGGCGCGGTGACTCATGCCAGTAATCTCAGCACTTTGGGAGGCCGAGGCGAGCGGATCGCCTGAAGTCGGGAGTTCGAGACCAGCCTGGACAATATGGCAAAACCCTGTCTCTACTAAAAATACAAAAATTAGCCAGGCATGGTGGTAGGTACCTGTAATCCCAGCTACTTGGGAAGCCGAGGCAAGAGAATCGCCTGAACCAGGGAGGCAAAGGTTGCAGTGAGCCAAGATCGCACCACTGCACTCCAGCATGGGCAACAGAGCGAGACTCCATCTCAAAAAACAAAAAACAAAACAAAACAAAAATGCAATATTGGATGGGTGCGATGGCTCATGCCAGTGATCTTAGCACTTTGGGAGGGTAAGGCAGACGAATTGCTTGAGCTCAGGAGTTCGAGACCAGCCTCCTATTTAATAATAAATAAATAAATAAGCAATATTAAGCAGCATAGTATGAATATGCCAGAGCACAAGGCTGCTGAGGCCCTCATTAACTCTGCCCTGGCCACAGACTTTAGCTTTGACCAGTTTACCATCTCACTCCTGCCTTAAATTATGTCATGACCAGGAGACAGACTGTAGGTGGGCCCCATCCAAAGTCCTTGTATCTGATCCCCTATGGTTCAGTGACCACACAGAGTAAGAGGTGCTAGAATCCGACTGCCTGGGCTGGAATTCCTTCTTGTGAGTATATTCTACCTATGAAAACTTGGGCAAGCCACTTCTTTCTTCCTTTCTTTTATTTTATTGTATTTGAGACAGGGTCTCACTCTGTTGCCCAGGCTGGAGTGCAGTGGTGTGATCACAGCTTACTGCAGCCTTGACCTCCTGGGCTCAAGTAATTCTCCTACTTCAGTCTCCCAAGTAGCTGTGACCACAGGTGCATGCTACCACACCTAGCTAATTTTTTAGTTTTTTGTACAGACAAGGTCTCATCATGTTGCCCAGGGTGGTCTCCAACTCCTGGGCTCAAGTGATCCTCCCATTTTGGCCTCCCAAAGTACTGAGGTTACAGGCATGAGCCACCACACGTCGCCTTACTTAACTCCTTTAAATCTCAGTTTCCTCTGCTAAGTTTGTTGTGGCGTCTGAATGAGGTAGTACATGTAAAGTGCTTGGAATAGCGCCTGGTATATTGTAAGCCATTGTTAAATGTTTACTATTGTATTTTTGTTGTGGTTGCTGTTTGTTTTTTGAGACAGAGTCTTGTTCTGTCACCCAGACTAGAGTGCAGTGACATGGTCTCGGCTCACTGCAACCTCTGCCTCCTGGGTTCAAGCAATTCTCATGCCTCAGCCTCCCAAGTAGCTGGGATTACAGGCAAGTGCCACCGCACCCAGCTAATTTTTGTATTTTTAGTAGAGATGGAGTTTTACCATAATGACCAGGCTGGTCTCGAACTCTTGACCTCAGGTGATCTGGCCGCCTTGGTCTCCCAAAGTGCTGAGATTACAGATGTGAGCTACTGCGTCCAGCCTGCTATTGTATTTTATATATTACACATAGACAGAAAAGAAGGCAAAAGTAGACCTTCTTTTCTTCCCTCCTGCAGAACGTTTGAATACCTGGCTGTCACCACTTCTCTGCTGAACTGTTATCATTTCTCTACTTTTTAATTTTGTATTAATTTTTTTCTTTTTTAGAGATGGGGTCTTGCTGTGTTGCCCAGACTGGTCTGAAACTCCTGGGCCCAAGCATGCTCCTGCTTCAGCCTCTTGAATACCTGAGATTACAGGCACATGCCACCAAACCTCACCATTTTTCTACTAAATGCAACAAGATTTAGCTTACTTGGTGACCTGGCCAGCAGAAGCCTGGAGGAAAAGAGAAGAAAGCAATTAACTACTGAATGCCTGGCATATACTGGACAATTTATATGAGGACATGAAAATTGAGGAACTTCTCAAGAAACATTTCCTTTAGGGACAATTTCTCCCAAGTAGTACGATGACCTTGAAATAATCAAATTAAGTCAATTAAACAGATTAATTTAGTATCTTTCAACCTTGAGCCAAATACCAAAGACCAGAAAGGAGTATAAGACTGCAAAGCGGTGGCCAGATACAGTGGCTCACAGCTGTAATCCCAGCACTTTGGGAGGCCAAGGCAAGCGGATCACGAGGTCAGGAGTTCAAGACCAGCCTGACCAACATGGTGAAACCCCGTCTCTACTAAGAATACAAAAATTAGCCGGGCACGGTGGCACGCACCTATAATCCCACCTACTTAGGAGGCTGAGGCAGGAGAATGGCTTGAACCTGGGAAGTGCAGGTTGCAGTGAGCCAAGATCGTGCCACTGCACTCCAGCCTGGGCAACAGAGTGAGACTCCGTCTAAAAAAAAAAAAAAAAAAAGAAGAAAAGACTACAAAGCAGTAAGTGCAGGGACAGTGTCTGCCATGTTCATTATTGTATTTGCAGTGCATCTTGTGATACTTGCCTTTTTCTTTTTTTTTTTTGAGATCTGTCTCTCCAGCCTGGGCAACAGAGCAGACAAAACCTCTTCTCTACCAAAAATACAAAAATTATCTAAGCATAGTGGCTCATGCCTGTAATCCCAGCTACTTGGGTGGCTGAGGCTGGAGAATCACTTGAACTCAGGAATTGGAGGTTGAGTGAGCTGAATCATGCCACTGTACTCCAGTCTAGGGGACAAGAGTGAGACTCCATCTCAAAAAAAAAAAAAAAAAAAAAAGACAAGGTATCCCTCTGTTGCCCAGGCTGGAGTGCAGTGGTGCAATCTTGGCTCACTGCAGCCTTGACCTCCCAGGTTCAAGCAACCCTTCCACCTCAGCCTCCAAAGTAGCTTGGAACTACAGGTGTGTACCACCATGCTGGGCTAATTATTCTAATTTTTATAGAAATCTTGTCTCCTTATGTTGCCCAGGCCGATCTCGAACTCCTGGGCTCAAGCAGTTGGCCTGCCTCGGCCTCCCAAACAAAGCTCAGGGATTACAGGCGTGAGCCACCACTCCTGGCCTCCTGCGTTCTTATTGAATACTATTGGCAGATATGAACCAGTCCGCCTCATGGGCGCGAAGGGAAATCAGAGGCTGTCTGAAACTGTACTCTAGTGCAGGTGGCCAAAGGTTCAGAGACTGCAGGAAACAGGAGGGAAGGCTGAAGAGTTGGAGGCCAGCCAGGAGCAAGCTGGGAACAGCCGGGCTGTGCTGCTCCTTAGTTACCACCGGCTTTGTCCCGCCAGATGTCCTCAGCATCTCCTTGGTTTTTGGCCTGAGGAATTTGACTATTCATCCCGAAGTTGTCTTACATGCTCTTCACATTCACAAATCCTCCTCAGAGGCCAAATCCATTTTTACATAAATGGGGATATAGCCAGACCTAAATAGACTTAGGTTTATCCCGACTTTGTTATTTACTAGCTGAGTGAACTTAAGCAATTTATTTGGATTCTCTGATCTTCAGTGTGGGAATAATTTACTTAATACATTTTTTTTTTTTTTTTTTGAAATGGAGTCGTGCTCGGCAACCTCTGCCTCCCAGGGTCAGGCAATTCTCGTGCTTCAGCTTCCAGAGTAGCTGGGACTATGAGCGCATGCCACCATGCCTGGCTAATTTTTGTATTTTTAGTAGAGACGGGGGTTTCACCATGTTGACCAGGCTGGTTTCCAACTCCTGACCTCAGGTGATCCGCCCTCCTCGGCTTCCCAGAGCTCTAGGATTACAGGCATGAGCCACCATGGTTGGCCAATAAATCTTTATTCTTGTATGCCTATTATGTGACAGACTCAGACTTGGGTGTTGAGAATAAAGAATTAAATCAGGTAAGGGAGGCCCTGCTGTCATGGAGCTTGCTGTTTTTTTTTTTTTTCTTTCTTTTTTTTTTTTTTTTGAGACAGGGTATTGTCCTGTTGCCCAGGCTAATCTCAAACTCCCAGGCTCAAGTGATCCTCCCCACCTTGGCCTCCCAAAGTGCTAGGGTTATAGGCATGAGCCACAGTGCCCAGCATGTCATGAAGCTTTATTCAAGTAGAGATGAGAGAGAAATAAATAGAAAAGACAATATAGGATATTTATAAATGTTCGGAAGATAGTAAAACAAGCTGATGTGAAAGACAATGACTGGGTGGAGGCATCTTTAGATGACAAGAAAAGCCTCTCTGAAAATTTGATATTTGAGCTGAGACAGAAGTAAGGAAGACAAAAAGCAATTAGCCCTGTGAGGATCAGGATGTGGAGCGTTCCAAGGAGAGGGAAGGGGAGTTTCAAACCTTAAGGCATAGGAGAGAGTCTGGAATGTCAACGGAATCTGACGAAGATGTAGAATGGAGTGAAGTGGAGAGGGATCTGGGAAGATGTGGGAGAGGTAGGCAGGACTGAGGAAGTGGAGGAGGAGGTGGGAGATTTGCAGAGAGAGAGAATGTGTGAAAAAGTTGCTTTGGAGAATGGAGGAAAGAATGTATTGGGGAAGTGTAGTGGGACTGCTTGGCAGCGTTGACAGTCCTTTTGAGCTGTGTGGTCCTGAATTTAAACTAGAACTAATTGGCATAGTAGATGTTCTGAGGATTAGGTAAAATGAACAGGAGGTTTGGATTCATAGTTGATGCTCAAAAATGTTAACTATCATAAGATATAGAAAATATTAGAATGAAGGAGAGGAAACCAACCCATTTATTTTTGCTACCATTTGCAACTCAGGAAAGGTAGATAACACGCTGTGTGTTCTGATCTTAGATTTAAGACTAAGGTTTTCTTCTAAAGTGAGATTTTTGCTTCTGAATTTTTATATTATTATAATTTTTTTTTTTTTTTTTTTTTACAGAATCTTGCTCTGTCACCCAGACTGGAGTGCAGTGGTACAATCTTGGCTCACTGCAACCTCCGACTCCTGGGTTCAAGCAATTCTCATGCCTCAGCCTCCCTAGTAGTTGGGACCACAGGCACGCACTGCCACACCCAGCTTATTTATTTATTTATTTATTTTTATATTTATTTTTTTTGAGACAGAGTTTTGCTCTGTTACCCAGGCTGGAGCGCTGGAGTGCAATGGCGTGATCTCAGCTCACTGCAACCTCCGCTTACTTGAACCTCCCAGGTTCAAGCAATTTTCCTGCCTCAGCCTCCTGAGTAGCTGGGATTACAGGCGTCTGCCACCACGCCTGGGTAATTTTTGTGTTTTTAGTAGAGATGGGGTTTCATCATGTTAGCCAGTCTTGTCTCAAACTCCTGACCTTGTGATCTGCCCGCCTTGGCCTCCCAAACTGATGGGATTACAGGCATGAGCCACTGCGCCTGTTGTTGTTTGTTTCTGAAGACGGAGTCTTGCTCTGTCTCCCAGGCTGGAGTCCAGTGATGTGATCTCGGCTCACTGCAACCTCCACCTCCCAGGTTCAAGCGATTCTCCTGCCTCAGCCTCCTGAGTAGCTGGGATTACAGGCGCACACCACCATGCCTGGCTAATTTTTGTATTTTTAGTAGAGACGGGGTTTCACCATGTTGGTCATGCTGGTCTCGAACTCCTGACCTCGTGATCCACCCACCTTGGCCTCCCAAAGTGCTGGGATTACAGGTGTGAGCCACTGCGCCTGGCCTTAATTTTTATATTTTTAGTACAGGCAGGTTTTTGCCATGTTGGCCAGGCTGGTCTTGAACTCCTGGCCTCAAGCAATCCACCCACTTCGGCCTCCCAAAGTGCTGGGACTGCAGGAGTGAGCCACCTCACCTTGCCTGCTTCTGGATATTTTTAACCTGAGTGTTTTTACATACCTAATGCAAAATGCTGTGATTTTTGTTCTTGTGGTCTTAATAAACTGGAAGTGAATATCTTTTTCTTTCTTTTTTTTTGAAATAGGGTCTCTCTATGTCACCCAGACTGGAGTGCAGTGTTGTAACCTTGACTCACGACAGCCTCAAAACACACTCAAAGTCCTAAGCTCAAGAGATCCTCCCACTTCAGCCTCCTGAGTAGTTGGGTGCTACCCAACCACTACTTTTTTATAATTTTTTATAATTTTTAAAAATTATGCCTGCTAATTTTTTATAATTTTTTTTTTTTTTTTTTTGAGATGGAATCTTGCTCTGTCTCCCAAGCTAGAGTGCAGTGGCACGATCTCAGCTCACTGCAACCTCCGCCTCCCGTTTTCAAGCAATTCTCCTGCCTCAGCATCCTGAGTAGCTGGGACTACTGGCGACTACCACCACGCCCAGCTAAATTTTGTATTTTTAATAGAGACAGGGTTTCACCATATTGGCCACACTGGTCTCGAACTCCTGACCTTGTGATCCACCCGCCTCAGCCTCCCAAAATGGTGGGATTACAGGCATGAGCCACCGTGCCCGGCCTTAATTTTTTATAATTTTTGTAGAGACAAGGCATTACTTTGTTGTCCAGGCTGGTCTTGAATTCCCGAGCTCAAGGGATCCTCCCACCTCAGCCTCCCAAAGTGCTGGGATTACAGGCATGAGCCACTGCACCCAGCTTGGAAGTGAATTTCTTTGATCAGTCCTTTGTCAAACTAGTTCCTTGTATTCCAAATACAGGAATTTGTTTCATTTTAGTAGATACACAAAATTTGCTTCTCTTTAGCTTTTTCAGTGCTCAGACAAAATAAAGATGTCTGCTGGTAAACGTCTAAGATGTTTTGAAATGTTAATTCACAACATTTGGTACCTGGGAACAACTCTGCAGCCTAGGATATCACATCCATTGCAACTTTAAATATAATCTCCCTCACAATGCAGTAATGGAAAAAATCACACCTGAGATTTCCTGTAATTTCATCTCACTGATGAGATCTTTTTAGACAAATCCCTTTTTGAGCCTCCTTAAGGTTTAATAGTTGTGATACCAGAAAAGCACTTCTTTTGGAGCAGAAAAGCAGAATGAACGAGAGTTGAACAGGACCTGGAGAAAGGCTTAAGGATAGGATGTTTTATCACTGGGGATCTGGGGAAGAGGGGCTGGGAGACAGGTAGGTGCTGAGAGGTGAGAATGACAACTGGTTGGCAGGAGCCTAGTGAGGAGTTCAGCAAGGGGTAAGTGGGTACACCAACCAGAGGGCAACAGGCAATGGCGAGAAACCTGAGAGCAAGCAGTGTGTGGAATTCTAGGCATAGAGTCTGACAGCAGTGCTTAGATGGTTCCAGAGGTTGAAATGAATAAGAAAGGTCCCCACTGGGCATGGTGGCTCACGCTTGTAATTCCCAGCACTTTGGGAGGCCAGGCGGGTAGATCACCTGAGGCCAGGAGTTCGAAACCAGCCTGACCAACATGGCGAAACCCTGTGTCTACTAAAAATACAAAAATTAGCCACACGTGGTGGTGCACACCGGTAATCCTAGCTACTCAGGAGGCTGAGGCACAAGAACTGCTTGAACCCAGGAGGCAGAGGTTGCAGTGAGCCGAGATTGTGCCACTGCACTCCAGGCTGGGTGACAAAGGGAGACTCAGTCTCAAAAAAAAGGTAGGCCCCCAATTTCAGAGTCTCTGATAGCCCCACCTCTGTGTTGTGCAAACTCGTCCCCTAGGTGGTATTGTCTCTCAGAGGCACCATCCACTCCAAAATTCTTGCTTCCTCACAAAAACCTCCTCTCCATCTCCCCCACCTCCATCCCACATAATATTTATAAATCACAGAAAAAGAGGTTCTGACGTAGCAAATGCTGCTGTCCCCTGTCGTATCCGCCCAGCACTCTCTGTTTCTATATATGCTGACAGCTTCTTCCTGCAAGCGTCTGGGACTCTCTGCCTGGGAGTTTTCCCTGATCACTGGAGCAGGCTTGACTCATGAGCAGGGCGGACCAGAAAAGCCAGGGTGTTCACGTCCCCAGGAGCAACTGCCAAACAATGATTGACTGGAGTTGGTGTATATTATTAATATATGCACTTCAGTTGCCTATTGCTGGTAACAAACCACTCTAAAATCCTGTGGCTTAAGACAACAACGATTTGTTATTTCTCATGATTCTGTGGGTGGGCTGGGTGATTCCCCTTTGGTCTTGTCTGGGTCACTCATGGAGCTGCTGCATGCAACTCCAGAGTGGCTAGGCTGCAGGGTCCAAGCTGGTATTGCTCGCATGTCTTACAGTTGATGCTGGCTGTTGGCCGGGGACTCTTTTTTTTTTCTTTAGACGGAGTCTCACTGTGTTGCCCAGGCTGGAGTGCAGTGGCATAGTCTTGGCTCACAGCAACCTCTAACTCCAGGGTTCAAATGATTCTCCTGTCTCAGCCTCCCAAGTAGCTGAGATTACAGGCAGATGCCATCATGCCCAGTTAATTTTTGTATTTTTAGTAGAGATGGGGTTTTACCATGTTGGCCAGGCTGATCTTGAACTCCTGGACTCAAGTGATCCTCCCACCTTGGCCTCCCAAAGTGCTGGGATTACAGGCATGAGCCACCACACCCAGCCCACTTTGGTATTCCTCCACATTGCCTTTTATCCTTTATGAGGCTAGTCCTGCTTCCTTACGTGGAGATCTGCACATTATCCTTATGTGGAGGTGGCAAAGCATCTCAAGGCCCAGGCTCTGAAGCTGTTACAATATCACTTCTGCCATTTTTACTGGTCAGAGCAAGTCACAAGATCATCACAGAGACTACTTCCATTAACTCACCTCTATTAATTTTGTTTAGATATTGTCACTGACTACCACCTTGAACAGTCAGTAACATAATGGACTTAATGTGGGATACAAGCAGAAGAGAGTGGAACAAGGTATATTGTACCCTGCACACCTTCCCTTGGCATAGGACTCCTCACTCTCATGCCTTTTTCCTGCCAGCACCTGTAATCCTTTGCCTGGTGGCTTTCTGTGGCCATAAATACTTTTTTTTTTTTTTTTTTTTTGAGATGGAGTTTTACTCTCGTTGCCCAGGCTGGATTTCAGTGGCGCAATCTCAGTTCACCACAACTTCCGCCTTCTGTGATTTTCCTGCCTCAGTCTACCAAGTAGCTAGGATTACAGGCATGCGCCATCATGGCCGGCTGATCTTGCATTTTTAGTAGAGATGGCATTTCTCCATGTTGGTCAGGCTGGTCTCCAACTCCCAACCTCAGGTGATCCGCCCGCCTCGGCCTCCTAAAGTGTTGGGATTACAGGCATGAGTTACCGTGCCCGGCCGGCCATAGATACATATTTAGCCCACATTTGAGGCAGACTGCAATCACCATGAACTTAATGTACTTAGAAGGAACTTTCCACCAATAACTAAAAGGAGTTGGTGTATAGTAAATACCCCCAACTTATTTATTTTTTGAGACAGTGTCTCACTCTGTCTCCAGGGTAGAGCGCAGTGGCATAATATCAGTTTACTGCAACCTCCACCTCCTGGGTTCAAGCAATTCTCCTGCCTCAGCCTCCTGAGTAGCTGGGATTACAGGTGTGCACCACCACGCCTAGCTAATTTTTTGTATCTTTAATAGACGTGGGATTTTGCCATGTTGGCCAGGCTGGTCTCGAACTCTTGGCCTCAGGTGATCCGCCTGCCTCAGCTTCCCAAAGTACTGGGATTACAGGCATGAACCACTGTGCCTAGCATATATATTTTTTAATTTTTTTTTTTTAATTTTTTTTTTTTTTTTTTTTTTTTTGAGACGGAGTCTCGCTCTGTTGCCGGGGCTGGAGTGCAGTGGCCGGCTCTGGGCTCACTGCAAGCTCCACCTCCCGGGTTTACGCCATTCTCCTGCCTCAGCCTCCCGAGTAGCTGGGACTACAGGCGCCCGCCACCTCGCCCGGCTAGCTTTTTTTGTATTTTTTTAGTAGAGACGGGGTTTCACTGTGTTAGCCAGGATGGTCTCGATCTCCTGACCTCGTGATCCACCCGTCTCGGCCTCCCAAAGTGCTGGGATTACAGGCTTGAGCCACCGCGCCCGGCCATTTTTTAAAGTTTTTAAAAATCCTGTTCTGTTTCTTTAGTGATGTAGATTATTAAAAATGGCTGCTAATAATTTGAACAATAAAATAAATAACCCAAAGTATAAAATAAATATCCATGAGTCCATAGTGATATAAATGACTGAAAAATAAACAAATGGGAGAAGAGACAAATTTCCTGTGAAAAATAATTCCAAATAATTTATTAGATGATCCTTCACCCTTACGGAGGTGGAGCATAGCTCCCACTGCTTATGTGGGCTCCTCATAGTGGCTTCCTTCTAAAGAGCACAGTAAAGAAAGTATTTTTAAAAAGAATAAATTTTGGCTGGGCGCGGTGGCTCACATCTATAATCCCAGCACTTTGGGAGGCCGAGACAGGTGAATCACGAGGTCAGGAGTTCGAGACCAGCCTGACCAACATGGTGAAACCCCGTTTCTACTAAAAATTAGCCGGGCATGGTGGCAGGCGCCTGTAATCCCAGCTACTTGGGAGGCTGAGGCAGGAGAATCGCTTGAATCTGGGAGGCGGAGGTTGCAGTGAGCTGAAATTGCACCACTGCACTCCAGCCTGGGTGACAGAGTGACATTCCGTCTCAAAAAAGAAAAAAAGAATAACTTTACAGTGGAGAAATCTAACAATCACTACCTCAGCCAGGTGCTCAACATCAGCAGTGATAAGTCATGTTGATAGTATGTATATGATGTGATGAAAATGACCACAGAGGTCCTCTTCCCAAAACCTATAATGTAATCATGATAAAAAATCAGCTAAAGCCCAAAAGGAAGAAACTTTTTTTTTTTTTTCTGGAGTCTTACTCTCTCTCTTGGGCTAGAGGGCAGTTATGGGGTCTCAGCTCACTGCACCCTCCACCTCCCAGGTTCAAGCAATTCTCCTGCCTCACCCTCCCAAGTAGTTGTGATTACAGGTGCACGCCACCACACCTGGCTAATTTTTTGTATTTTTAGTAGAGATGGGGTTTCACCATGTTGGTTAGGTTGGTCTTGAACTCCTGACCTCAGATAATCCACCCACCTTGGCCTCCCAAAGTGCTGGGATTATAGTCATGAGCCACCACACCCGGCCAGAAAGATATCTGGTCAGTACCCCTCAAAACTGTGAAGGTCATCAAAAACAAATAAAGTCTGAGAAGCTGTGATAGTCAAAAAGAGCCCAAGAAGACGTGCCAACTATGTGGAATGCAATATTCTGAATGGGATCCTGGAACACAAAAAAGACAATCAGTTAAATCTAAGGAAATTTGAATAAAGTATGGCCTTTAGTTAATCATAATGTAATTCATTCGTTGTGACAGATACACCATACTAATATAAGATGTTAACATGGGGGGACTGAATGTGGTATATGGGAACTCTCTGAACTATCTGCACAATTGTTCTGTATATCTAAAACTGTTTTATACATGTATGTTATATATACACATATACATATACATACATTTATTATATATATTTATATTTATGTATATATATATAAAGGATATATATATATATCCTTTTTTTTTTTTTTTTCAAGAGATGGATCTCACTATGTTGCTCAGGTTAGACTCAAACTCCTGGGCTTAAGTGATCCTCACACCTCAACCTCCCAAGTAGCTCAGCC
The DNA here is from genome assembly GCF_002776525.5 of Piliocolobus tephrosceles. Lineage (NCBI taxonomy): Eukaryota > Metazoa > Chordata > Mammalia > Primates > Cercopithecidae > Piliocolobus > Piliocolobus tephrosceles. The sequence continues at coordinate 25,952,619 of NC_045448.1, forward strand.
TCATCACCACACCCAGCCTTAAAGTTTTTTTAAAAGAAAGAACAATGTCTCCCTGTGTTCATACTTCTTTATAATATATCTTGTCACTCCTCTCATCAAAAGAGAATCTGTTTTTCTAGCTCCTTAAATATAAGCTGGCCTTGTGAATTGGTTTAACCAATAGAATGTGGCGGAATTGATGGCCTGAGACTCTTAAGTACAGGTCTTAAAAGCCTCTATAACTTCCAGTTTCATTCTTGGAAGCCTGCTGCTATGTAAGAAGTCCAACTAACCTAAGATCACCACGCTATGAGGAAGTCCAAACAAGCCAGAGGCAGAGGCCATGGGGAAGAGAGGCACCCCAGCACACAGCTGAATGCAGTTGTCTGAGTGACTGCAGACAAGACAAGAACCACCTAGGCAACCTACAGAACCATGAGAACTAATAAAGTTTTGGGGGTAGCCTGTCATCCAGCAATAGTTCACTGAAACATTTAGGTAGGAACTTTATTCTGGGAGTTGAAAAGCCTAAGTTCAAGCCCCAGAGTAGCTATTAGACCTTGGTGGGTCGGTAGGGGAGGAATGAAAAAAATACTAATCACTAATGTAGAGGCTTGTCATGAGGACTGAATGAGATAAAGCAAATGAAAATGTTTTGTAAACTTCCAAATGTCACACAAATATAAGGCTGGGCGTGGTGGCTCACGCCTGTAATCCTAGCGCTTTGGGAGGCCAAGAGGGTGGATCTCCTGAGGTCAGGAGTTCGAGACCAGCCTGGCCAACATGGTGAAATCCCCATCTCTACTAAAAAAACAAAAATTAGCTGGGCGAGGCAGGAGGATCACTTGAACCTGGGAGGCGGAGGTTGCAGTGAGCCAAGATTGCACTACTGGGCCAGGCGCCGTGGCTCACGCCTGTAATCCCAGCACTTTAGGAGGCTGAGGCGGGTGGATCACGAGGTCAGGAGATACAGACCATCCTGGCTAACACAGTGAAACCCCGTCTCTACTGAAAATACGAAAAATTAGCCGGGCGTGCGGGCGGGCGCCTGTAGTCCCAACTACTCGGGAGGCTGAGGCAGGAGAATGGTGTGAACCCGGGAGGCGGAGCTTGCAGTGAGCCAAGATGGTGCCACTGCACTCCAGCAAGACAGCGAGACTGCGCCTCAAAAAAAAAAAAAAAAAGATTGCACTACTGCACCCCAGCCTGGGCGACAGTGTGAGACTCTGTCTCAAAGGAAAAAAATGGTAATTGATTAGAGAACATTATATTTCCCCTCTTGTGACTTTTTTTTTTTTTTTTTTGAGATGGTGTCTCACTCTGTCACCAGGCTGGAGTGCAGTGGCACAATCTCAGCTCACTGCAACCTCCACCTCCCAGGTTTAAGCAATTCTTCTCCCTCAGCCTCTTGAGTAGCTGGGACTACAGGCACCTGCCACCGCGCCCGGCTAGTTGTTTTGTATTTTTTAGTAGAGACGGGGTTTCACCATGTTGGCCAGGATGGTCTCAATCTCTTGACCTTGTGATCCTCCTGACGCGGCGTCCCAAAGTGCTGGGATTACAGGCGTGAGCCACGGTGCCGGCTCCCTCTTGTGACTTTTAACACCAAAGAGATACTCTCTAATGGTGATATTTCCAGTCTCTCTAGTGTTAAAGGAAGTTATTTTGGTAGAGAGGGTCTATTCAGAGGCCCCTCAAATTAGCCAAGAGAGTATCATCTATTCTATCTCTAAAGAGCTATCTAATCTATTAGAACTATCTAATAGAACTATCTAACATTCAGCCTTGCTTAGGTATTACAGTTTTCCACCGAGGCTTCTTTTGGACAGAAGCAATGATTGTAGTCTATATTCACCTCCTTCAATAGTCCTTTCTTGTTTTGCCTAAATGATACATCCTAAGGCCTAAGAATCAGGAATAAGGAGTTTCCCCTCCTCTATGCTCCACTAGAATTTCCCTGAGGATCCTTCTCTCACTTGAGGCCTAGGTCCTAACTATACCTATGTGTGGAAGACCCCCAGAGATGCTGCCTGCTAGCCTGCATGAGTTCAGTCCTTGTATAGGAATGCCTTGGCTTTTTGTATGTGACCCTCCAACATTCATCTATTGGGCCAGATGGGATCACAGCTGTAATCTCAGCACTTTGAGAGGCCCAGGTGGGCATATCACTTGAGGTCAGGAGTTCAAGACCAGGCTAGCCAACATGGTGAAACCCTGTCTCTACTAAAAATACAAAAATTAGCCAGGCATGGTGGCACATGCCTGTAGTCCCGGCTACTCAGGAGGCTGAGGCAGGAGAATCACTTGAACCCAGGAAGTGGAGGTCTCAGTGAGTCGAGGTTGTGCCCCTGCACTTTAGCCTGGGCAACTGAGTGAGACTCTGTTCCCCTCAACACACACATGCAAAATTCGTATATTGGAACTTAAACCAGTCTGTACTCATTACTCAGTTCCAAAGCTACTCTACTTTTTTAGGTATTTGTTATACCAATGCCCCACTTCAGGAACTGATTTCTGTCTTAGTTCATTGTGCAGCTAAAACAAAATACTTACTTATTTATAAATTTATAAAGAACAGAAATGTATGTCTTGCAGTTCTGGAGGCTGGGAACAGTCCAATGTCAAGGTGTGGCAGGTTCAGTGTCAGGTGAAATATTCTCTCTCTGCTTTCGATATGGCACCTTGTTGCTGTATCCTCATATGGTAGAAGGTGGAAGGGCAAAAGGGCCTAGGTAGTTCCCTTTAGCCCCTTCATAAGGGTACTAATGGGATCACCTTAATCACTTCCTATAGGCCTCACCTTTTAATACTATCACATTGACATTTAAGGAACTTTCACACTTTTGCATTTCATCATGCAAGGAGAAAGCAACAAGGTACCATCTTAGGGGCAGAGATTGGGCTCTCACCAGACACTGGACCAGCTGGTGCCTTCATTTTAGACTTCCCAGCCTCCAGAACTGTGAGCAATACATTGCTTTTTTTTTTTTTTTTTTTTTTTTTTGATGGAGTTTCACTCTGATTGCCCAAGCTGGAGTGCAATGGCGGGATCTCTGCTCACTGCAACTTCCACCTCCCAGGTTCAAGCGATTCTCCTGCCTCAGCCTCCCAAGTAGCTGGGATTACAGGCATGTGTCACCATGCCTGGCTAATTCTGTATTTTTAGTAGAGATGGGGTTTCTCCACATTGGTCAGGCTGGTCTCGAACTCCTGACCTCAGGTGATCCACCGACTTCTGCCTTCCAAAGTGCTGGGATTACAGGCGTGATCCACCGTGCCCAGCCTACATTTCTATTATTATTATTATTATTATTATTATTATTATTATCATCATCATCATCATCATTATTTGAGACAGGGTCTCTGTTACCCAGACTGGAGCGCAGTGGTGCTATCTCAGCTTACTGCAACCTCTGCTTCCTGGACTCAAGCCATTCTCTGGAGTACCTGGACTACAGACACGTGGCACCAGGCCCAGCTAATCTTTTGTATTTTTTTGTAGAGATGGGGTTTTTCCATGTTACTTGAAATTAATGGAAATAGTAATTTCTATTATTTGTAAATTACCCAGTTGATGGTATTTATTATAGCAGCAGGAACAGACTAAGACAGAGCAAGGTCAACCCTGAGGAGGCTGAATTTTATGCCCTCTGTGAATCTAGGGGTTGGAGCTGCAGCTCAGCCCTTATCAAGTATATCTCATCTCTCAGGCTGGCCTTCAGGATTCCTGGGAGATAAACCAGTGCACATTTTGAGGGCCAAGAGCCCCTCCCATGCAAATTCATAGTGAAAGACCTCTCGTGTGTCTTTGCTTCAAACTGTGAGTAACACAATACCGACCAGGAAGCAGGGCTCAGCATAGGAAAAGCATCAGGTGGTTCACTCAGCTTTTCCCTCCAACTTGTGTCTGTGAGTGGTATGGTGATCAAATCTAATGACACATCAAAGAAAGCCAGAAAAAAAAATGTTTATTGAATGCTTGTTATAATGGTAGCTACCGTTCTAGGCAGTGTTTCTCTTTCTCTTTCTTTCTCAACTTTTTCTTGTTAAAAGTTCCAAATATAGGCCAGGCACGGTGGCTCATGCCTGTAATCCCAGAACTTTGGGAGGCCAAGGCAGATGGATCACGAGGTCAGCTGTTCAAGACCAGCCTGACCAACATGATGAAATCCCGTCTCTACTAAAATTAACAAAAATTAGCCGGGTATGGTGGTGCATGCCTGTAATCCCAGCTACTTGGGAGGCTGAGGCAGGAGAATCGCTTGAACCCAGGAGGCGGAGGTTGTAGTGGGTCGAGGTCAGGCCACTGCACTCCAGCCTGGACAACGGAGTGAGACTCCATTCAAAAAAAAGAAAAAAAAATCCCAACTATATACAGAAGTATAAAAAGTAGTATAATGGGCCGGGCATCATGGCTCACGTCTGTAATCTACCACTTTGGGAGGTTGAGGCAGGTGGATCACCTGAGGTCAGGAGTTTGAGACCAGACTGGCCAACTCATCACTACTAAAAATATAAGAATTAACCGAGTGTGGTGGCATGTGCCTGTAGTCCCAGCTACTCGGGAGACTGAGGCAGGAGAATCGCTTGAACCTGGGAGGTGGAGGTTACAGTGAGCCCAGATTGCACCACCATACTCCAGCCTGGGCAACAAGGCGAGACTCAAAAAAAAAAAATTAATAATAATAATAATAGTATAATGACCTCCCATATATCATTACCCAATTTCTTTTTTTATTATTTGTTTATTTATTTTTTATTAAAAAGTAATGTCGAAAATACAAACTTGGGGAAGGCAGAAAGATCACACAGAAGGCTGTCACTTCACACCTGGAGGGCATTACCCAGTTTCAATAATTATTCATATATTCATGACCACCCTGATTTTGTTTTTATCTCTGCCCTCTCCTGCTCCCTCCATATTATATATATGTATGTATGTGTGTATGTGTATATATATATATATTTTGTTTGTTTGTTTTTAGATGGAGTCTCACTCTGTTGCCCAGGGTGGAGTACAGTGGTTCAATCTCAGCTCACTGCATCCTCCACCTCCTGGGCTCAGGTGATTCTCTGCCTCAGCCTCTCAAGTAGCTGGGATTACAGGCGCATGCCTGGCTAATTTTGTATTTTTAGTAGAGACGGGGGTTCACCATGTTGGCCAGGCTGGTCTCAAACTCCTGATCTCGGTGATCTGCCATCTCAGCCTCCCAAAGTGCTGGGATTACAGGAGTGAGCCACCACCCCCGGCCCCCCTCCATATCATATTGAAGCAAATTCCAGATAATCATTTTGCCCAGAAATAATATTTCAGTACATATCTCCAAAAGATAAGGACTCTTTTACAACATAACCACAATGTCATTAACATATCTTTTTAAACTAACAATAATTCCTTAATCTCATCAAATAGCCAGTCACTATTCAAATTTTCCTAATGCATATATATAGATATATATAATATATGTGTGTGTGTGTATGTAAATTCTTCACTTCTCTTAACCATTTTTTCAACCCATCCTTACCCTTTTACATCTCTGTGCTTCTCAATTTGTCATCCCTTCTGCCTAGATTGTCCTTCCTTTTATGCCTAACCGACAAGACACAGCCTTCCAGATCTGTTCAAGTATCACCTCCTCCAGGAATCTTTCCCTGGCAAAACTCAGGAGTTAGTCATTCCTACAGCACTAACACTCTGCACTCTGCGCTGGTGTTTATCCGTTCTGCAGATTTGAGCTCCTTGGAGACTTGAACCATATTCTTGTGGCCTTTGAGAACCCCAAGTACCTAGCATGGTGCCTGGCCCGCACTATTTGCTTCAAGCCAGCATATTATTTCTAAGGAGGGGCTCCCAAGGTCTCTTCCATTGTTCTTGGTGTTGATTTATCCTTTTCTAAAATTCAATGTCTTTTGCAAAGATAATGTTCTCTCCACTTTTCCCATTTGAGCTGGGAGTTGACCAAATGTTTTCAATTTGAAAGCTTTTAGAAGCCACTGGAGGCAGAATTAATTGGTTTAGAGGTGGTGTTTTTGTTGTTGTTGTTTTCTTTTTTAAGATCTCAGGATTGATATAAAGCAGAAAGACTGAGAAAGAGAAAGCCACTTTGTCAATCAGCAGTCACTCTGGGATTAATGTAGTAAGAGCTGTACAGAATTTAAAAGAAAAAACATTGTCCTCATCCTCTAATTGAACACAATCCACAAACCTTCTGATTCTCTGAGGAGGACCTTGGAATGTGCTTGCAGTTTCCAAACTGTAATTAATAACAGTTTAAATCATAGTTTTCAAGTGTTTCTTTTACCTCAGAACCCCTTCCTCAGTTTTATCTGCCTGGAAAATCTGCTACACAGTTAAAAGCTCTGGTGGGGCCAGGTGCAGTGGCACATGTCTGTGGTCTCTGCTTTTTTTTTTTTTTTTTTTTTGAGGCAGAGTCTTGCTCTGTCATCCAGGCTGGACTACGGTGGCCCCATTTCGGCTCACTGCAACCTCCACCTCCTGGGTTCAAGTGATTCTTCTGCCTCAGCCTCCCAAGTAGCTGGGACTACAGGCATGAGCCTCCACACCTGACAAATTTTTGTATATTTAGTAGAGATGGGGGTTTCACCATGTTGGCCAGGCTGGTCTCGAACTCCTGACCTCAGGTGATTCAACCACCTTGGCCTCCCAAAGTGCTGGGATTACAGGTCTGAGCCACCACGCCTAGCCTAGTCTCTGCTATTTCACAGGCTAAGGTGGGAGGATTGCTTCAGCCCAGGAGTTCAAGTTTGAGGCTATAGCGCACTCTGATTGTGCCTGTCAATAACCATTGTACTCCATCCTGGGCAACATAGCCAGACTGTGGTGGAAAGGTGGTAGACAGGTCCCTGGGACTCAGTTTTATTGGACCGTCTGATATAGATCCCAGAACAGTTGCTCAATCATTCATCAGTCTCTCAGTTTTCCACCATACAATGGTTTATAGAGTGCCTGTTATGTGTGGTGTTGGAGGGACTGTACTGAACAAGACAGATGACTTCCATTTTCTTTTTTTTTTTTTTTTTTTTGAGACGGAGTCTGGCTCTGTCACCTAGGCTGGAGCGCAGTGGCTGGATCTCAGCTCACTGCAAACTCCGCCTCCCAGGTTCACGCCATTCTCCTGCCTCAGCCTCCCGAGTAGCTGGGATTACAGGTGCCCGCCACCTCGCCCAGCTAGTTTTTTGTATTTTTTAGTAGAGACGGGGTTTCACCGTGTTAGCCAGCATAGTTTCGATCTCCTGACCTCGTGATCCACCCATCTCGGCCTCCCAAAGTGCTGGGATTACAGGATTGAGCCACCGCGCCCGGCCACTTCCATTTTCTTGGAGTTTACATTATAGGGCAGTCATAAGAGAGAGAAGAAATAATCACTAAACCAGTGCCATGGTTTGAATGTGTCCTCCAAAAGTTCATGTGTTGAAAACTTAATTGTTATTTTAACAACATTAAGAGGTAGGGCCTTTCAGAAGTGATTATCAGGCCATGAGTGCTCTCCTCTCAGGCATGAATTAATGCTGTTATTGAGGAAGTGGGTTACTTATGGGAGTGGACTCTTGATAAAAAGGTTTGGCCCAATTTCTGCACTGTCTGTTTCACATGTTCACTTGCCCTTCTGCCTTCTGCCATGAGGTGACCCTCTTCAAATGCCAGTGCCATGCTTTTGGACTTCCCAGTCTCTAGAACTGTGAGCCACGTAAACATCTATTGTTTATAAATTACCCAGTCTGTGGTATTCTGATGTCACAGCAGAAAATGGACTAAGAGTGGCTCACGGCTATAATCCCAGCACTTGGGGAGGCTGAGGCAGGCAGATCACAAGGTCAGAAGATTGAGACCAGCCATGGCCAATACGGTGAAACCCCATCTCTACTAAAAATACAAAAATTAGGCTGGGCACAGTGGCTCACACCTGTAATCCTAGCACTTTGGGAAGCTGAGGCGGGCGGATCACGAGGTCAGGAGATAGAGACCATCTAGCTAACATGGTGAAACCCCATCTCTACTAAAAATACAAAAAAATTAGCCGGGCATGGTGGTAGGCACCTCTAGTTCCAGCGACTTGGGAGGCTGAGGCAGGAGAATGGCGTGAACCCGGGAGGCGGAGCTTACAGTGAGCGGAGACTGCTCCACTGCACTCCAGCCTGGGTGACAGAGCGAGACTCCGTCTCAAGAAAAAAAATATTAGCTGGGTGTGGTGGTGTGTGCCTGTAATCCCAGCTACTTGGGAGGCTGAGGCAGGAGAATAGCTTGAACCCAGGAGGCAGAGGTTGCAGGGAGAGAGATTGCGCCACTGCACTCCAGCCTGGGTGAAAGAGCGAGACTCCGTCTCACAAAAAAAAAAAAAAGTAAAAAAGAAATTGGACTAAGAGTGTCAGTGGTTGCCAAACTTTAATTTTCATCAACATTATGTGGAGGGTTTGTTACATACAGATTTGGATCCCATGCTCACAATTTCTGATTCAATAGGTCTAGAGTAGGGCCTGAGAATATGCAGTTAGAACAAGTTCCAAGGTGATGCTATTACTGCTGGTCCCAGGACCACACATTGAGAGCTACTAAGGTAAACAATCAAGTAAGTAAAATATCTTCAGACACTGGTAAGTGCTATGCTTTTAAAAAAATCAAATAGGGTGACAGAATAGGAAGTGATCGGGTGGTGGGTAGCTACTTTAGGTTGGGTAGCCAGGGAAAGACTCTCTGAGAAGGTGAGATTTGATCTGAGCAGGACACCTAAAATCTGGGGGAAGGGCATTCTATGAAAAGGACATAGCATATGGCCGGGCGCAGTGGCTTACGCCTGTAATCTCAACACTTTGCGAGGCTGAGGCAGGCAGATCACCTGAGGCCAGGAATTTGAGACTAGCCTGGCTAACATGGCAAAACCCCATCTCTACTAAAAATACAAAAATTAGCTGGGTGTGGTGGTGCATGCCTGTAGTCCCAGCTACTCAGGAGGCTGAGGCAGGAGAATCGCTTGAACCCAGGAGGCGGAGGTTGCAGTGAGCTGAGATCACATCACTGCACTCCAGCCTGAGTGACAGAGCGAGACTCCATCTCAGAAAAAAATTAAAAAATAAAAAAATAATAAAAGGCCAGGTGCAGTGGCTCACACCTATAATCCCAGCACTTTGGGAGGCCAAGGTGGGCGGATCACAAGGTCGGGAGTTCTAGACCAGCCTGGCCAACATAGTGAAACCCCATCTCTACTAAAAACACAAAAAATTACCCGGGAGTGGTGGCAGGTGCCTGTAATCCCAGCTACTCGGGAGGCTGAGGCAGCAGAATCGCTTGAACCCAGGAGGCAGAGGTTGCAGTGAGCTGAGATTGCATCACTGCACTTCAGCCTGGACAACAGTGCGAGACTCCATCTAAAACAAAAAAAAAGGAAAGGACATAGCAAGTGCAAATGCCCTAAGCAGAAAACAAGCACAGCATATTTCAAAAACAAAATAAGACATTCAAAGTGCCAGGACAGCTGCAGAGACTTTGTTTTGTTTGGTCTTGTTTTGTTTTTGAGATGGAGTTTCACTCTTGTTGCCCAGGCTGAAGTTCAGTGGTGTAATCTCGGCTCACTGCAACCTCCACCTCCCGGGTTCAAGAAATTCTCCTGCCTCAGCCTCCTAAGTAGCTGGGATTACAGGCGTGTGCCACCACTCCCAGCTAATTTTGTATTTTTAGTAGAGATGGGGTTTCACCATGTTGGTCAGGCTGTTCTCAAACTTCTGACCTCAGGTGATCCATCCGCCTTGGCCTCTCAAAGTGCTGGGATTACAGGCATGAGCCAGTGCGCCCAACCATGTATTCTGAAGAGCAAAGGGTAACACAAGATTGTCATAGAAAAAGAAAAGGGCCAAGTACAGTGGCTGACCCCTGTAATCCCAGCAATTTGGGAGGCCAAGGGAGGAGGGTTGCTTGAAACCGGGAGTTTGAAACCAGCCTGGGCAACATAGAGAGACTCCCATCTCTTTTTTTTTGTTTTAAGTGGAATTTCACTCTTGTTGCCCAGGCTGGTGTGCAATGGTGCGATCTCAGCTCACTGCAACCTCAAAGAGAGACCCCCATCTCTACAAAAGAAAAATTTAAAAATTAGCTGGGTATGATGGCATGTGCCTATAGTCCCAGCTACTTGGGGATTGAGGCAGGAGGATCACTGGAGCCTCCTTGAGCCCAGGAGTTGGGGGCTGCAGCGAGCCGCCATTGCACCACAGCACCCCAGCCTAGGTGACAGAGTCAGACCCTGTCTAAAAAGAAAAAAGAAAAGTAGAAAGAAAACTGATCATGGAAAATCTTGTAGGCCACTGTAAAAACTGAGCTTTTAAGGTACAATGCAAGATCACTGGAGGGTTTTAAGCAGGGCACACATATGACCTTATTTTACATTTTAATTATTTATTATTAATTTATTTATTTTTGAGGCAAGGTCTTTGTTGTCCAGGCTGGAGTAGGGTGGCGTATTCACAGCTCACTGCAGCCTCTACCTCCTGGGCTCAAGTGATCCTCCCACCACAGCCTCCTGAGTATCTGGGACTACAGACACATGCCACCATGCCTGGCTAATTTTTTGTAGAGACAGGGTCTCGCCATGTTGCCCAGACTGGTCTTGAACTCCTGGGCTCAAGCGATCCTGCCTTGGCCTCCCAAAATGCTCAGATTACAGGCATGAACCATTGTGTTCTTATTTTATTTTATTTATTTATTTTTTTGAGACAGAGTCTTACTCTGTTGACCAGGCTGGAGTGCAGTGGCCCAATCTCAGCTCACTGCCACCTCTACCTTCCGGGTTCAAGTAACTCTCCTGCCTCAACCTCCCGAGTAGCTGGGATTACAGGCGTCCCCCCCCCAACCCCACCTGGCTAAGTTTTATATTTTTTGCAGAGACGGGGTTTCGCCATGTTGGCCAGGCTGGTTTCCAACTCCTGACCTCAAGTGATCCGCCTGCTTCGGCCTTCCAAAGTGCTGGGATTACAGGCATGAGCCACCACACCCGGCTTTATTTTACATTTTAAATATGAATTCTTTGCTATAAAATATCTTTTTGGCTATTGTGTGGAGAGTGTACCATGGAGGATGGTGGTGCTGAGGGTGGTAGAGTGTATGTGAAAGCAACCAGAGAAACTGAGAGACCAGTTAGGAGGCTTTTGCAGTATCCTGGGCAAGATTTGATGAGGGGAGGGGAAGTAGTAATGGACATGGTGAGAAACGGTCAGTTATGCAACAGTGAGGACTTGCTAACGAGAGCAACATTTAGCATAATGTCTTACACATTGCAGGTATTCAGCTAACAGTCATTGAATGAATGAATGAATGAATGAATGAATGAATGAATGAATGAAGACCCCTTCCTTTCTGAAATGCATGATTATAATCCTTCACTTTACTGATAAAGTGAGGAATATTGTAAATTATTCTCCAAATTGGATTCCACTGTCTCATTGGTAACAGTGGTTTTGTATAGGTGTGGGTGGGTGGGTGTGCCTGTGTTACTTGAATTTTTTGGGATATAATATTCCCCTCTACCCTCTAGCTCACTTATTAAATACTTCACTCCTACCCCTTCCTGTTTTTTCAGATACAATGCAGGTTTCCAACAGCTTGCTAAGAATTATTTTCCCTTTGTAAAGCAAATCGAGTGGGGGTGGCTCCAGAGCTCGGCAATTCTCTTGGGAGGTGGAAGCGGTTGGTTGGTCTCCAGGGGCTCTGGTTGCTGGAGAAGTGAATTGTGAGTGCTAGGAGTGACAAGCAGCTCTTCCTAGTGCACTGAGGGCTATAAGCAAGTTATTCCTTTAAGACTATCTAAGGGAAGTGTTTTTATTGTTTCCACGGTATTTCATCCCTACTGCAACCAAAGGCAACAACATATGGGTTTAATTTGACAAGGAGAAAGGGTCACAAACAACTGTAAATTGTCAAAACTGTGGCAGATGACAGCCCTGATCTCTGCAGTAACAAAGATGAGCCAAGCAGCCTGCTTTTGCACATCAAAGGAAGCTGTCACACTGCTCCACTGATGACGCTGGTTAGGTGTGGAAGAAAATATTTCAAACACAAGTCGTCTCATCGAAGGCTAGCAAGACGTTTAGAATTCCCCCGGGGAAATAAACCATTGTTTTAACACAAGTTTCAAAAATTAAATAATAATGAAAGCAGAAAATCTGTTTTTTTCTTTGCAGAGATGACATTGAAATCCTTCCACCAGCCAAGAGGATTCCAAGGTCGGTTTTAACTTGCTTTCCTGCCGGGGCCCTGGAGGTCTGTGGAGCACAATGAGCCTCCTGCTGAGCCTCTTCTCAGTCTCTCTCAGCCACTGCCTTTCTCCCTGCATGTTTCCTTTCTGAATACTGTTTTCTTTCTTTCTTCCTTTCTTTCGCAGGGTCTTGCTCTGTCGCCCAGGCTGGAGTGTGGTGGCGCAATACTGTGGGACCACAGGCGCGTGTGTCACCACGTCCGGCTAATTTACTTTTATGTTTTTATAGAGATGGGGGTCTTACCGTGTTGCTCAGGCTGGCCTCAAACTCCTGGGCTCATGTGATCCGCCTGCCTCAGCCTCTCAAAGTGCTGGGATTACAGGAGTGAGCCACCACTCCCGGCCTCGGAATGCCATTTTCTAGGTGATGTCTCAGGATAGGTTTTTCACTTACGTCTTTCTTTCTTTATCGCTTTCCTGCAAACCCATTTATTCTGTCTCCCCCTTGTATATGTATGCATTATATATCTTAAACAGCACAATGTAAAACTAGCCAAGCTGCACAACTGAAGTTGTGATGGAGTCTTGAGATGGAGTCTTGCTCTGCTGCCCAGGCTGGAGTGCAGTGGTGTGATCTCGGCCCACTGCAACCTCCATCTTCCTGGTTCAAGCGATTCTCCCACCTCAGCCTCCCAAGTAGCTGGAACTATAGGTGCGCACCACCACGCCCAGCTAATTTTTGTTGTTGTTGTTTGAGACGGAGTCTTGCTCTGTCGCCCCAGGTGGAGTGCAGTGGCACCATCTCAGCTCACTGCAACCTCTGCCTCCAGGGTTCAAGTGATTCTCCTGCCTCAGCCTCCTGAGTAGCTGGAATTACAGGTGCACACCACCATTCCTGGCTAATTTTTGTATTTTTAGTAGAGGTGGGAGTTTCACCATGTTAGTCAGGCTGGTCTCAAACTCCTGACCTCAGGTGATCCGCCCACCTTGGCCTCCCAAAGTGCTGGGATTACAGGCGTGAGCCATGCACCTGGACTAATTTTTTGTATTTTTAGTAGAGATGGGGTTTCACCATGTTGGTCAGGCTGGACTCGAACTTCTGACCTCAAGTGATCTGCCCACCTCAGCCTCCCAAAGTGCTGGGATTACAGGTGTGAGCCACTGTGCCCAACCATTATCTATTATGCATTTTTTTTTTTTTTTTTAGATGGAATTTCGCTTCATTGTCCAGGCTGGAGTGCAACGGCACTATCTCAGCTCATTGCAACCTCTGCCTCCTGGGTTCAAGTGATTCTCCTGCCTCAGCCTCCCAAGTAGCTGGGATTACAGGTGCCTGCCACCATGCCCAGCTAATTTTTGTATTTTAGTAGAAACAGGGTTTCACCTAATGTTGGCCAGGCTGATCTTGAACTCCTGACCTCAAGTGATCCACCCGCCTCAGCCTCCCAAAATGCTGGGATTACAGGCATGAGGCACCATGCTTGGCCTACCCAATCTTAATAGTCCCTAAAATACATGGATCAAAATATCGAAATTATTTATCTGGGTATTATTTAATTTACTATGTTTTAATATATTTCCTAGTATTTATATGCATATTTTTTTAATTTCAAAATTTTTGACTTGGCATATCTTACAGTTATTATTATTATTATTTGAGACAGGGTCTAGCTGTTCCCAGGCTAGAGTGCTGTGGCACAATAATGACTCACTGCAGTCCGACCGCCCAGACTCAGCCTCCCAATTAGCTGGGACCACACATGCATGCCACCACACCCAGCTAATTTTTGTATTTTTTTGTGGAGACAGGGTATTGCCATGTTGCCCAGGCTAGTCTCCAACTCCTAAGCTCAAGCAATTTGCCCACCTCATCCTCTCAAAGTACTGGGATTACAGGCATGAGTTACCATGCCTGGCCTATGCCTCTCTCTCTCTCTCTCTCTCTCTCTCTCTCTATATATATATATATACACACACACACATATATACGTATACACGCATATATATACGTATATATACACATATGCACACATATATACGTATATATATACACACATATATATACGTGTGTGTGTGTGTGTGTATATATATATATATATTTTTTTTTTTTTTTTTTTCTAAGAGACAGGTTCTCGGCCAGGTGCAGTGGCTCTTGCCTGTAGTCCCAGCACTTTGGGAGGCTGAGGTGGGCAGATCACCTGAGGTCAGGAGTTCGAGACCAGCCTGACCAACATGGAGAAACCCTGTCTCTACTAAAAATACAATAAATTAGCTGGGTGTGGTGGCGGGTGCCTGTGATCCCAGCTACTTGGGAGGCTGAGGCAGGAGAATTGCTTGAACCCGGGAGGTAGAGGTTGCAGTGAGTCGAGATCATGCCACTGCACTCCAGCCTGGGCAACAGAGCAAGACTCTGTCTAAAAACAACAACAACAACAACAACAACAACAAAACAGTTTCTCGCTCTGTTGCCCAGGCTTGTGTGTAGTGGTTTGAACAACAACAACAACAACAAAACAGTTTCTCGCTCTGTTGCCCAGGCTTGTGTGCAGTGGTTTGATCCTAGCTCACTGAAACCTCAGTTATGTGCCTAATTTTGTTTCATAATTTTTATCCTTTTGCTTAATGAGAGTCCCTCCCTGGTCCCACTTCCCCCAAGTCCCACAAACCTTGGCTCTGCTCCTGGCTGAGGTGCTTGGACTTTGCAGAGAGACCAGAGCCTAAGTATTTCAGGGCATGCACTGTGAATAGGAACAGGGCCAGTGCATACAGCTGTGGCTAGAAGGCACAGGCTAAAGTGCAGTGGTGCTCTCACAGCTTGCTGCAGCCTTGGCCTCATGGGCTGAGGCAATCCTCCTACCTCAGCCTCCCGAGTAGCTGGGATATCAGGTCTGTGCCACCACACCCAGCTAATTTTTTTAATTTTTAGTACAGATGGGATTTCGCCACGTTGGCCGGGCTGGTCTTGAACTCCTGACCTCAGGTGATCCACTGGCCTCAGCCTCCCAAAGTGCTGGGTGCTGGGATTACAGGTGTGAGTCAACGCACTCGACCGATATAAATTATTATTATTGCCAGGTACCGTGGCTCATGCCTGTAACTGCAGCACTTAGGGGGGCCGGGTTGTGGGGGGGGTGGATCACCTGAGGTCGGGAGTTCGAGACCAGCCTGACCAACATGGAGAAACCCCGTCTTTACTAAAAATACAAAATTAGCTGGGTATGGTGGCTCATGCCTATAAGCCCAGCTACTCGGGAGGCTGAGGCAAGAGAATCGCTTGAACCTTGGAGGCAGAGGTTGCAGTAAGCCGAGATTGTGCCATTGCACTCTAGCCTGGGCAACAAGAGCAAAACATCATCTCAAAAAAATTATTATTATTATTATTATTTTGAGATGGAGTCTTGCTCTGTTGCTCAGATTGGAGTGCAGTGGCACGATCTCAGCCCACTGCAACCTCTGCCTCCTGGGTTCAAGTGATGCTCCTGTTTCAGCCTCCCAAGTAGCTGGGTGTGTACCACTACGCATAATTTTTGTATTTTTAGTAGAGACAGTGTTTTGCCATGTTGGCCAGGCTGGTGTCTAACTCCTGATCTCAGGTGATCCTCCTGCCTTGGCCTCCCAAAGTGCTGGGATTACAGGCGTGAGTAGCCACGCCCGGCCCATGAATTCTTTAACAAATAAGAAGAGAAAGTTGTTGCCAGGCGCCGTGGGTCATGCCTGTAATCCCAATACTTTGGGAGGCTGAGGTGGGCAGAACACCTGAGGCCAGGAGTTCAAGACCAGCCTGGCCAAAATGGCAAAACCCAGTCTGTACTAAAAATACAAAACTTAGCTGGGTGTGGTGGCGGGTTCCTATAGTCCCAGCCAGTCGGGAGGCTGAGGCAGGAGAATCGCTTGAACCAGGAGGCAGAGGTTGCAGTGAGCAGAGATCGTGCTACTGCACTCCAGCCTGGGCAACAGAGGGAGACTGTGTCTCAAAAAGAAAGAAAAGAAAAAGTTGTTTCTTACAAGTTAATGCCAATGAATATGTGTAGAAGAAATAATGGAATTTAAAAGCCACCATTTGGCAATCATCATAGCAGTAATTAATTCACGCAAGAAACATCCATGAATGTTAAAACCAGTAGGTGAAATTCAGAGGATGAGTGGGGATATTTACATAGTTTCATAGTATCTCCTCACAAAATGCTTATTAATTAAAAGAGACAAATAGTAACTGTATAATAGGGAATCCTGGCAGACACCATCTTAATCAAGTGTTGAAAAGTTAACATCGCCAGTAATGGTTCAAGGCGATGTCCTCACGTACACCTGACGGGATACTGACGGGATACCGTGAAAAGACTGCAGCATTCGTCCTGTGCACCACCTGAATCTAATCATAGGGAGACCGTAGACAAAACTGAACTGAAGGATTGTCTACAGGTTAACTAGCCTGTAATACTAAAGACTGTTAAGAGCATTAAGGTCATGACTAGATTGTGGAACTTTATATAGGAGACTAAAGAGATATGACAATTAAGTGCAACCTATGATCCTGGGATGGATCGTTTTGCTATAAAGGTCATTCTTAGGATAGTTGGCAAAACTTGAATGAGGTCTCTAGATGAAGAGTATACGCAAGTTCTTAGTGCAGTGTGATTCCTGCAACTGTTCTGTGAGTTTTATTTATTTATTTATTTATTTATTTATTTATTTATTTATTTATGAGACGGAGTCTCACTCTGTCGCCCAGGCTGGAGTACAGTGGCATGATCTCGGCTCACTGCAACCTCTGCCTCTCGGGTTCAAGCAATTCTCCTGCCTCAGTCTCCCGAGTAGCTGGGATTACAGGCATGTGCCACCACACCCAGCTAATTTTTGCATTCTTTTTTTTTTTTTTTGAGACGGAATCTCGCTCTGTCACCCAGGCTGGAGTGCAGTGGCCGGATCTCAGCTCACTGCAAGCTCCGCCTCCCGCATTCACGCCATTCTCCTGCCTCAGCCTCCCGAGTAGCTGGGACTACAGGCGTCTGCCACCTCGCCCGGCTAGTTTTTTGTATTTTTTAGTAGAGACGGGGTTTCACCATGTTAGCCAGGATGTTCTCTATCTCCTGACCTTGTGATCCGCCTGTCTCAGCCTCCCAAAGTGCTGGGATTACAGGCTTGAGCCACCGCGCCCGGCTTTAATTTTTGTATTCTTAGTAGAGACGGGGTTTCACCATATTGGCCAGGCTGGTCTTGAAGTCTTTTTTTTTGAGACGGAGTCTGGCTCTGTCGCCCAGGCTGGAGTGCAGTGGCCGGATCTCAGCTCACTGCAAGCTCCACCTTCTGGGTTTACGCCATTCTCCTGCCTCAGCCTCCAGAGTAGCTGGGACTATAGGTGCCCGCCACCTCGCCCCGCTAGTTTTTGGTATTTTTTAGTAGAGACGGGGTTTCACCGTGTTAGCCAGGATGGTCTCGATCTCCTGACCTTGTGATCCGCCCACCTCGGCCTCCCAAAGTGCTGGGATTACAGGCTTGAGCCACCGCGCCCGGCCTGGTCTTGAACTCTTGACCTTGTGATCCGCCCGCCTCAGCCTTCCAAAGTGCTGGGATTACAGACATGAGCCACCGCACCCAGCCCTGTTCTGTGAGTTTTAAATTATTTTAAAAATAAAATAAACACTCTGCTGGACGCAGTGGCTCACACCTGGAATCCTAGCACTTTGGGAGGCCAAGGAGGATGGAATGCCTGAGGTCGGGAGTTTGAGACAAGCCTGGCCAATATGGTAAAACCCGGTCTCTACTAAAAATACAAAAATTAGCCTGGCGTGGTGGCAGGAGCCTGTTATCTCAGCTACTCCGGAAGCTGAGGCAGGAGAATCGCTTGAACTTGGGAGGTGGAAATTGCAGTGAGCTGAGATTGCGCCATTGCACTCCAGCCTGGGCAATAGAGCAAGACTTCATCTCAAAAAAAATAACAATAAAGTAAAATAAAATAAACACACAACAAAAACCATAAACAGTGTGTCTGACTCATCAGTCCTCATGCCTTCCAGGCCCATCTCGCCTGCTAACCATTTGTATGACTTTCCAGAATCACTTTCCTTTTCTTGGCCTACTTTTTCTTATTGCAAAATAAAAGCTTTGGATATTAACAAATAATCACTCTAGGCTGGCACGGTGGCTCATGCCTGTCATCCCAGCATTTTGGGAGGCTGAAATGGGGAGATTGCTTGAGGCCAGGAGTTTGAGACCAGCCTGGGCAACATAGCAAGACCCCATCTCTACAAAAAATACAAAAATTAATTGGTCATGGTGGCATGCACCTCAGTCCCAGCTACTTGGGAGGCTGAGGTAGGAGGATCGCTTGAGCCCAGGAGTTGGAGGTTATAGCTGTGATCGCTCCACTGCACTCCAGCCTGGGTGACGGAGGGAGACCTTGTCTCAAAAATTAATAACAATAATAATCATCAACATCACTTTGGTTTCCTAGCCCAAAGAGGGAAGCACCTTGTCCCTCCCCCACCCTGTTGTGAAGAAGGGAAAAGTGGCTGAGCACTGGGGTGCCTTAGAGCGGCTTTGTGCCCTCTTTGTGCTCTACTACCCGGGAGCTCAATCCTTGAGTCACACAAACAGCTGGCCCCAGTGCTGGGCCTGTCGAAGAGCAGGCCCACTGTGAGGATGGCCCAGAATAACAAAGGGCTGGGACTGAGATTCTCACACGTGAGTGAGTGTTCACAGAAATCACCTGGAAGGGCCAGGCGGTGGCTCATGCCTCTAATCCCAGCACTTTGGGAGGCCGAGGCAGACAGTTCACCTGGAGGTCAGGCGTTCAAGACCAGCCTGGCTAACATTGTGAAACCCTGTCTCTACTAAAAAAAATACAAAAATTAGCCAGACACAGTGGTGCATGCCTGTAATCCTAGCTACTCGGGAGGCTGAGGTAGGAGAATCCCTTGAACCCAGGAAGTGGAGGTTGCAGTGAGTCAAGATCTTGCCACTGTACTCCAGCCTGTGCAACAAGAGCGAAACTCTATCTCAAAAAAAAAAAGAAAGAAAGAAAAAAGAAATCACCGGTCAGGTGTGGTGGCTCATGCCTGTAATCCCAGCACCTTGGGAGGCCGAGGTGGGCAGATCATGAAGTCAGGAGTTCGAGACTAGCCTGGCCAATATGGTGAAACCCCATCTCTACTAAAAATACAAAAATTAGCCAGGCACGGTGACGTGAGCCTGTAGTCTCAGCTACTCGGGAGGCTGAGGCAGGAGAATTGCTTGAACCCAGGAGGTGGAGGTTGGAGTGAGCCAAGATCACACCACTGCACTCCAGCCTGGGTGACAGAGCGAGACTATGTCTCAAAAAAAAAAAAAAAAAAAAAAAAAAAAAAAAAAAAAAAAAAGAAATCACGTGGAGGTGCTCATTTAAGTTCAAGGTTGCAGTGAGCTATGATTGCACTACTGCATTCTAGCCAGGGTGACAAAGCAAGACTCTTGCTTTGTCAAGATGATAAAGCACTTATCATTATCCAACATGCAATATGTTTTCTTGATTAAAGTCTTTCTCCCAACCCTAGAATGTAGGCATCATGAGGACAGGGACTTCTTTATTTTTTCATTTTTTTTTTGAGACACTCTCACTCTGTCACCCAGGCTAGAATGCAGCGATCTTGGCTCACTGCAACCTCTGCCTCCTGGATTCCAGAGATTCTCCTGCCTCAACCCTCTGAAGCAGCTGGGATTACAGGTGTACACCACCATGCCCAGCTAAATTTTTTGGTATTTTTAGTAGGGATGACGTTTCGTCATGTTGGCTAAGCTGGTCTTGAACTCCTAGCCTCAAGTGATCCACCTGCCTAAGCCTCCCAAAGTGCTGGGATTACAGGCATGAGTCACCACACCCAGCCAGGGATTGTCTTTTCTGTTCATTGCTGTATTCCCAGCACTTAGAACATTACTTGGAACATATAGGTAACAAGTGCTCTATTCCCAGCACTTAGAACATTACTTGGAACATATAGGTAACAAGTGCTCAATAAATACTTGTTGAATGAATGAATGAATGCGCTTGCAAGAGGTGCGTTTGAGTTCCAGGCAGGAAGAAGAAAGCAGAAGAGGAGAAAAGGATGATGTCTATATCAGGAAAGCAAAAACTTTTCCAGAAATCCCTAGCAGATTTCTACTTACATCTTCTTAGCCAAAACCATGTCACATGGCAACCCATTGCTATAAGAGAGTCTGGGAATATGAGTATTTTTACCTGGGCACACTGCCCTCCTTGAACAAAATTATCTTTTAAGGAAGGAGGAAGGGAAGAATGGATATTGGAACGGCAACCTGTAGTGTCTACCAATGGGTTTATCCTGGACCTGATCAAGCAGAATCTGAAGATGGTAATTTCTTTTTTTTGAGATGGAGTTTTACCCTCATCGCCCAGGCTGGAGTGCAGTGGCGCAATCTAGGCTCAAAGCAACCTCCGCCTCCTGGATTCAAGCTATTCTCCTGCTTGTAGCTGGGATTACAGGCACCCACCACCACATCCATCTAATTTTTGTATTTTTAATAGAGACCGGGGTTTCACCATGTAGTCCAGGCTGGTCTCGAACTCCTGACCTCAGGTGATCCGCCTGCCTTGGCCTCCCAAAGTGCTGGGATTACAAGTGTGAGCTACTGCGCCCAGCCAAGGATAGTAGTTTTCATCCAGGTAACTTTTGGACCACATCGTAAGAAAAATGGTCAGGGTACACCGGGTGCAGTGGCTCACGCCTGTAATCCCAGCACTTTGAGAGGACAAGGCAGGTGGATCACCTGAGGTCAGGAGTTCTGGATCAGCCTGGCCAAGATGTTAGAACTCTGTCTCTACTAAAAAAAATACAAAAATTAGCTGGGCATGGTGGTGGGCGCCTATGATCCTAGCTACTCGGGAGGGTGAGGCAGGAGAATTGCTTGAACCTGGGAGGTAGAGGTTGCAGTGAGCCGAGATTGCCCCACTGCCCTCCAGCCTGGGCGACAGAGTGAGACTCTTGTCTCAAAAAAAAAAAAAAAGAAAAGAAAAAAGAAAAAAAGAGAAAAAGAGAAAAGAAAAATGGCCGGGGTAATAAAATGAGCCCAGATTGAAATTTTCTTTTTTTTCTCTCTCTCTCTTTTTTGAGATGGTGTCTTGTTATGTTGCCCAGGCTGATCTTGAATTCCCGGGCTCAAGCGATCCTCCTGCCTTTAGCCTCCTGAGTAGCTGGGATTTCAGGCGTGTGCCATCATGCCCGGCTCCAGATTAAAATGTTCTAAAGTCATCCTCCTGGGTGATGGACACACTGGAGAAGAACATCTGTTGTGCTGGCTGCCCAGAGCCCATTCGACTCCACTCCTACTCCCATCATCTTTTTTGAGAAATACTTTTATTTCCACCTCATCCCTCCCCATCTGCATCGTTACAGCCTTGGGACTCTTGGAGGTTTTGTTTGCACATCATATTCCCACCCACCTGACCCAAACTGCTAAATCAGAGTCCCATTCACACGCATTTGGCATTGGGACCAAGATGCTAAGTCTCTCCGGATGGCTGGATCATGTACCCAGAGAGCTGCTAGCAGATGTATTTCCTACATCACGAACTGGAGCAGCTGAGGACGGAGTGCGAACCCCACACAGAAGGAGGTGTGGCGAAACAGAGAGGGTCTTTGTGGTGTTTGAGTCCCTGGTACTAGGTCATTCCTGAGACCTGGGTCTGTCCTTGCCCTTGCGTGCGACAGCACGCCTCTGGGTCAGGCCAGCTTCAGTGATTCTTTAGTGGTGGCCAAGAATTCTAACTCACACTTACCCCATCCATCCTAAGCCAAGGGGACAGAGGGTAGTGTTTTCTACACCCCAGCTCTAGGTTCTGAGAGCAAAAAGAAGCAACTCTGTGGAGAGCAGGTGTCCAGGTTTGGAGGAAGAAGTGAAACATGGCAGTTTCCTTATCAACGAACTATCAACAAAAGACCCAGAGGCCTGGGTCAAGGGAGAGTTTCTACCCCTGGCTGTTTCTGTGGGGCTCAAGAAAACCACCTGCTGTACAGGTAGGTGATCCCACTCCTAATGGAGGAGTGAGTGGTGTTTTTTTTTTTTTTTTTTTTTTTTTTGAGACAGGGTCTCACTCTGTCACCGAGGCTGGAGTGCAGTGGCACCATGTCGGCTCACTGCAACCTCCATCTCCTGGGTTCAAGCAATTCTCCTGCCTCAGCCTCCCGAATAGCTGGGATTACAGGTGCCCATCACCACACCCTGGTAGTTTTTAAAATATTTTTAGGCCGGGCGTGTTGGCTCACGCCTATAATCCCAGCACTTTGGGAGGCCGAGGCGGGCGTACCACAAAGTCAGGAGATCGAGACCATCCTGGCTAACGTAGTGAAACCTCGTCTCTACTAAAAATGCAAAAATTAGCTAGGCATGGTGGCCTGTGGCCTATAATCCCAGCTACTTGGGAGGCTGAGGCAGGAGAGTCACTTGAACCTGGGAGGTGGAGGTTGCAGTGAGCCGAGACTGTGCCACTGCACTCCAGCCTGGGTGACAGAGCGAGATTCTGTCTCCAAAGAAAAAAAAAAGAAAACTAAAAAAAAAAAATTTTTAGTAGACATGGGGTTTCACCATTTTGGCCAGTCTGGTCTTGAACTCCTGACCTCAGATGATCCACCTGCCTCGGCCTCCCAAAGTGCTGGGATTACAGACGTGAGCCACTGCACCCGGCCTGAATGAGTGGTTTTACAATAGAACCTTTAGGCAAGGGTCTGCAGATCTGGTCTAATGCCCAACCTTGCCCATTGAGATAAATCACTCTGTCCTCTGTCCCTGACTGTCACCACTTGGGAACAATGTATAGTGCCTGTCAGTTTTCCTGAGGCACACATGGGTTAGCAAACTTAGTGTGGCAAAGAGGGCAAAACATGAGTTCTAGAGTCTGCAAGTCCAGCTTCATCACATACTGGGTCTTTAGCCAGTTAGTTAATTTCGCTTACTTCCATCTCTCAATCAGTCACCATAACCCTCTCACTAGGAGAATGAAATGAGTATGAGTGTGTGTCTGTGTGTGTATGTAAAGCACCTTACACAATACCTAGCAAATGCCCCCGAAGTAGCAGAGCCACTCCAGCCCTGGAACCCTGTTAGAGATCAGGGGAAGAGCCTGGCACAGACAGGACGTCCTTCCAAGAAAACTGTCAGAATAGTTGGTTTACTGCCTGACTTTTGCAGCAAACTTCAGTGCTCCCCTAGGAGTCAGGGTTCAAAGCTTTTTTTGTCCATTTTTTAGCAGTAACTAATTTTCATTTCCTATAAGACCTCCACACTACAGACAGCTAGTGGCTAGAACCCAGCAGGAGGGAAAAGAGGTCCTGAGAAGAGAGGATAAGGGAAGCTAGTCTTTCTTTTTCTTTTTTTTTGAGACGGTGTCTCACTCTGTCACCCAGGCTGGAGTGCAGTAGCCGGATCTCAGCTCACTGCAAGCTCCGCCTCCCGGGTTTACACCATTCTCCTGCCTCAGCCTCCCAAGTAGCTGGGACTACAGGTGCCTGCCACCACACCTGGCTGATTTTTGTATTTTCAGTAGAGACAGAGCTTCACCATGTTGTCCAGGCTGGTCTCGAACTCCTGACCTCAGGGATCCACCCGCCAAAAGTGCTGGGATTACAGGTGTGAGCCACCGCACCCGGCCTAGTCTTTCAAGTTATTGTAATTCAGCACCCACCAGGGGCCAGGCACATCTATGCAGTTGACATGCATTCTTTCCTCCTTTAACCCCTTTGGTGGATCAATGAGGGCACAGGGAGTATGACATTGACAGCTAATCTGGACACCACTGAGGCAGTTCTGAAATCTGCTAGTTGCTCAGAATTAACTGGTTGGGGACGACCAGCCTAGAACACAAACAGCTGCTGCCACAGCCCTGGCACAGACGTCCGACTAGTGCCTGGGACCTGCTCCTCAGTCCTATTGGGCAAACAGATCTCCGTTTATTAAGCAACCAGTTCTTTTCCAAAGTGCTGATAACTGCAGCTGGAATCCATATGCTCTTTTCTTCTTTTTTTTCCTTTTTTTTTTTTTTTTTTTTTTTGAGATGGAGTCTTGCTCTGTCACCCAGGCTGGAGTGCAGTGGCACAGTCTCGCCTCACTTCAACCTCTGCCTCTAGGGTTCAAGTGATTCTCTGCCTCAGCCTCCAGAGTAGCTGGGATTACAGGTGCATGCCACCACACCAGGCTAATTTTTGTATTTTTAGTAGAGATGGGGTTTCACCATGTTGGCCAGGGTGGTCCCAAACTCCTGACCTCAGGTGATCTGCCCGCCTGGGCCTCCCAAAGTGCTGGGATTACATGTGTGAGCCACCGCGTCTGGCTGATATACTCTTGAGTCCCTACTGGAAAAACAAAGAAGAGAGAGAAAGGAGAAAATGAAAAAGGAAGGGAGTAAAAGAAGGAAGAAACAAAGGGAAGAGAAGGCAGGCAGTCAACTCCGTGACGATACTCATTCCTTTATTGTCAACTGTGTTGATTGGAACAGGGCTGGGGCCTGCAAGCTGCTGGCAGCACCCAGCTGCAGGTACATTTCAGCTCAACAGAGAGGCCTCCATCCTAAGCCAAGGGGACCGAGGGAAATGTTTTATATATATATTTATATATTACATATGTCCCGTACAGTCATATGTATAGAGTGACAAGAATGGGCCACTGCATCGTTAACTGTTGTCCTAAATAAAGACCATAGCAACACACATAAGAATTTGGTCCTAATCAAGGCCCTTACTTTGTCAATCAAATATTTGATACACCAAAAGGAAAAGGAGAGAAAGAGAGACAGAGAGACTGAGATCCAGCCACCCCTGGTGGCCCTGTTCCCAGCAGATCTTACGCTGAGTGTAGTGTCCCCTGTGGAGGTAAACACGCACACAAA
The DNA here is from genome assembly GCF_002776525.5 of Piliocolobus tephrosceles. Classification (NCBI taxonomy): domain Eukaryota; kingdom Metazoa; phylum Chordata; class Mammalia; order Primates; family Cercopithecidae; genus Piliocolobus; species Piliocolobus tephrosceles. The sequence goes on from NC_045448.1 coordinate 25,977,672, forward strand.
CACGCGCACACACACACACGTACACAAAACCGCAGGCAGGAGCTCCTCCTCCGACCATACCTTGGGCCCAGCCCTCGGACTGGGGGTGCTGATTTGGGTATATTGTGCTATAAGACTGTGAGCAAGGAGTGACAAGACAATGCAAAGGCGATGTGTCCAAGTGATGAATGGGGTGATACGTGCTGCTTCGTCCACAAACAAGAAAGAGGTCAGTGGGAGAGGCTGCTCAACGCAGCCCTGGAGGTCCCCCTGTACTCAGGTCACCTGGTGGATTTCTACACACAACTCCTGTCCCAGCCACAGTCGAACCTCTGATCTGAATCCTGAGTCTCAAATAATCTCTTGGGCTCTGATGAAAATTGTGATTTCCTGGAAGGACAGGAGCAAATGGCAACTGGGTAGCTCAACCCTCTAGTCCAGTAATGAAGCATAAACGACAGTGTCGCTGAGTTAAATCGGACCCAAGCTTGATCCTCAGAGCAGAACTTGAACGATGTAAGAAGGGTTCATTTCCTGAAGAAAAGAGAATAACCCCTGCCACCACCTCCCACAGCCCCCATTTCAGGCAGACTTGTCAGTCTCACGGCTTCACCCCAATGACAGCACTCTTCATATTCTAGGAGCTGGAGACTCGCACTATTAGGGCACTTTGAAATCCTAACTCACTTGCTTTTGTTATTACCTCTTTACCCCTCCACCAAAATAAACACTTAAAAAGCCAGTCAATGAACATTAACCATTTTTTTTTGTACAAATTTACTTATCACTTGAGATACCTGGAGACATTTCGGGCCATCACAAAGGAAGGTAAGGAGTATCCCCCAGGCACCAATTTGCGTAACTAGTGAATAAAGGATCTATTTTCAACAAAATAATACCTTAAAAATGCAATTCAGAAACGGGGTAATAGGCAAAGCTGGAAAAGATTGTGCCTGGGCTTCTGTTTCCTGTGAAAGATGAAGGGAAAAAGCAGTAGATGTTAATATCTTCGTTTAGACAGGGGTAGAATGACGTTGACTCCTCCCTCTGTGAATGGGGTCTAGGCAGCTGCAGGGAGAAATGATCAAAGCAGACAGGAGCAGCTCTCGAAAATGGGGAGTTGCCTTGAGGGCCTGTCGATCAAAATGACTCCTCAGAGGGGACAGAAACAAAGGGATTTGGTGGAGGGACTTCCGTTGATGACTGTTCAAGCTGTCTCAATTGCTGTTCCATTTCCTGTAGGTTCCAAGGTGATGGTCACTGGCTGGTCCACAGTTCCCATCCAAGGTGGGCAGAAAGCAGAGTCTGGGCAGCTGTGAGTTGTTGTTGAAGCTGAAGAGCATGAGCTATGTTGGCGAGGTTATTCATGTCCTTGAAAAGGAGCCCAAGAGGCTGTATGAGGTTGTCTGAGGCTCAGAAAGTGGAGAGTAGGGCTGTGTCCACAGGGAGCAGAGGCCCAACACTGTCAGGATGTCTCTTGTCCTCAGGGAACACCAAGCAGTTTCCTAGTCCCAGAAAGTGCTCAGGGGCTGCTGGCCATCAGTGTGGGAGAAGACGGAGGTTATAGAGTGCGGTGGGTAGAAAAGGGACTGTCTTCTCAGGCACTGGCTACCTTCCCTTCTGGAGGCAGCTGACAGGGGAACAAGCCTGAGGTCTGACTGGGGGAGCTCTCAAGTCAGAAGAAAAGGAGGCTATGCAGTGACCATGGTACGCCCAGACGGCTCAGGCGAGGGCATCTCCCCAACATGAACTGAGCTCCACGAATAAATAACATGAATTAAATAAAGGAGGCGAAGAAGAGCAGGCAGAGGCACTGTCTGCCAGATTCTCACCCCTGCACACACGCACACACACATGCACGCACACGCACACGCACCAAGCGGCAGATGAGATGAGCCAGGGTGGCTGCCCCATCCCAGGAGTCTATTGGATGGGCAGCCTGACGTGATGGTTGTCACTCATGGTCCGCCACTGCTGCCGGGTGCAGAGAAGCAGAGGCCAGGGAGGCATGTGTGGTGGAAGGTGGAGGCCTCTGAGGACTCTGGCACCTGCAGGGGAGATGAGGCAGGCGAAAGGGGAGGTTAGGGAAATGCAGGAAACAGGAAAGTAAGTCCTCTTCTTTGCCCCATCCTGCTGCTGCAGGAATCCCTCCAACATCCCCAGTCACCCCTTGCCCTTCCTGCCCTTTGGGCACCAGCAAAACCCTCTGTAGCATCACCCAGCCCCTGCAGTTCCCCTGCCTCCTGGGCCCAGTGTTGCCTTGGACCATGGAGGTACTGACCAGGATCTGGACTTCCGGACTTTAGACGTGGAAGGTCTCTCCAGAAAGCTGTCCAACCGCATGAGCCTCTCCATGTGTAGCGCACGAGGGTCTTGTTCTTGGTCATGAGAGAATTCCATCTCAAAGACAGCTGGAGGGGACACGTCCAACTCCAGAAACATTATATTTTCAGCCTGTGGTGGGAATATCATGCCAGAATTGAGCAGTGCCCGGTCACTGTGCCTTCTAGGGACACAGCCAGTCTTGGGTGTAGCAGGGCTGATGAGGTGGTTAGGGGAAGCAGAGGCTGTGAGCATCCCCTCCTGTAGGCTCTTTTTTTTTTCTTTCTTCTGAGATGGAGTGTCGCCCAGGCTGGAGTGCAGTGGTGCAATCTCGGCTCAATGCAACCTCCCCCTCCCAGGTTCAAGCAATTCTCCTGCCTCAGCCTCCCAAGTAGCTGGGACTACAAGGTACCCATCACAATGCCCAGCTAATTTTTGTATTGTTAGTGCAGACGGGGATTCACCATGTTGGCCAGGCTGGTCTTGAACTCCTGACCTCAGGTGATCCACCCGCCTCAGCCTCCCACAATGCTGAGATTACAGGTGTGAGCCACCTCGCCTGGCCTTCCTCCCATAAGCTCTTTCTCCCCTCTCCACTTCTTACCCTGTACCTGGGGTGGGACCCCATTGCCATGGCAACCCGAGCATACTGGCTGATAGGCCTCTTGTAGCCCACTGCAGATGTTGGCCGCTTCTTCATCTGGCTGTTATTGCTGTAGGGAAGAGGCTATATTAGAAAGGATTTCTGTGGAACACAAACAGCAAATGACATCATGAGGATCTAAATATCATTCAGGTAGCCAGAAAGTCCTGTAGACTGCAAGTTCTGGAATTTTCTTCTCCTTGCTCTAACACAGCTTGACAACTGAAGCTAGTGCAGTTGTCCCCTTCATCCGTGGTTTCGCTTTCCACAGTTTCAGTTACTGTGGTCTGAAAATAGGCAAGTACAGTACAATCAGATGTTTCGAGAGAGAGACACCACACCTGCATCACTTTTATTAGAATATATTGTGTTTTTGTTATTGAGATGGAGTCTTGCTCTGTCACCCAGGCTGGAGTGCAGTGGCACAATCTCAGCTCACTGAAGCCTCCACCTCCCAGGTTCAAGCGATTCTCCTGCATCAGCCTCCCGAGTAGCAGGGATTACAGGTGTGCGCCACCACACCTGGCTAATTTTATTTTTTCTTTTTTTGAGACGGAGTTTCGCTCTTATTGCCCAGGCTGGAGTGCAATGGCGTGATCTCGGCTCACCGCAACCACTGCCTCCTGGGTTCAAGTGATTCTCTGTCTCAGCCTCCCGAGTAGCTCAGATTACAGGCAGGTGCAACCACGCCTGGCTAATTTTTTGTACTTTTAGTAGAGACGGGGTTTCTCCATGTTGGTCAGGCTGATCTTGAACTCCCGACCTCAGGTGATCCACCCACCTTGGCCTCCCAAAGTGCTGGTATTACAGGCGTGAGCCACCGCGCCTGGCCTAACACCCGGCTAATTTTTGTATTTTTAGTAGAGACGGGGTTTTATTTTACCACGTTGGCCACGCTGGTCTCGAACTCCTGACCTCAAGTGATCTGCCTGCCTTGGCCTCCCAAAAATCTGGGATTTATAGGCATGAGCCACTGCACCTGGCCTTATTAGAGGATATTGTTATAATTGTTTTGTCTTACACATCTCATATACCCTATAAACATATACATCTACTATGTACCCACAACAATTTTTAAAAATTAATAAAATTTAAAATAAACCTCATAGCATATATAGGGTTTGGTACTATCTGCAGTTTCAGGCATCCACTAGAGGTCTTAAAATGTATCCCCTGCCAGGTGCAGTGGCTCACGCCTGTACTCCCAGCACTTTGAAAGGCCGAGACAGGTGGATCACCTGAGGTCAGGAGTTCGACACCAGCCTGACCAACATCAAGACACCCTGTCTCTACCAAAAAGGTACATATTTACCAAAAGAGGTACATATTAATATTTCTTCACTCCTGTTGCTTTAAATTGTTTCTGCAGTAGAAAGGACTGATTGAAGGCTGAAATGAAATTCAGTCTCATTTTAACTTGTAGCTTTATATACTTTTTTTTTCAGACAAAGTCTTGCTCTGTCACCCAGGCTAGAATGCAGTGGTGCAATCTCGGTTCACTGCAACCTCTGCCTCCTGAGTTCAAGGGATTCTTGTGCCTCAGCCTCCTGAGCAGCTGAGATTACAGGCACACACCACCACGCCTGGCTAATTTTTTTTTTTTTTTGGAGACAGAGTCTCGCTCAGTCACCCAGGCTGGAGTGCCATGGTGCGATCTTGCCTCACTGCAACCTCCGCCTCCTGGGTTCAAGCAATTCTCCCGTCTCAGCCTCCCGAGTAGCTGGAATTACAGGCAGCTGCCACCGCGCCCAACTAATTTTTTTTCTATTTTTAGTAGAAACGGGGTTTCACCATGTTGGCCAGGATGGTCTCGATCTCCTAACCTTGTGATCTGTCCGCCTCGGCCTCTCAAAGTGCTGGGATTACAGGCATGAGCCACCGCACCCGGCCTAATTTTTGTATTTTTAGTAGAGGACAGGGTTTCACCATGTTGGCTGATCTCGAACTCCTGACCTCAAGTGATCTCCCTGCCTTCGCCTCCCAAAGTACTGGGATTATAGATGTGAATCACTGCACTTGGCCGTTTTGTTTTTTGAGTCACAGTCTCACTGTCACCCAGCCTTCATTTTTTTTTTTTTTTTTTGGAAACGGAGTCTCACTCTGTCGCCAGGCTGGAGTGCTGTGGCACAATCTTGGCTCACTGCAGCCTCCGACCCCCTGGTTCAAGCGATTCTCCTGCCTCAGCCTCTCGAGTAGCTGGTATTACAGGCACATGCCACCACATCCAGCTAGTTTTTGTATTTTTAGTAGAGATGGGGTTTCACCATGTTGGCCAGGATGGTCTTGATTTCCTGACCTCGTGATCCACCCGCCTCAGCCTCCCAAAGTGCTGGGATTACAAACATAGGCCACCATGCCTGGCCGGTAATTTTTAATTTTTAGTAGAGATGGGGAGGTTTCGCCATCTTGGCCAGGCTGGTCTCAAACTCCTGACCTCAGGTAATCCTCCTGCCTTAGCCTCCCAAAGTGCTGGGCTTATAGGCCTGAGCCACTCTACCTGGCCTATTTTTCTTCATAGGAGTTAGCATAATAAAAAGGTTAAAAACTCAGGCTTGAAATGAAAAGGAACAAAGTTAGAAGGCTCACATTTCTCAGTTTCAAAATTATTACAAAGTGCCAGGTGCAGTGGTTCATGCCTGTAATCCCAGCACTTTGGGAGGTCAAGGTGGGTGGATCACCTGAGGTCAGAGTTTGAGACTAGCCTGGCCAACATGGTGAAACCCCGTATCTACTAAAATTACAAAAATTAGTTGGGCGTAGTGGCACGTGCCTGTAGTCCCAGCTACCTTGGGAGGCTGAGGCAGGAGAATCGCTTGAACCTGGGAGGCGGAGGTTGCAGTGAGCTGAGATCCGGCCACTGCACTCCAGCCTGGGCGACAGAGTGAGACTCTGTCTCAAAACACACACACACACACAAAAGCAAAACAAAACAAAAACACTTATTACAAAGCTATGGTAACCAAGATATTAGAGAACTTGCATAAGACAAACATATAGATTAATGAAACAGAACTGAAACTCCAGGGCCAGGTGCGATGGTTCACGCCTGTAATCCCAGCACTTTGAGCCTGAGGCGAGTGGATTGCCTGAACTCAGGAGTTTGAGACCAGCCTGGGCAACACGTTGAAACCCCGTCTCTACTAAAATACAAAAAATCAGCCAGGTGTGGTAGCGTGTACCTGTAATTCCAGCTACTTGGGAGGCTCAGACAGGAGAATTGCTTGAACCCAGGAGGCAGAGGTTGCAGTAGGCGGAGATCGCGCCATTGCACTCTAGCCTGGGTGATAGAGCAAGACTCCGCGAGACTCTCTCAAAAAAAAAAAAAAAGGGCAAAGGATCTCAATAGATACTTCTCATAAGATATACAAATGGTTGATAAGCACATGAAAATATGTTCAACATTAATAGTCATATAGGGAAATCTAAATCAAAACCACAACGGGGACCGGGTGCGGTGGCTTACACCTGTAATCCCAGCACTTTGGGAGGCTGAGGCATGTGGATCCCTTGAGCCCAGAAATTTGAGTCCAGCCTGGGCAACATAGCAAGATCCTATCTCTACAAAAAATAGGAAAAAAAAAATATATATATATATATATTTATTAGCAGGGTATGGTAGCACATACCTGTAATCCCAGCTGCTCAAGAGGCTGAGGTGGGAGGATCACCTGAGCCTGGGAGGTCAAGGCTGCAGTGAGCCGTGATCACGTCACTGCACTTCAGCCTGGGTGACAGGGTAAGACCCTATCTCAAAAACCCCACAATGGATACCACTTCAGATCCACTAGAATGACTATAATTTAAAGACAGACAGTAACACATGTTGGTGAGGATGCAGAGAAACTGGAACCCTCACACACTATTAGTGAGAATGTAAAAAAAAAAGTTAAACATAGACTTACCATATAACCCAGCACTTCCACTACTAGGCATATACTCAAGAGAACTGAAAACATATTCACGTAAAAACTTGTACACAAATGATCATAGCAGCATTACTTACGGTGAAACCCCGTCTCTACAGAAAAATAGCCAAAAACACGGAAATTACCAAAATGTCCACCAACTGATATGTTGATAAACCAAATGTGGTATATTCATAGAGTGGAATATTACTCATCAATAAAAAGGAATGAAGTACTGATGAGTGTTCCAACATGGAGGAACCTTGAAAACATTTTGCTAAGTGAAAGAACTCAGTCACAACGGACTATATATTGTGTGATTCCATTTATATAAAATATCTGGAATAGGTAAAGCCATAGAAACAGAAAGTAGATTGGCGGATGTCTAGGTCTGGGGAAAGGGGTTTGGGGGAGAATGAGGAGTAACTGCTAATTGGTTCAGGGTTTCTTTTTGGAGTGGTGAAAAATTTCTGGAATTAGGCTGGGCGTGGTGGCTCACGCCTGTAAATCCAGCGCTTTGGGAGGCTGAAGCGGGCAGATCACCTGAGGTCAGGAGTTCAAGACCAGAGTGGCCAACATGGTGACACCCTTCTCTACTAAAAATACAAAAATTAAGCCAGGGGTGGTGGCACACGCCTGTAATTCCAGCTATTCAGGAGGCTGAGGCAGGAAAACTTCTTGAACCCAGGAGGCAGAGGTTGCAGTGAGCCGAGATCACACCACTGCACTCCAGCCTGGGAGACAGAGTGAGACTCCATCTCGGAAAAAAAAAAGAAAATGTTCTGGAATTAGACAGTGGTGACGGTTGTACAACTCTGAATATACTAAAATCTACTACATTATTAAGCAGTAGAGCTAAAAAAAATCCACTGAATTGTACACTTTAAAATGGTGAACTTATGATCAGTCAACTATATCTCAATAGAGCTGTTATTTAAACAATGAACAAACAGGTCAGCCTCAGAGACTCATGCTTGTAACCCCCACACTTTGGGAGGCTGAGGTGGGAGGATCATCTGAGGCCAGGAGTCTGAGGCTGTAGTGTGCTTGATTGTGCCAATGAATAGCCACTGCTCTCCAACCTGGGCAACAGAGCAAAGATCCCAGCTCTAATTTAAAAAAAAAGTTTTGGCTCACGCCTGTAATCCCAGCACATTGGGGGGCCAAGACGGGCAGATCACGAGGTCAGGAGATCGAGACCATCCTGGCTAACACGGTGAAACCCCGTCTCTACTAAAAAAAATACAAAAAAATTAGCCGGGCGTGGTGGCTGGCACCTGTAGTCCCAGCTGCTGGGGAGGCTGAGGCAGGAGAATGGTGTGAACCCGGGAGGCGGAGCTTGCAGTGAGCCAAGATCGCACCACTGCACTCCAGCCTGGGAGACAGAGCGAGACTCCGTCTAAAACAAACAAACAAACAAACAAAAAAGTTTATGGCCAGGCTCAGTGGCTCATGCCTGTAACCCCAGCACTTTGGGAGTCCAAGGTGGGCGGATCACCTGAGGTCAGGAGTTGAGACCAGCCTAGCCAACATAGTGAAACCCCATCTCTACAGAAAATACAAAAATTAGGCAGGCGTGGTGGCTCACACCTGTAGTCCCAGCTACTTGGGAAGCTGAGGCATGAGAATCACTTGAACCCGGGAGGCAGAGGTTGCAGAGAGCTGAGATCACACCACTGCATTCCAGCCTGGGCAACAGAGTGAGACTCAGTCTCCAAAAAAAAAAAAAGTTTTTAAATGCATATTCTTTGACCCAAATTTCTCCTCCTAGGAACTTCACTAAGGAAATAATCAGAGGTAAAGAGAAAATTTTACATGCAGGGGTATTTACTGAAGCTTTTTTTTTTTTTTTTCTATAGATAAGAGTCTTGCTCTGTCACCCAAGCTGGAGTGTGATGGCAAGATCATAGCTCACTGCAGCCTCGAATTCCTGGGCTCAAATTGTCTTCCTGTCTCAGCCTCCTGAGTAGATAGGACTACAGGCAGGTGCCACCACACCAGGCTAATTTTGTTATTTTTTGACAGGTTCTCACTATGTTGCCCAGGCTGGTCTTGAACTCCTTGCCTCAAGCTATCCTTCCACCTCAGCCTCCCAAAGTGCTGTGACTATAAGTGTGAGCCACTGTGCCTGGGCCTGAAGCAATATTTACAATTGCAAAAAATCAGAAACAACCAAAATGGGGTTAGTTAAATTATTAGGACCCAGTTAAATTACTATTCAGTCCTATGAAGGAACTTCATGTAGTCAATAAAATTTTTGTGTGGCTCTGCTGGGTGCGGTGGCTCACGCCTGTAACCCAGCACTTCGGGAAGCCGAGGCAGGTGGATCATGAGGTCAGGAGATTGAGACCGTCCTGGCTAACACGGTGAAACCCCGTCTCTACAAAAACACACACACACACACACACACAAAAAATTAGCCAGGCATGGTGGCCTGCACATGTAGTCCCAGCTACTCAGGAGGCTGAGACTGGAGACTCGCTTGAACCTGGGAGGCAGAGGTTCCAGTGAGCTGAGATTGCGCCACTGCACTCTAGCCTAGGCAACAGTGAGAATCCATCTCAAAACACACACACACACACACACACACACATTTTTGTGTGGTTCTATGTAGATGCAGAAAGACTGCCACAATATATTAATAAAAGAGCAAATAAAAATATGAAGTTTTTGTTTGTATTTTTAAATTTTTTTAGAGATGGGGTCTCGCTATGTTGTCCAGGCTGGTCTCAAACTCCTGGCCTCAAGTGACCCCCCCAGCCTCAGTATCCCCAAGTGTTGTGATTACAGGCATAAGCCACCACACCTGGCCAGTTTTAAGGAAATGCGTGTGTGTGTGTGTGTGTGCGCTTAGGAAAAAGTCTAGATATTCAACAAAATGTTGACAGTTATAATCTTTGAATTGTGTGATTATGGGTGATTTTTATTTTCTTTCTGCCTTTCTGCAATATCTGGAAAAATTTTTTACAATGAATATGTATAACCTTATATCTAATTAATTAGTTCAAACATCTACAGGAAACACGTATCTGTATGACTGCCATCCAGTTTTGTCAAGAATGCTGCTGTGAACATTTCTAAAGGTATTTTCATGTTTATATTTAACATTTTCCCTGGGGGTATGGATCCAGGAATGGAAGTGTTGCATTGTAGGGTATGTAAATTCTCAGCTTTACTTGATATTGTCAATTGCTTTTCAAAGTGATTATACTTATGAAAGTTTCCATTGGTCTACATCCTAGAGAGCTCACTGAGTGCTTTTTACTTTCAGCAATTTGGTGAGTGTGATGGATTATTAAAATACTTTTACTACCCTGAACAAAAACAAACAGAAAAAAGCAAGGAAAGAAAACAAGAAAACGACTTCCATTTTAAAAACTAAAGGAACACAGGTTTTGGAGTAAGTCAGACCTGGGTTTGAATGCTGGCTCTGCCCCTTCAAGCTCTTTTACTTGGGGAAGTGGCTTACTATCTCTGCAGATAGATCATCCCTATCATACAGAACTTCTGAGATTAAACAAGACAAGCACTTAGCACAGTATGCCCGCCACAGGGTTTAACACATGGCAGCTGTGATTATGATTTCTTTTCAATTCTACTTGCTAATTTCAAGTGGGGATACAAATGAAATGAGCAAGGATAAAAGTCAAAAGGTGACAGTTGGAAGAGGAGAAGAAACAGGCCGAGTAACTCAAAGATAAGGACATTCTGTCCTTGAACAGCAGAACAAGTTGTGCAGGGGCCCATAGAACAATGGCTGCCTTCTGCAGCTGGCAGAATGGGAAATAACATTCTTGTGGTTTAGTTTATGACGCATATAAAAAGGTGCCGTCCCCCATTAGTGGTCCCTGCTGACCCTCTCTATAGATGAAAACAAGGAAAGATAAGGCTCCAGAAGCCCCAGCTGGGTCTGCAGCTGAGCTTATAGGATGCCGGGAGGTGTGTCTGTGGAGACAGGCAGCCTCAGTGGCAGTGGCAGCAAGGAGATAGTCCTGCTGCAGACGCTGCTGGAAATGCAGAGCCATCCCCTCTAAGAGGGGAGTGGGAAAATTAGGAAAACAGCAACTTATTTACAAGGTGCTTCTACACAGTTCATCTGAACTTAACAACCTCCCGACTTGTGGATAGAGCTCAGGGAGGTGCAGTGCCTCAGTGCCTTTTGTGTCCAAGGTCATGCAATTAGGGAGAGACTAGGAATCTGAATCTTCCCATATACTCCTTTTAAAATTATTATTGGCCAGGCGCGGTGGCTCACAGCACGCCTGTAATCCCACACTTTGGGAGGCCGAGGGAGGTGGATTACCTGAGGTCAGGAGTTCGAGACCAGCCTGGCCAACATGGTGAAACCCTGCCTCTACTAAAACTATAAAAATTAGCTGGGTGTGGTGGCAGGCGCCTGTAGTCCCAGCTATTCAGGATGCTGAGGTGAATCACTTCTACCCGGGAGGCGGAGGTTGAGTGAACCGAGATCATGCCACTGCACTCCAGCCTGGGTGACAGAGTGAGACTCTGTCTCAAAACAATATATATATATATATATATATATATAATTATTTTGTGGCTGGGCACAGTGGCTCACGCCTGTAATCCCAACACTTTGGGAGGCCAAGACAGGTGGATCACCTGAAGTCAGGAGTTCAAGACCAGCCTGGCCAATTTGGTAAAACCCCCCCTCTCTACCAAGAATTCAAAAAATTAGCTGGGCATGGCACACGCCTGTAACCCCAGCTACTCAGGATTCAAGCCTGGATGACAGAATGAGTCCCGGTCTAAAAAAAAAAAAAATTATTGCTTTGTGAAATTTTTGAATTGGGCAACACCTCATTCTATGCCATAGAGTGGGTGTTCCCCCCCAAGGACTCCAGTATCATCTCTCAGGAGGACACTGGGCCAGAACAGATGGGCCAGTGAGTGCCTTTGAAAGCTCAGGCGCTGGGAACAGGACAGAGGGACAGGGCCGGGTGAGCAGAGGATCAGCACAAATTGGCAGCCTGACCCAATAAAGATGCCAGGGCTATTCTGGGTGGCATGTGGGAGAGAAGGGTTGGGGGGAAGGGAGTCTGTAATTGGGGCACCGACCTTCCCATCGACTCCCTCTTCTGCCCCAGGCCTACTTTCCATGATTGATCCTCTATAGAAAGCAGGTTGTGGCAGCCCAGAGCTGAGGCCTGGGTCTGCGTTTATGCACCCCTCCCTTTAAGCACCACTCCCAGCAGGGCCCCACAGCCACAGTTATCCTGCGTGCAGTAGATCCGATGCGTTCTCCTAGGACCCTCCCTCCGTAATTGGCTACTATCATTTTTTTTCCTTTAATATTAAAAAGTCATCTCTCAGCTCCATCTCAGGGGCTGACACCATTCTCTTTCCTGGCTGTCTGATCACTTCCTTTCCCCTCTCCTTCCTTCCCGTTCTTTCTCTCTCCCTCCCTCCCTCCCTCACTCTGTCACCCAGGCTGGAGTGCTGTGGCAAGATCTTGACACACTGCAACCTCCGCCTCTCAGATTCAAGTAGCTGGGATTACAGGTGAGAGCCACCACACCCGGCTAATTTTTGTATTTTTTTTTTGCCATGTTGGCCAGGCTGGTCTCGAACTCCTGGCCTGAAGTGATCCACCCGCCTTGGCCTCCCAAAGTGCGGGGATTACAGGGGTGAGTTACTGCGGCCGGCCTCGCCCTCTTGTTCTGAAAGCAGGCATCCGATATCATCGGGTGCGTTTCCTTCTAGCTCCTTCCTGTGCATTCAACACAGACAATCAGGCTTTTCTCTTCCATCTGGCTGCTTTGTCCTGGCAGGCTGCCTGTCCACCTTGTTCCACTGCCCCGCTTGTCTGAACTCCCAGCCTTCCCATTTCCCCTCCATGCTGTACCCAACCCGCCTGGGAAGCTGCAGCTGCTCACTGCTTCACACTGTCTTCAATTCCCACAGGTCTGAAGAAATCCAGGGACTCAACGCAGAGCTAGGAATGTTCTTACTGGGGTGAACTTTGCCTCTGTACAAAACCAGTTTAACTTTCTTTCCTGATTCTATTTAGAGCAAGAAACACTCTCTCTTTAAACCAAGAGGCAGAACCCAGGCGAGGTGGCTCACACCTGTAATCCCAGCACTTTTGGGAGGCCGAGGAAGACAGATTACCTGAAGTCAGGAGTTCAAGACAAGCCTGGCCAACACTGAAACCCCACCTCTACTAAAATACAAAAATTAGCTGGGCGTGGTGGCAAACCCCTGTAATCCCAGCTACTCAGGAGGCTGAGGCACATGAATCGCTTGAACGTGTGAGGTGGAGGTTGCAGTGAGCTGAGATCATGCCACTGTACTCCAGCCCAGGTGACAGAGTGAAACTCTCTCTCAAAAAAATAAAAATGAAAATAAATAAATAAATAAAATAAACCCAGAGGCAGTTTAACAAAAAATCAACATCTAAAACAAAACCTCAAGTCAAACTGCCCTTGTAGGGCACTTCTAAGGGATAGAGGCAGGCCGGTTTCTCCAGAGTCCCCATAATTAGAATACTGGCTTATCAGTATGAATACAACGCTTCATTGATCACCTCCTCTGTACCAGCCACAGGCCTGGAACCTTACGTTATTTCATTTCAACCTCGACAATCCTGCACGGTACCTATTATCCCCACTTTACAGATGAAGAAATTTGGGTTCAGAGAGGTTAAAAAAATTTACTCAAGGCCGGGCGTGGTGGCTCATGCCTGTAATCCCAGCACTTTGGGAGGCTGAGGCAGGTGGATAACCTGAGGTCAGGGATTCGAGATCAGCCTGGCCAAGATGTCGAAACCCCATCTCTCCTAAAAATATAAAAATTAGCCAGGCGCGGTGGTGCACGCCTGTAATCCTAGCTACTCTGGAGGCTGAGGCAGGAGAATCGCTTGAACCCAGGAGGGGGAGGATGCAGTGAGCTGAGATCATGCCACTGCACTCCAGCCTGGGTGACAGAGTGAGACTCCATCTCAAAAAAAACAAAAAACAACAAAAAACACTTACTCAAGGCCACTAGTAAGTGGCAGAACAGGGGCTGGAATTCAGAATGTTCTTTTTTTTTTTTTTTTTTTGAATCTTGCTGTGTTGCCCCAGGCTGGAGTGCAGTGGTGCAATCTCAGCTCACTGCAACCCCCACCTCCCAGGTTCAAGCGATTCTCCTCCTACCTCAGCCTCCCGGGTAGTTGGGATTACAGGTGCCCACTACCACAGCCGACTAATTTTTGTATTTTTAGTAGAGACGGGGTTTCACCATTGGCCAGGCTGGTCTCAACTCCTGACCTCAGGTGATTCGCCCGCCTCAGCCTCCCAAAGTGCTGGGATTACAGGCATGGGCCACCACACCCGGCCAAATTTAGAATGTTCTAAATCCAAAGTCTAGTCTCTCTCTACTGCACGATGATGCCTTTGAAAAGAATCTAGGGGCAGGGTACAGTGGCTCACGCTTGTAACCCGGCACTTTGGGAGGAGTTCACTTGAGCTCAGGAGTTCAAGACCAGCCTAGGCAACATAGTGAGACCCCCCCATCTCTACTAAAAATGAAAACAAATTCGCTGGGTATGGTGGTCCATGTCTGTACTGTGGTCTAAGCTACTTGGGAAGTTGGAGCAGGAGGATCACTTGAGCTTGGAAGGTCAAGGCTATAGTGAGCCATCATTGTGCCACTGCATTCCAGCGTGGGCAACAGAGTGATACCCTGTCTCAAAAAAAGAAAGAAAAGAAAGAAAGAAAAGAATCTAGGGTGGCTGGGGTTACAAAGGTCAAAGGGCTAAAGTTGCAATGGAATTTTGTGTACTATAAACCACAGGGTATGGATACTGTCACATACATAACCCTTTAGAAGACAATTTTGTGGGGCTGGCACACACCTGTAATCCCAGCATTTTGGGAGGCTGAGGTGGGTGAACTGCTTGACGTCAGGAGTTTGAGACCAGCCTGGGCAACATAGTAAAACCCTGTCTCTATTTTAAAAAAAAAGAAGACAATTTTACCTAAACACAATTAAAAATGAAGCCTAGGCCACGTAAGGTGGCTCATGCCTGTAATCTCAATACTTTGGAAGGCTGAGATGGGGGTATCACTTGAGTCCAGGAGTTCAAGACCAGCCTGGGCAATGTAGTGAGACCTCATCTCTACAATAAATAAAAAATTAGTCAGACATGGTGGCAGAAGCCTGAGGTCCCAGCTACCCAGGAGGCTGAGGTGGGAGGATCACTTGGGCCAAGGAGGTGAGCCAAGATTGTGCCACTTCACTCCAGCCTGGGCAACAGAGTGAGATCTTGTCTCAAAAAATTAAATTAACTGGGCGTGGTGGCATGTACCTGTGGTCCCAGCTACTCAGGGGGCTGAGGTGGGAGGATTGCTTGAGCCTGGGAGGCAGAGGTTTCAGTGAGCCATGATGATGCCATTGCACTCTAGCCTGGGTGACAGAGTGAGACCCTGTCTCAAAAAAATAGAAAAAACTTAAATACAATTTAAAAATCTAGGTCGGGCACAGTGGCTCATGCCTGTAATCCTAGGACTTTGGGAGGCCAAGACAGGTGGATCACCTGAGGTCAGGAGTTTGAGACCAGCCTGGCCAACATGAAGAAACCCTGTCTCTGCTAAAAATACAAAAATTGGCTGCGTGTGGTGGTGCATGCCTGTAATCCCAGCTACTCGGGAGGCTGAGACGAGAGAATCTCTGGAACCCGGGAGGCGGAGGTTGCAGCGAGCTGACGTCACGCCATTGCACTCCAGCCTAGGCAACAGTCTATTATGAGAAACTAAAAATAAAAGGTCATACTTGTAAAATATTTATTGCTAGACCTAGTTGCAAAAACATTAAAAATTTTTTTTTTTTATTGAGACAGAGTTTCACTCTTGTTGCCCAGGTTGGAGTACAATGGCACGATCTTGCCTCACTGCAACCTCTGCCTTCTGGGTTCAAGTGATTCTCCTGCCTTAGCCTCCTGAGTAGCTGGAATTACAGGCGTGAGCCACCATACCTGGCTAATTTTGTATTTTTAGTAGAGACGGGATTTCTCCATGTTGGTCAGACTGGTCTCGAACTCCTAACCTCAGGCGATCTGCCTGCCTTGGCCTCCCAAAGTGCTAAGAATACAGGCCTGAGCCACCGAGCCAGTGCAAAAATATTTTTTAAAGTAACTTTAATATTATACAAGATTATGACTGGGGAAGACACCTCACCTTATCTTATTTTATATCAACTAATGGCTACATAGAGATGGTAGAAAAAAAAGAGAAAGGGCTAGACTTCCAAAATAAGTTGATTAGGGGTATTTCTCAAGAGTTGCCTGACAACTCCTTGTTTGAGAGAGAGGCAGCGGTCAGAGGGTGGGGTGGATGCTTAGAGCTGGAGTAGGCGGAGGGAGAATGTTTTTCGAACAGAAGCTTTCTAATGGGACAGCATGACTTTAGGTAATTTCTTACAATGTTTTTTCCTCTCACTTTGAGCAGCTGTCAGTGTTCTCATCCCCAGAATGCCACAGGCCGAAATAAAGCAAAATATTCCATACTTGAGTTGAGCAAATGGAACAACGCCCTGATTAGTTAAATATGCTTTGGAGAGAAATAATTTTCTGTTTGTTTTTTAGCCCTAATTAAGCGATGTGGCAAGTGGTGGGATCCAATGCTGAAGAAAGGACCTTTTCTGTGGGGAGTGGAGCAATTTGTTTCACAGCTGCAGCCTCAGATCCCATGGTCCCTGAAATGAGGAAAGCTGCCTTGTTCAAGGACTCCCTGCCCTCAACCTTCCGCCGTGAAATGAGGGACATGGGGCAGATGACCTCAGAGATCCAGGCCAGCAGCTCCCTGCCCCCTACTGTGTCCCACCAGGCTCTCTCTGCTAAGTCAGAATCACAACTGGGATTTCAATTACCATGGAATTCTTTTTACTTTATTCTAACCATCCTGGCTTTAAAAAGAGTAATTTTAAAAACTTGTTTCATATAAAAAATTCTAGAACTGGCCAGGCACGGTGGCTCATGCCTGTAATATCAGCACTTTGGGAGGCCGAGGTGGGCGGATCACCTGAGGTCAGGAGTTCAAGACCAGCCTGACCAACATGGAGAAATCCCTTCTCTACTAAAAATACTAAATTAGCCAGGCATGGTGGCGTATGCCTGTAATCCCAGCTACTCGGGAGGCCGAGGCAGGAGAAGTGCTTGAACCCGGGAGGCAGAGGTAGTCGTGAGCCGAGATCATGCCATTGCACTTTAGCATGGGCGACAAGAGCAAAACTCCATCTAAAAAAAAAAAAAAAAAATCCTAGAACCATTTTTACTTGCCTTTTCTATTTTTGTATTTTTTAAAGTTCTGAAATAAATATTAAATATTGCAAATTGCAGTCATCAGACATAGTGGACAGTGGCAAAAAAATGAAAAGGAAAAAAATAATATATTCATGATTACCTATTCTCTCTCTCTTTTTTCTTTTCTTTTTTTTTTTTTTTTTGATATGTAGTCTTGCTCTGTGGCCCAGGTTGGAGTGTAAAGGCATGATCTCAGCTCATTGCAACCTCTGCCTCCCAGGTTCAAGCAATTCCCCTGCCTCAGCCTCCCAAGTAGCTGGGATTACAGGTGTGAGCCACCATACCCAGACACCTGATATTTCTTAATAACTGTTTTGAAGTAATTTATTTCTTGGAATTCTTTATTATATTAGAGCATTCTGTAATTACTGTTCATATAATTTGTATTTAAGTGTAGTAGAGAACATTGGTAAATCATAATTGCCTTTTTTTTTTTTTTGAGACAGGGTCTCACTCTGTTGACCAGGCTGGATGGAGTGCAGTGGTATAATCATGGCTCAGTGCAGCCTCAACCTCCTAGGTTCAAGCAATCCTCCCACCTCAGCCTCCCAAGTAGCTGGGAGTACAGGCATGTGCTAATGCCCAGCTAACTTTTTGTATTTTTTTGTAGACATGGGGTCTCACTCTGTTGCCCAGGCTGGTTTTGAACACCTGGGCTCAAGCCATCTACCTGCCTCAGTCTCCTAAAGTGCTGGGATTACAGGCATCAGCCACTGTACCTGGCCTATAATTGCCTTTTACCCTACCCAGATGTATTTGAATATTTTCTGTACATATGTTGTACTTGGTCTCTATTCTGAACAGGTACAAACATATTCTGTATAAAACAGCATGGTTATGAATATACTTAACCATAATTTTGGAAAACCTTGTGAACCTATTTATAGCTTTAAATTTTCAATATAAGAATTTCAGGCCAGGCACGGTGGCTCAAGCCTGTAATCCCAGCACTTTGGGAGGCCGAGACGGGCGGATCACAAGGTCAGGAGATCGAGACCATCCTGGCTAATACAGTGAAACCCCGTCTCTAATAGAAAATACAAAAAACTAGCCGGGCGACGAGGCAGGCGCCTGTAGTCCCAGCTACTTGGGAGGCTGAGACAGGAGAATGGCGTGAACCCGGGAGGCGGAGCTTGCAGTGAGCTGAGATCTGGCCACTGCACTCCAGCCTGGGCGGCAGAGCAAGACTCCGTCTCAAAAAAAAAGAAAAGAATTTCAGGGAGGCCGGGCGCTGTGGAGCACGCCTGTAATCCCAGCACTTTGGGGGGCTGAGGTGAGTGGATCACCTGAGGTCAGGAGTTCAAGACCAGCCTGGCCAATATGACGAAACCCCGTCTCCACTAAAAATGCAAAAATTAGCCAGGAGTGGTGGTGGGCGCCTGTAATCCCAGCTACTCAGGAGGCTGAGGCAGGAGAATCACTTGAACCCAGGAGGCGGAGGTTGCAGTAAACTGAGATCGCACCACTGCACTCTAGCTTGGGCAACAAAAGCGAAACTCCATCTCAAAAAAAAAAAAATTAAGGGAACACTGTCCAATTGGTATTCATTTAGTTTAGAATAGTTGCCAACACAAACCTACAAATGCAATGTGGAAGCAACTATATGCAGATTTAAATTAATGGGTATAATGAGTGTGTATGTTAGGACTAATTCTTTGCAAAGAATCTTGGAAAAGAAAACACTATAAAAGCTGCTCTACTTTATAGTCTGGTAGTTAAAATCCTGTCCTTTCACAGCTGCAGCCTGGGTTCAATTCTTGGTCAGGGTAGTCCCTTTACAAAGGATAAAATTAAGGCCAGGTTCGGTGACTCAAGCCTGTAATCTCAGCTACTCAGGAGGCTGAGGCATAAGAATTGCTTGAACCCAGGAGGCAGAGGTTGCAGTGAGCCAAGATAGTGCCACTGGACTCCAGCCTGGGTGAAAGAGTGAAAATGTCTAAAAAAAAAAAAAAAAAAAAGAATAAAAAGAATAAAATTTAAGGCCAGTTGCATGCAGTGGCTCCTGCCTGTAATCCCAGCACTTTGGGAAGCTGAGGTGGGAGGATTAGCGTGAAGCCAGGAGTTCAAGACCAGCCCAGGCAACACAGCGAGCTATCATGGTGCCACTGCACCGCAGCCTGGGTGACAGATGAGACTCCATCTCAACAGCAGCAGCAAAATAATGCGACTTAACATTATGGAGGTAAATTTAAAGCAAATAGCTTTTGGCTGTGCGTGGTGGCCCACACCTGTAATCCTAGCACTTTGGGAGGCTGAGGCAGGAAGATCACTTGAGGTCAGGAGTTCAAAACCAGCCTAGCCAACATGGTGAAACTCCGTCTTGACTAAAAACACAAACAAATCAGCCGGGCATGGTGGTAGGTGCCTGTAATCCCAGCTACTCAGGAGGCTGAGGCAGGAGAATTGCTTTAACCTGGGAGGTGGAGGTTGCAGTGAGCCGAGATCATGCCACTGCACTACAGCTTGGGTGACACAGCAAGATTCCGTATCATAACATAAATAAAATAAAATAAAATAAGTAAAAATAAAGCAAATAGCTTCTGAGGAAAAAACTGAGTTTTCCAGTTTTCCAGTGGCAAAGAACTGACTCTTTTTTCACAACTTTCCCTGCTCAAGGACAGTGGGAGGAATCACAGAGAGGAAAGGTGGGGGCCAGGTGAGGTGGCTTGTACGTGTAATCCCAGAACTTTGGGAGGCCAAGGTGGGCGGATCGCTGGAGATCAGGAGTTCAAGACCAGCCTGGCCAACATGGTAAAACCCTGTATCTACTAAAAATATAAAAATTAGGCTGGGCATGGTGGCTCACGCCTGTAATCCCAGCACTTTGGGAGGCCGAGGTGGGCAGATCACAAGTTCAGGAGTTTGAGACCATCCTGGCCAACATGGTGAAACCCAGTTTCTACTAAAAATACAAAAATTACCTGGGCGTGGCGGCACATGCCTGTAGTCCAGGCTACTGGGGAGGCTGAGGCAGGAGAATCACTTGAACACGGGAGGCGGAGGTTGCAGTGACCCGAGATGACGCCACTACACTCCAGCCTGACGACAGAGCTAGACTCCATCTCAAAAACAAAAACAAAAAATTGGCTGGGTGTCGTGGTGTGCTCCTGTAATCCCAGCTACTTGGGAGGCTGAGGCTAGAGAATTACATGAGTCTGGGAAGTGGAGGTTGCAGTGAGCTGAGATCGCACCACTGCATTCCAGCCTGGGGACAGAGCAAGACTCCATCTCAAAAAAAAATAAAAGAAGAAGAAAAAAAGAAAGAAGGCTGGGCGGAGTGGCTCACGCCTGTAATCCCAGCACTTCAGGAGGCCGAGGCAGGGGGATCACCTGAGGTCAGGAGTTCGAGACCAGCCTGACCAACATGGTGAAACCCTGTCTCTACTAAAAACATAAAAACAATTAGCCAAGTGTGGTAGTGGGCACCTGTAATCCCAGCTACTGGGTAGGCTGAGGCAGGAGAATTGCTTGAACCCAGGAGGTGGAGGTTACAATGAGCCGAGATCACGCCATTGCACTCCAGCCTGGGCAACAAGAGCAGAGGGCTTTTAGAGACATACATTAGAACCCTTTAATAAAGAGCACAAACTTGCCTTTAAAGCAGAAGATCGGGGTAAAAAAGACAATGGGCTACAAACTGGCAACATTATACAGTAATGAAGGATCTGTATTCTAGCAAGCTTCTTTCTTTTTAAAAAGTTATTATAGGGGCCAGGTACAGTGGCTCGTGCCTCTAATCCCAGCACTTTGGGAGGCTGAGGCGGGCGGATCACAAGGTCAGGAGATTGAGACCATCCTGGCTAACACGGTGAAACCCCATCTCTACTAAAAATACAAAAAATTAGCCGGGCGTGGTGGCAGGCGCCTGTAGTCCCAGCCATTCGGGAGGCTGAGGCAGGAGAATGGTGTGAACCTGGGAAGCAGAGCTTGCAGTGAGCCGAGATAGCACCACTGCACTCCAGCTGGGCAATACAGCGAGACTCCGTCTCAAAAAAAAAAAAGTTATTATAGGTATCTACTGTAAAAATTAATTAAAGTATGCTGTTTTAAGGTAGCTATTTTTATTTTTAAAATCTGTGAATGGTTTTTTTCAGCATATACAAACCATTTTAACTCTCAAAAAGGAGAAAAGTTTATGTATAAAAAAAATATGGTGGAAAGTTCATATCCAATTGTAAGTAAACACTACCACTAGGTGGAATTTTCATTCTTTCTATGTTTATTTAAATTTTCCATAATGAAAACATTGCTTGCAACTGAAGTAAGGGTTACTTAAAAGGAAGAAAGTAAATTTAAAAAAAATTTTTTTGGCCGGGCGTGGTGGCTCAAGCCTGTAATCCCAGCACTTTGGGAGGCCGAGACGGGCGGATCACAAGGTCAGGAGATCGAGACTATCCTGGCTAACATGGTGAAACCCCGTCTCTACTAAAAAATACAAAAAACTAGCCGGGCGAGGTGGTGGGCGCCTGTAGTCCCAGCTACTCGGGAGGCTGAGGCAGGAGAATGACGTGAACCCGGGAGGCGGAGCTTGCAATGAGCTGAGATCCGGCCACTGCACTCCAGCCCGGGCGACAGAGTGAGACTCCATCTCAAAAAAAAAAAAAAAAATTTTTTTTAGAGATGAGGTCTCATTCTGTCGCCCAGGCTAGAGTACAGTGGCATGATCCTAGCTTACAATAGCCTGGGCTCAAGCAATCTCTCTGTCTCAGCCCACAGAGTAGCTGGGATTACACGCATGAACACCTGGTGGAAGAAAGCAAACTTTTAAAAAACATTAAAAAAAAATTAGCGGGCCATGGTGGCAACTGTCTGCTGGTTCAAGCGACTCAGGAGGCTGAGTGGGAGGATGGCTTGAGCCCAGGAGGTCAAGGCTGCAGTGAGCTGTGATCACACCACTGCACTCTAGCCTGAGTGCAGACAGAGCTAGACTCTGTCTCAAAAATAATGCAAATAAATAAATAACAAAAATAAGGAGTGGAAGTCCAGGCTGGGTGGGGAGGCTCATGCCTGTGATCCCAACGCTGGGAGACAATGGGAGGAGGATTGCTTAAGCCCAGGACTTCACGACCAGCCTAGGCAAAAAAGTGAGACCCTGTTTCTACAAAAGATAAAAAATTTAGCTGGTGTAATGGTGCATTCCTGTGGCCCCAGTTACTCAGGAAGCTGAGGCAGGAGGATCACTTGAGCCCAGGAGCCCGAAGCTGCAGTGAGTTATATACTCCAGCCTGGGTGACAGTGTGAGATCCCAACTCAAGAAAAAAGAAAGCAAGAAAGCAAGCAAGGAAGTAAGGAAGAAAATAAAGAAAGGAAGAGAGAGAGAGAAAGAGAGACAGAGAGAAAGAGAGATGAAGTTTCACCATGTTGGCCAGGCTGGTCTCGAACTCCTGACCCCAAGTGATCCACCTGCCTCGGCCTCCCAAAGTGCTGGGATTACAGGTGTGAGCCATCACCATGCCCAGCAGAAAGAACTTTTCTTTTCTTTTTTTTTTTTTTTTTTGAGACGGAGTCTTGCTCTTGTTGCCCAGGCTGGAGTGCAATGGCGTGATCTTGGCTCACTGCAACCTCTGCCTCCCAAGTTCAAGCGATTCTTCTGCCTCAACCTCCCTAGCAGCTGGGATTACAGGCACCTGCTACCACACCCAGCTAATTTTTTTTTTTTTTATTTTTAGTAGAAATGGGGTTTCATTATGTTGGCCAGGCTGGTCTCAAATTCCTGACCTCAGGCCATCTACCTGCCTCAGCCTCCCAAAATGCTGAGATTACAGGCTTGAGCTACCGTGCCCAGCTAGAAAGAAGTTTTCTAAGCATAAGATAACCCTTCAGAGTGAAGCCTCGCCAGCATCTAACTCCAATGACATTGGAGCAGTGGTTTTCTAGCCTGCCTTCAAATGCAGAATCACAAAACCAAAGACCTGGGATCCTTTAAATCAGACTCTCTGGAGCCCAACTCACAGGTATTCTAGCTGCAGCCAGGGTGGAAAACCTCTGTGATAGCTGACGTACTATTGAGAATCTCTACCTAGATTGGAAAGGTGGATTGTAGGTGTAAAGTGATACCACTGAAAAGTCCTCTATTCGTGTGCTTGCCACTTACAAACTTACGTGGTATCACCTTAAGTAAAATCAGCCTTTAAGAAAGATCAAATAGGCATCTAAGCTGTAGTTGTTAAAAAAAAAAAAAAAGAAAGAAAGAAAAGGAAGAAAGGGAAAAAAAATAACCAAGTAGGCATCTGATGCTTCAGTGAGAAGCTGTAGACCTCTTGCTAGCTTCCCATCCCAGATTTGGGGAGACTCTTGCCCTATTTTAACATTAATGCTCCCAGGCTAGAGAGAGCAAAGAATCTCCAGGAAGGTGCATTGGTGTCTGGCCTCCTAAGCACCTCTCTCTATGTATTTGCAATTAAGGGCCCATGGCTCAGCCGGGTGAGGCCTCACTCTGTTGGGATGTTCTTTATGGCCACCAGCAGAGGGAGCCGCACACCCAGCCAATGGCCGCAGCTGCACCCAAGGGCTAGGACGTGGAAAAAGGTGGAAATGCTGAATCACCCGGATGAGCGAGCCCGCTGAGATTGGATCACAGCTCTATCACATCATGATCTGATTACTTATTTCCCACTGGACTGTGAGCTCGGACCATATCTAATTTATCTTCTGTCTCCTGAGTCTTGCACAGCATCCGGCATACAGTAGCCCTTGGCAAATATTAACTGTGGTTGCTATTTTGGGCATCTGACAAATGAATATTCACCAGACCTGGCCAGATGTTAGCATTCGCTAGGATTGTCAAAAGGCTGAGATGTTCTTCCTCCCTCCCGAGATCGCTCACAAGGTATTTTCTGCATCCCAGACCAATGAGACACTTTTTTTCCCAGAACACCCTTCCATCATAGAGACCCCTACAAATTAGATCATGAGAAATTCATCCCCCATCGGCATCCTCCCCATCTTTTCCCCAATCCACAAAACATCTGTCTCCCTGCAGGCAGGGCCTCAGGCCCCTCGCCACTCCCAACTTGGAGTGGACCCACAAGTCCCTCAGCCCAGATGGCTGGGTTAGAGACTCACACGCCGGCTGGCACCAGTGGCTGGAACTTCCACTGCTCCTCCTCACAGTCCAGGAAAAGCCGGTTCATGATCTTGTTCTTCTCTTCCGGGGGGATGAAGTTCTCGATGATTAGGTACCTGAGAGCAGGAATGAAGGAGCGATGGGAAACTGGGTGAGCGAGAGACCACATGGTGCCTGTGAGGGGTTTAAGGATTAGAAGCAACAAGCCAAGAGGCAGAGGGGGACAGGCGCGGCGGCTCACAACTGTAATCCCAGTACTTTGGGAGGCCGAGGCGGGTGGATCACGAGGTCAGAAGATCGAGACCACCCTGGCTAACATGGTGAAACACCATCTCTGTCTCTACTAAAAATACAAAAAAAAAAAATTAGCCGGGCGTGGTGGCGGGCGCCTGTAGTCCCAAGCTACTCGGGAGGCTGAGGCAGGAGAATGGAGTGAACCCAGGAGGCGGAGCTTGCAGTGAGCCGAGATCGCACCACTGCACTCCAGCCTGGGTGACAGAGTGAGACTTCCTCTCAAAAAACTAAGTTAATTAATTAATGTATTTATTTATTTAAAAAAAAAGAGGCAGAGGCAATGTGGAGGTGGGAAAATCAAGAAGTTAAGCGGAAAGGATCCCTACAGAAATACTGCAGCTTGAAAAATCACTGCTTCTAATAGGTACACAAAAATAGAAAAACGAATAAACACTATTATTTGATAGCATAATAGGGTGACTATAGTCAATAACTTAATTGTATATATATGTGTATATATGTGTGTACATACATATGTGCGTATATATATGTGTGTGTATATATATGTCTTTTTTTTTGAGACAGTTTTGCACTTGTTGCCCAGGCTGGAGTGCAATGGCGTGATCTCAGCTCACTGCAACCTCCACCTCTGGGGTTCAAGTGATTCTCCTGCCTTAGCCTCCCAAGTAGCTGGGATTACAGGCACACGCCACCATACCCAGCTAACTTTTGCATTTTTAGTAGAGATGGGGTTTCACCACGTTGACCAGGGTGGTCTCAAACTCCTGACCTCAGGGGATCCCCCCACCTTGGCCTCCTAAAGTGCTGGGATTACAGGTATAAGCCACGACCCGAGCCAATTGTATATTTTAAAATAACTTAAAGAGTGTAACTGGATTGTTTGTAACTTGAAGGATAAATGTTTGAGGCGATGGATACCCCATTCTCCATGATGTGCTTAGTTCACATTGCACGCCTGTATCCAAACATCTCATGTGGCCAGGTGCAGTGGCTCGCGCTTGTAATCCCAGCCCTTTGGGAGGCCGAGGTGGGCGGATTACCTGAGGTCAGGAGTTTGAGACCATTCCAGGGTGGATGACACAGCAATATTCCATCTTCAAAAACAAAAAATCTAATGTATCCCACAAATATTAATATATACACCTACTATATACACATACTATATACATATACTACATACATTTTTAAAATCATTTTTAAAAGATTTAAAAATAATTTTTTTTTGAGATGGAGTCTTGCTCTGTCGGCCAAGCTAGAGTGCAGTGGCTCCATCTCAGCTCACCGCAAGCTCTGCCTCCCAGGATCACACCATTCTCCTGCCTCAGCCTCCCAAGTAGCTGGGACTACAGGCGCCCGCCACCTCGCCTGGCTAATTTTTTATATTTTTAGTAGAGGCGGGGTTTCTCCATGTTAGCCAGGATGGTCTCGATCTCCTGACCTCGTGATCCGCCCGCCTCGGCCTCCCAAACCAAACCAAAGTGCTGGGATTACAGGCGTGAGCCACCCATTTTTTTTTTTTTTTTTTTTGAGACGTTGTCTCGCTCTGTCACCCAGACTGGAGTGCAGTGGCGTGATCTCGGCTCACTGCCACCTCCACCTCCCAGGTTCAAGCAATTCTGCCTCTGCCTCCCGAGTAGCTGCTGGGATTACAGGTGCGCGCCACCATGCCCAGCTAATTTTTGTATTTTTAATAGAGACCGGGTTTCACCATGTTGGTCAGGCTGGTCTCAAACTCCCGACCTCAGGTGACCCACCCGCCTCAGCCTCCCAAAGTGCTGGGATTACAGGCGTGAGCCACTGCGCCCGGCTCTAAAAATAATTTTTTAAAAATTTAAAATCACTGCTTCTTATGCAAAGATGGTAGCTTCAGGGCCTTCAGAGTTAATTTTGGCCAGCACCTAGCGTCCATTTTGAGGGGTTCATAAAATACAGGCAGAGGAGGTACAAGAAACTCCAGCACGTGAGCCCATCCCTCAGCCCTCAGACGCATTTTATTCCTAAGGGACTCATGGGAGAGGAGACAGTGAGGATGCGGCCTCTGGGAAGGAGAGGCCCGAGTAATGATGGCTGGCTGTGGGACCCGGGAGGGAAAGAGCTGCGGGCCCTACTTGAGCTTGAGTTCGCGGGTCTGCTCGTTCTGCGCCTCCTCCAGGTCCTGCCGCACGCGGATGTACTCATCATGCTGGTCCTGGATCTCCGCCTTCACCGCCTGCAGCTTGGCGTAGAGCTGCATGGGGACAGGTGCCACTCAGAGGCTGCTTGGTGTGGCAACGAGGCCCCAGTCACTCAGCCTGGGCCGCAGGGCTGCAGGCTCAGAGTCTACCGACTCAGCCCAGGATGAGGCTGGGGGTCCTTTTCTTTACTCCCTGCTGTGCCCAACTCACAACGAATTGGGCTGGGCTATTTAAAGGGGTGCCCCGTCCTCCTACACTGAGGCCTGTGGCCATTGCCTGCTCTTTCTCAGCTGCTATCAGCATCGTGGAGTGTTCAAACGGGAGGGGACCCCAGGGACCTTTTGGTCCAATACCCTCCTTTCACAGATGCGGAAGCCAGGCACAGACTTGCTCAAGGTCACACAACCAGCAAATAGAAGAGCCGGAACTGGGACCCAGGGCTCATTTGGAGATCAAGGGCTCATTTGGAGACAGGGCTCAGGGAGCAGGAAGCCTGGAAGAGTTTGGAAGGTGACTCCTCCCACTCCAGTCTCTTCAGGGGCTCTCAAAAGTGGGGTGTGGAGGCAGCATGGCCATCCGGCTGCTCTCCAAAGCCGCTGAGGGCTGGGTCCATGGTAACTGCCTCAGTGGCAGTGCCTCTGTCGGGCCTGCCCCAGGGCAGCCACATCAGCCACCCCAAAGGGTCTCCAGGTTTCTCCCAGAATCCAAGCTGGAGCTTTGCTGCTTCCTGCCCTAGACCCTCCTCACATGTCCATGTCTTTCCCTTGCCACGGGCTTTGCAGGGTCCTGGTGAGCGGCTATTCTCATCCCTTGACATGTCCTTGAGGGCCTTATGCTCCCTGCCTGAGCTTCCCGGGGTTCCAGTCTCCTCCTCAGCCTCTCCGTATTCCCCCGGCCCTGTTCCAGGCCCAGCTATCCCAACTGTGACTCACTGGTGACACTGAATGGGGAAATCACCCAGGACCATAAGGATGGTAACCCTGGATACTGCAAGTGACAGAGTTTGCAGCCTGTCACAGCCCACCCTGGCCCAGGAGAAAAGGCTCTACTCCACCCCCAGCCCCTGCCTCCTGCCTCCCCCTGCTATTCACTCCCAAGGCCCAAGCCATGTCACTCAAGGGTTCAGCAGTTGCAGCCAAATGGGGAGGAGTCCCTGAAGCAGACACCCTTGGGCGGAGACTGCTGGGCCTCCAGCACACCTTGACCGGTCCTACTGCAGCGTCTCACCTTCTTGAGTTTCTTGGTTTTGACCTCCACCTCCTGCTGCAGGGACGTGTAGGTGCCCCGGAGCTCCATGGTCTCCTCATCCCGGAGCATCATCTCCTGCTGCATCTCCCGCTCACGACGTTTCTAGGCCAAGGACGGGCAGTGTGGCTCAAAGGAGCAGAGCATACCCAGGAGGGCCAAGAACGCTCAGGGGACTGGCTCACTCTCCCTGTGTCAGGACCTGGCTTCACCATGGCCCATGGCCCACATCCACCGCTCCCACCCAATCCTGCAGAGCCCCTGGGAACCCTCTTCTCAGTTCCCAGGGCCATGCCTTTGCCAGGCTCTGCCCCATGAGGATGAAGACTCCAGCCCTGAGAGCTGGCCTACTCCAGGGGTGTTAGTGACACAGATGGAGGCATATCACACTGCCTTCCAAGCTGCCTCACCCTCTCCCCAAGTAGTGTAACGGTTTATTGGTAAGACCAACAAATTGTGGTTCTTGATGATTTAGGGAAACAGTCATACAGTTGGCAAAGAACTCGCACCACCTTGTGGAAGGCCCAGGAATTAGCACCAGGTGGCTTGTGGAGGCTGATGTCATGGAGAGCTATCACGTCCTCTCACCCACCAGCTAGCAGTGCCCCTGCCAGAGGGAAGACCCTGGGCTAGTGGACCTGTGGGACCCAGGGTGGCATGTCTGAGATTCTCAGCACTGTAATTCCAGAGATCCAGAGTCCACCATGGTTTACTGCCCTACACCTCCCAGATATGAGCTGCAGGCCACGCTCTCTCAGGGGACCCGGCACCTGGCGGCCCTACCTGCTCGGCAATCTCCTGCCTCTTCAGTTCCAACATCTTCTGCTGCTCATTGGTGTGATCCATGATGTTCCTGCCCCCGATGAGGAGCTTGCTCTCCATGGCCTGGGGACACAGAGGGGTTGGGAGGTGGGCTTTGCAAAGGGTCCACAACATTGCCAGCGGGAGAGATTTTGCTTCCCTGCTCTGTGGTCCTTCTGGGAGTGGACACAAGAGGTGTCCCAGATGGGGCCTTGTGGCTTTCAGGGAGAATGGAGTTTTCCCCTCCAGTGTCTCAGGTGCCAGTGCAAGGCTCTCATTGTCAGCAGGACCACTAGGGAGGCAGAGAGGGTGCCCCTCGGGGATCTAGGGCACCTGATCTGTTTGCTTTGGATACACAGGAAAGGTTCGTTCACCAGGGCTAGGAGGAGGATCGGGGTGGCAACCTAATCCTGGCAACCAGGACTCAGCTGGTGTTGAGGATTGGGAAAGATAAGATACAGTCACCAGGCAGCCCAGCCCTTAGCTAACTGGCTTCCAACTCAGGAAGATGGCTCTCAACACAGGCAGCAGGAAAGGGTCTAAATCTTCAGCTGATGTGGAAAGCAGAAGAAAAGCCAAAGAGAGCAGACTGCACAGCAAGAAGGAACAGCACGGGCCCAGCACAGCAGGAACTTTGGAGAAGGCCAGGAAGACTTGGTTCTACCCACTTACCTCGAGGCTTTGGGCAAATTATTCCCTTCAGGGCTGTCATCTACAATACTGGAACACTGCCTATGTTCCAGGATGGCTGGCAAACATTTGCTGAGCACTAAGTATCTGTTAGATACTGAGTTAAGCCTTTAACACCATGGTTTCCATCCTCCCCTAAGAGGGGCTATTCCCCTCCCCATTTAACAAATGAAGACATTGAGAATGACCAGCCTAAGTCCATGCAGCTATTGAGTAGCAAAGAGGAGAGATTTGAACCCCACAACCCCAGCCTCACTCTGCGAAAGCCCCTAGTCAGTGCTTTGGAATCTGAAGCTGAAATAATGTCAGATTTGTGTAAACTGTGACTACATAAAATGTATTTTCAAGAGGGTGCTGTTGGCAGCCTCTCGAAACCTAGTCTGGTTTGGGGGGTGCCTGGTTTGAAATTTTAGAAAATGAAAATACAATAAGAAGAAAGTGCTCTCCCAGGGTACCCAGTTGTCCTCTGACTTCATCACGGGCCTCCTGGAAGGTTGAAATCACCTTGAACCAGTGGAAAAAGCTGGCTGCTTTTCCACTGGAATTTTTTTTTTCCCCAGTGGAAACAGCTGACCTGCCTGAGGGATCTCAAAGCAGGGGGTGCTGTCAGACTTGGGGAACAGGAGACCACCTGTAAGAGCCACATCACTGGGAACACAGCCGGACAAAGGTTAACAGTGGCTTTTGGGAGGTCAGGGACTGGGCTGTGTGAGGCTTTGTCATTCAAAGATGTTGAGTGAAGTTGGGGCAGCCAGAGAGGCACGAGCCTCACTCCAGCCCCACATAGCCTCAGAGGCTCAAGGCAGGCCTTGAGCCCTGGAGGCTGTCCATGCTGCCACACTGCAGCTGCCTGTGCTCCTGGTTAATGATCTCCCCACTTACCCCATCACCTCGTCACAGACCTAAACCCATCTAGGCTCCTCCTTCGTACTCCAGGTCAGCATTTGCAGGACCGTGAGAGGGAAGAATCCCTTACACTGCACCCTCAGCGACTCACCGGCCTCGCCTCATCCCTGCCCTGCCTTTCATCCACTGCATCTGGCCAGTGAGTCAAGGCCATCAAACCAGATCCTCAGTGTGGCTCCCACCACTCCCTCTTTTTCATTCTCACTGATAGCTGCTAACTTCATTGCAGCCCCCACAACTCTCCTAGACCACTATTGTGGTCTCCCCGGTGCTTCGGTGTCCCCTTCCACCCCTCTGCCACATGACACCCAGGTGGATCCACTAAAAACACAACTCTGGGCTGGGGATGGTGGCTCACGCCCGTAATTCTAGCACTTTGGGAAGCTGAGAGGGGGGTGGATCACTTGAGGTCAGGAGTTCAAGACCAGCCTGGCCAAAATGGTGAAACCCCAGCTCTGCTAAAAATACAAAAATTAGCCGGGTGTGGTGGTGCGCACCTGTATTCCCAGCTAGTCAGCAGCTACTCAGGAGGCTGAGGTAGGAGAATCACTTGAATTCGGAAGACAGAGGCTGCAGTGAGCCAAGATTGCACCATTATACTCTAGCCTGGGCGACAGAGTGAGACTTCATCACGATAAAAACAAACAAACAAACAAAAAAAACCGCACAACTGTGAATGGTTGCTGCACGGCTTCAAACTACTGAATGGACCTCCATTCCTTGCAGGATGAAATCCAAAGTTGGCTGCAGTGACAGGCCCCGGGAGCTGGCCTGGCCTCCCGGGTTCTTCTCACCACTCATGCTCCGAGTGTGCTCTGCTCCCCAGCCTCACCAAAAGAATTCCAGCTCCCTGAGGGCCCAGCACGGTGGCTCACACCTGTAATCCCAGCACTTTGGGAGGCCAAGGTGGGCAGATCACCTGAGGTCGGGAGTTCGAGACCAGCCTGACCAACATGGAGAACCCTCATCTCTACAAAAATACAAAATTAGCCGGGCGTGGTGGCACATGCCTGTAATCCAAGCTACTCGGGAGGCTGAGGCAGGAGAATTGCTTGAACCCGGGAGGCGGAGGTTGCAGTGAGCCGAGATCACGCCATTGTACTCCAACCTGGGCAACAAGAGCAAAACTCCATCTCAAAAAAGAAAACAAGAATTCCAGCTCCCTCAATGTGCAATGGCATTTCACAAGCTCCTGGGTTCCTCCTCCCACTCCACATCTCACTCGAAAACTGCTACTTATTCTGCAAGACACACTTTGACCATTGGGAAATTTTCCCTGATCCTCTCGAAATTGCTCTTTCTAGCCCCCTCAGTAACCAGGCCATATTCCTACTATTTCTCATAATAGAATCATTATTCGTTTACCTGCTGTCTCCCCTGTGAGCTCCGTCAGGGCAGCAGTCATATCTTACTCATATCTCAGAGCTCAGTGCTTGGCAGGTAACAAGCGCTAAAATACGTATTAGATGAACCGAACAGAATCCTTGGGGGTTGTCCCAGAGCGGGTTCCAGGTCCCTTCCTTGGGCTCTCTCTCTTTTTTTTTTTTTTTGACAGAGTCTCGCTCTGTCGCCCAGGCTGGAGTGCAGTGGTGCGATCTCGGCTCACTGCAACCTTCACCTCCCAGGTTCAAGCGATTCTCCTGCCTTAGCCTCCCACATAGTGCCACCACGCCCAGCTAATTTTTCTATTTTTAGTAGAGACGGGGTTTTGCCATGTTGGCCAGGCTGGTCTCGGAACTCCTGACCTCAAGTGATCTGCCCGCCTCAGCCTCCAAAAGCGCTGGGATTACAGGTGTGAGCCACTGCACCCGGCCACCTTGGGCTCTCTTTATCCCAGTTTCTCTTCCTCCCATTCATCAATCCACACACACTGTCATGGGGCCCGATCATCTGGGGAACCTGGCAGGAGGGGTGGGGTGGGCGTGAGAGAAAAGAGAAGCAGCACATGGAGGAGGTCCCTACTGTTGTGGACCATGGATACCTGATCCCGTGACGCTGGGTCGCAGGTCTTCAGGAGCCTGCTGTCTGGCCTGGGCTCCGAATCTGGGATACATGTGTCCATTTCAACCCTAAGACCTTTCACTTCCCCAGCATTTTATGTGACTCTAGCATTCTTTATTCTTTGACACCTAATCAAAAGACACTTGTTCTCAAATTTCGCTGCATGTTAGAATCACCTGGGGAGCTTTTTTAAAATTCCAGAGCCAGGTGTGGTGGCTCATGCCTGTGGTCCAGTTGTTTGGAGGCGGAGGCTGGAGGACTGCTTGAGCCAGGGGTTCAAGATCAGCTTGGGCAACATAGCAATGCCCTATCTCAAAAATAAATAAGCAAATCAAACAAGAAATTCAGACCTAGTGAATCAAGATCCATATTGTACTGAGATTCCCAGGTAATTTGGATGCACATGAATGTCTGAAAAGGACTGCTGTAAGGGGCATGCATACTATTAGCACTATCATTTTTCCAGTGAAAGCCCACAGAGGTTATGTAACCCACCCAAGTTCACATCATGGCCCCCTCAGTAACCAGGCCATATTCCTACCATTTCTCATAATAGAATTATTATTCGTTTACATGCTCTCTTGCCTGTAAGCTCCCTCAGGACAGCAATCATATTGTACTCATATCTCAGGGTCCCTGGACTTAGCACAGTGCTTGGCAGATAACTATTTGTGAGCTTTCACTGGAAAATATGATAGTTATATGCCTCTCATTAAATTTAAATGGAGATTCAGCTGAGCAGGATGGCTTATGCCTGTAATTGCAGCACATTAGGAGGCTGAAGTGGGCGGATCCCTTGAGTCCAGGAGTTCAAGACCAGACCAAGCAACATGGCAAAACCCGTCTCTATAAAAAATATAAAAATGGGTCAGGCACGGTGGTGTTGGCCTGTGGTCCCAGCTACTCGGAAGGCTGCGGCAGGAGGATCACTTGAGCCTGGGAGGTTGAGGCTTCAGTGAGTTGAGATCGTGCCACTGCACTTCAGCTTGGGTGACAGTGAGACCCTGTCTCAAAGAAAGAAAGAGAATTAAAAACAAAAAACTTAAATGGAGACCCTGCCCGAGCCTGCCTGGCTCCAAAGCCCAAGCTCTTCCTATTGCAGGGGCTGCGGTGACTCCTTTAGGAAGCAGAACCTGCTAAAGGAAAGCAACACGTTTCCGGCAAAAGGAAATGGTGTCTGGCTAATCTCCGAGAGTTCTTTCAGAATGGGACGGAATGGGTTATCACAGCACATGGGGAAGCCAGTGACCAGAACCCTGGAGGCTAAAGCGCTCCTGGTAAGGCTGCACATCAGAGGTTATTCAAAGTTACATGGGGAGTGAGAAGATGGAGAAAGGGGAAGTGAACTAGGGAGAGGAAACAGAAATAAACAGGTATTTCTCTGGATGGAAAGGCGCTCAAGTGTGAAACAACAGGACTAATCTCTGAAGCTGTGCAAGAAGGAATGCATGGGTGAAATACCCAACTTCACAGACACCCCCAAGTCCTCCTAGGTGGTAAAGTACAAGAGAATTTCTAGCCTATGTGAGCTGACAAAAAATGGCAGGTGAGCCATTTTTTTGTTGTCAATTACAATTTTACATTTTGGGGAAAAGGAATCCTAACTCTACTAATTAAATGATGGCCATGGGCAATCAGTTATAAGCCCTAAAAAGGGGAGGAGGAGGAGGAGTAATACTCCACTGTTCCCAGAAGACACTGGCTGAATATGCTGCCACAGCTAAAAAGTCAGTAGCATCTGCCCAGGCACCATCATGAAGGCTTTTTGGAAACAAAACATTATACCCTCATATAAAACCATGATGCAGCTCAATAGGGAGTACTGTGTGTAGTTCTCTTACTGCGTCTCCAGAGACATAAAGGAGAGAGAAGATCAAGAGAAGGGAGGCTTAGGCCGGGCGCAGTGGCTCAAGCCTGTAATCCCAGCACTCTGGGAGGCCGAGGCAGGCGGATCACGAGGTCTGGAGTTCGAGATCAGCCCGGCCAACATGGTAAAACCCCGTCTCTACTGAAAATACAAAAATTAGCTGGGCGTGGTGGTGCACACCTGTAGTCCCAACTACTCGGGAGGCTGAGGGAGAAGAATCCCTTGAACCCAGGAAGCGGAGGCTGGAGTGAGCCGAGATTGCACCACTGCACTCCAGCGTGGGCAACAGAGCAAGACTCTGTCTGAAAAAAAAAAAAAAAAAAGAGAAGGACGGCTGAAGCCATCCCAGGGCTATTATAAGAGACTTTAAAATACAGAACTCGGCTGGGCATGGTGGCTCATGCCTGTAATCCCAGCACTTTGGGAGGCATAGGCGGGTAGATCACCTGAGGTCAGGAGTTCGAGACCAGCTTGACCAACATGGTGAAACCCCATCTCTACTAAAAATACAACAATTAGCTGGGTGTGGTGTCACGTGCCTGGAATCCCAGCTACTCGGGAGGCTGAGGCAGGAGAATCACTTGAACCCGAGGCAGAGGTTGCAGTGAGCTGAGATCGTGCCACTGTACTCCTGCCTGGGTGACAGAGTGAGACTCTGTCTCAAAAAAAATAAAAAATAAAAAAGGACTCTTTGTTCTGAAAAGACAAAGAAAAGTTAAGAAGATAAGTCTGGAAATGAAACAATCAAAACTGGGGGTGAAAAGGAAAGATCCAGGCTTTTCCAATCCATCCTGGCACGTAGAGTAAGAGCTCACGCCTTGAGGTTTGACAACAGCAGTTTTTAGGACAAATGAAAGGGAGTTTTACTGTTTATAGAAGGTAATACATTTAC
This sequence comes from Piliocolobus tephrosceles, assembly GCF_002776525.5. Lineage (NCBI taxonomy): Eukaryota > Metazoa > Chordata > Mammalia > Primates > Cercopithecidae > Piliocolobus > Piliocolobus tephrosceles. Next base: position 26,012,721 of record NC_045448.1, read on the forward strand.
GAAATTTGTTACTTCAAGAGCTAAACCCTGGAGGAAATACTTACCAGTCTATTAAAGAATTCTGGGGACACGTTTTTAACCCTTTATTGTCTTTCTCTCCTTCCAGAAAAAAGGAATTGCACAAACATCAAAATCACCATAGAAATAAAATGAGAAACGTCACATACTCCCTACCATGGCTACTTGGTTTCTTTCATTTTCCCTGGTTTTTTTTGTTGTTGTTGTTTGTGTTTTTTTTTGTTTTTCTGAGACAGAGTTTCACTCTTGTTGCCCAGGCTGGAGTGCAATGGCGTGATCTCAGCTCACCACAACCTCCATCTCCTGGGTTCAAGTGATTTTCCTGCCTCAGCCTCCCGAGTAGCTGGGATTACAGGTGCGCACAACCACACCTGGCTAATTTTGTATTTTGTAGAGACAGGGTTTCACCATGTTGGTTGGGCTGGTCTCGAACTTCCGACCTCACGTGCTCTGCCTGCCTCAGCCTCCCAAAGTGCTGGGATTACAGGCATGAGCCACTGCACCCAGCCCTTTTTTCACCTCTATGGACATATTATAAACACAAGTTTATGTCATTTTCAATTTACCTAATATATGTATACACACACACACACGTATGTAGATACACATGTATATGTACGTATACGTACATGTATATATAAGTATATAGATACACATGTATGTATACGTATATATGTGTGTATATATATTATTTATATATATATATATATTTTTTTTTTTTTTTTTTTTT
>NC_045448.1:26013568-26039589 GCF_002776525.5 Piliocolobus tephrosceles
TTTTTTTTGAGACACAGTCTCACTCTGTCACCCAGGCTGGAGTGCAGTGGTCTCAGCTCACTGAAACCTCCCGCCTCCCAGGTTCAAATGATTCTCCTGCCTCAGCCTCCTGAGTAGTCGGGACCACAGGCACCCGCCACCATGCCTGGCTAATTTTTATATTTTATTGTAGAGACAGGGTTTTCCCATGCTGCCCAGGCTGGTCTTGAACTGCTGGACTCAAGGGATCCACCTGCCTCGGCCTCTCAAAGTGCTTGTGAGCCACCACTCCCAGCCTAATTTTTTGCTTTTTTAGGTAACTTCCTTTTTTTTTTTTTTTGAGACGGAGTCTCGCTCTGTCGCCCAGGCTGGAGTGCAGTGGCCGGATCTCAGCTCACTGCAAGCTCCGCTTCCCAGGTTCACGCCATTCTCCTGCCTCAGCCTCCCGAGTAGATGGGACTACAGGCACCCGCCACCTCGCTTGGCTAGTTTTTTGTATTTTTTATTAGAGACGGGGTTTCACCATGTTAGCCAGGATGGTCTCGATCTCCTGACCTCGTGATCCACCCGTCTCAGCCTCCCAAAGTGCTGGGATTACAGGCTTGAGCCACCGCGGCCGGCCAGGTAACTTTCTTAGAAAGAAATTTCAGAAGAGGACAAAGGGTTATAAACATTTTGTGTATCTTGAAACATATTGTCAGTTATCATTCTAATGACTTAAACTACTGCCAGCAGTAAATAATGGAACCATTTTTATTACAGCACCATAGGCATAAAGTACTATTATTATTATTATTATTATTATTTGAGACAGAGTCTCACTTCGTTGCCCAGGCTGGAGTGCAGTGGTGCGATCTTGGCTCACTGCAACCTCGGCCTCCTGGGTTCAAGCAATTATCCTGTCTCAGCCTCCTGAGTAGCTGGGATTACAGACATGTACTACCACACCTGGCTAACTTTTGTATTTTTAGTAGAGACAGGGTTTCACCATGTTGGCCAGGCTGGTCTCGAACCTGTGACCTTGTGATCTGTCCACCTTAGCCTCCCAAAGTGCTGGGATTACAGGTGTGAGCCACCACGCCTGGGTCCACATGAAGTATTATTATTATTTTATTTTTATTTTTATTTATTTATTTATTTTGAGACGAAGTCTTGCTCTGTCACCCAGACTGGAGTGCAGTGGCGCAATCTCGGCTCACTGCAAGCTCCACCTCCCAGGTTCACGCCATTCTCCTGCCTCAGCCTCCAGAGTAGCTGGGACTATAGGCGCCCGCCACCACGCCCAGCTAATTTTTTTGTATTTTTTTAGTGGAGACAGGGTTTCACCGTGTTAGCCAGGATGGTCTCAATCTCCTGACCTCGTGATCGCCCGCCTCAGCCTCCCAAAGTGCTGGGATTATAGGCGTGAGCCACTGCACCCAGCCATGAAGTATTATTATTTTTAAAATTTGTTATAGCTAGGCACAGTGGCTCATACCTGTAATCCCAACACTTTCAGAGACCGAGGCAGGCGGATTGTTTGAGGCCAGGAGTTCGAGACTAGCCTAGCCAACAGGGCAAAATCTCATCTCTACTAAAAATACAGAAATTAGCTGGGCATGGTGGCACGCACCTGTAATCCCAGCTACTCGGCAGGCTGAGGCACAAGAATCGCCGGAGGTTGCAGTGCGCCGAGATCGTACCGCTGTACTTCAGCCTGGGCCACGGAGCAAGACTCTATCTTAAAAATAAAATAAATAAAATAAAATAAAAATAAACATTTGTTATAATAATAGATACAAAATCGAGCCTCTGCATTCATTTTATATTCTCCATACTTTTAAGGTGGTCTTGTGGAGGCCTGAGCTTTCCTCTCCCAACATACTCTATATTGTGTTTTTAAAATCTTTTTGGTGATTTTTCTTTTTCCATTAGAGACAGGGTCTTGCTCTGTTGCCCAGGCTGGAATGCAGTGGCATGATCCGAGTTCGCTGCAGCTGCAGCTCCCAGGCTCAAGAGATCTTCCCACCTCAGCCTTCTGAGTAGCTGGAACTACAGGCATGTGCCAGCATGCCCGGCTAATTTTTTTGGTGATTTTCAAGTGAAGAGATGGACCTCAGATTCAAAACGAAATTCTTTGTTATTCAGACCCCACCCTCCCCAGCTACCCACACCTAGGCCCGAGTCCTCCTCACTCAAAGGCTACCACCTCACCCTGTTCTTGAAGCCACCTGGACACTATCAGGCATAATTTGAGCTGCCAGTCAGGCCTGGGGTCTGATGTATTAGCCAAGCAAGACTGCTGAGTCCCCAAGTCCCAGCCCTCCTTCCTTCCTCTTCCCCATTACAGGAGTCTCCAGACCAGCTCCTGGGCTGGTTTCTGCTCATCTTTTTCCGTGTTGGATCTCCTCTGTGGACCTAGAACTCTGCTTCACAATCTCTCCTGCGGGCTGGGCTCTGGGCTCCATGAAGAGAATCCTGGACGATAACTAACTGGCCACTGTCACTCCACCCATCTGCCCAATGCCCCTGTGTTTCTCTGCCAGCCCTGCCAGGACCGAGCACAGACGTGGTCTGAATGACAACTAAATTTGCCTTATCAGTCACTGGCCAAGTCTTGCAGCCCACTTGCTCAAACCCACACTCTCAGCCAAGCCTGGCTGACAGACCAGTCTTGTGCTGGGAAGAGGGGGCTGGCTCTGGCATGAAATCTGTGGGTGGGCCTTAGTCCAGGTGCAGGGTCTCTGCTCCCTCCTTCTCCCCAGTCTCAACCTATGTTGTCTGCTTCACTCCCATGCTCGGAAATATGTCACGCATGAGATTCTTTTCTTGGTTTAGAAATAGATTTTTTTCCTTTTCTTTTTTATTTCCACATTTGTCTGAGGATACCAGTGGCCATCTCCTCCTTTCTCTCAGAGATCTCGAGCCTTGTCTTTTCTTTTCTTTGAGACACAGGATCTTGCTCTGTTGTCCAGGCTGGAGTGCAGCAGTTCACTGCAGCCTGGACGTTCCAGACTCAAGAGATCCTCCCACCTAAGCCTCCCAAGTAGCCAGGACTACAGGCGTGTGAGCCACCACACCCGACTAATTTTTTTAGAGATCCTTTCCTTAACCATCACCTATGAGGGCAGGGAGGGACAGGGATGCCTGAAATCCCTGAGCCCAATTCAGGCTAGAATATACCAAGCAGGAGACGTGAGAATGTGGAATTCCTAGTCCTGAAGAGAAGTTCCCTGAAGCTCTCAGCCATTCTAGTCAATGCTGCTTTTGTAATATTTCAGAGCAAAAGACTACAGGTGGGTGGGCCTGGGGACAGGACTGGGTTTGGTTCTGCTGATTCTAAACAAGCCAGTGTAACTAAAAGGCCAGCAGAGGCTATGGGGGTGGAAAAGACAGGGCTGGGAGCTGCAGGGCACCATGGTCTCATGCTTGAGAGATGGGTATGAAGGGCAGGGTAACCAAGGGGACTTTGGGAATCATCTACCCCAACCCCCATGCTTTATAGATGGGAAACTGAGGCCTAGAGGTGGAGTCCTTGAAGCCTGAGTCTCCTAATTAAGGACTCTTTGTCCAGCTGCTGCTCTTTTTTTTTTTTTTTTTTTTTTTTTGAGACAGAGTCTCATTTTACCACCCAGGCTGGAGTGCAGGTGCATAATCTCGGCTCACTGCAACCTCTGCCTCCCAGATTCAAGCCATTCTCCTGCCTCAGCCTCCTAAGTAACTGGAACTACAGGCGTCTGCCACCGTGCCCAGTTAGTTTTTGCATTTTTAGTAGAGATGGGATTTCACCGTGTTAGCCAGGCTGGTCTCGAACTCCTGACCTTAAGCGATCCGCCCACCTCAGCCTCCCAAAGTGCTGGGATTACAGGCGTGAGCCACCGCACCCCACCTATCTAGCTGCTCTTATATTGACTATGTGCTTTCCAAATAACTTCCCAATTTGATTAGAGCCCTGATTCCAGGTATCAGAGGCAGGTCAGCTGCTGTGACAACAGACAGGTCACTACAGGGACAATGCCAGCTTGTAGACACAGCTGGGGGTACTCAGAGGCTCACCTTTAACTATTCCAAGAGCAAATGGAGTGCAAAACCAGAATGGGGACAAAGGGGACCCCAGTACTCATAAAGCACTGATGTGGAAAGCTAGAAAGGAGACAGCCAGGCCCAGCCAGTCACTCTTCTGGGAAGATAGCATCGAGTATGATTTTACCAGGACAGATAAGCCAAACAGGGTCTGCCCTGCCACTGCCACCTATCTGTGACATTCTGCAGGAGACAGGAGTCTCAGATGCAACTGGCCATGTGCCTTGACTGGGTTAACTCCTTTTTACCTTAATTGTCCTATTTAATGCTCACAAAAACTTATGAGATAACGGTTATGATCCCTATTTGACCTAAAGGAAAACTAAGGCCCAGACAGGCAAAGTGATTTGCTCAAGGTTTGGAGCCAGTAAATGGCAGAGTGATATCTGACCACTACTGCCCTAACTCCAAGTCCAATGTCCTATTCTCTGTTCCATGGCTTTCTTCCAGGTTCAGACAGGAAAGCACCTTGGAGAGAAGCAACATTTGGTATTTGTACCTTTGCCAACTCAGGAACCATCAGGAAAGCTCAGAGCCTCCTTGCTTTCTCTTTTGGCTGAAATAGGCAGGGCTCTGCTGCTGCTGCTTCTGCCTGTGTGACTCTTATGGGGGTCTTTGAGATAAGTGGATTAGAGCTCTTAACTGTGTGCTGGCAGGGAGGCTGTCAGGATCCTAGAGTCCCAGAGAAAGGCTAGAAACTCTGGAAGAATGTTCGTGGGAAGTGTCCCTGCACAAGTTCCATGGTGGAATGACATAAAGAGTGGCTGGGTGTGGGAGTCAGGGTGCTCCAGTCCTGCTACACACTCTGCCACTCTCTTTGCTACAAAATCTAGCTCTTCAGCCCTCTGGACTTGCACTTCCTCATCTGTAAAATGGGGAGAATACCTGCTACCTTTCAGGCCTCGGGTAAGAACAGCAAGTTGGGCTGGGTGCAGTGGCTCACGCCTGTAATCCCAGCACTTTGGGAGGCTGAAGCAGGCAGATTACTTGAGCCCAGGAGTTCAAGACCAGCCTGGGCAACATAATGAGACCCCATCTCTATAAAAAATTTATTTTAAAAATTAGCCAGGCGTGGTATCGTGCGCCTGTAGTCCCACCTCTGTAATCCCATCTACTTGGAAGCTGAGGTGAAAGGATTCCTCGAGCCCAGGAGGTTGAGACTGTAGTGAGCTGAGATTGTACCACTGCAATCCTGCCTAGATGACAGAGTGAGACCTTGTCTCAAAAAACAAAACAAAAAACAGAAATAAAACAAAACAACCAGCGAGTTTGAGAGTAGGTGTGAAAGTGCTTGGTAAGTGATAAAGTACGCCCAAATGTTAGTTGTTACTCGCTGTTTTGGTATCTGATTGGTATTTTACCCACCACTTGCCACAAAGAGCAAAAAACAAAACAACAATCTCAATAGGCCCCGCTTCCATCTCTTAGAAAATACAGCCACCCCTACCTTCACAGACCTGTTTCTCCTTTTCCAGCTCCCTGATTGTACATCGTGAGGAGTCAGCAGTAAGGGAAGAAGAAATGAAAGAGACAATGGGGAGGGGATGAAGAGGACCATTTTCAGATGAATAATGCTATTTTCAATGATTTCCTGCCCTGGGGGACAAAGATCAGGAGACTGAGTGTGAGTCTTCTTCTTGGATGGCTCAAAACACAATAAAAATGACAAACGGTTCAAGTGCTAGGAATTTCCTTATTAAGAAGAAAGAACAATTTGAGATCAGGAAAATATTGGCCAAGGGATGAGGTGAGGTGGACTGCAGTCTTGTACTGGACAAGGCAGGGATGCCCAGAGTGCTTTAGCTCACCTTGAAGAAAAGCAGGAAGGAAACTAATCAGCCCTTTTGCTTTAGTGAGAAAACCACGAGCCCCCTCAGATCAATGCTTATCTTCACCTTTCCGCCCTATTTCCCTCGCTTATTTGTGGCTTTCTAGAGGGTGTCTCTTCAGCAAATACAGACAACAGAATGTTCCAGTGTCAGAACTGGATGAACCTAAGGATGTAGATAGTGTAGTGTGAGCAGTTTACAGATGAGGTGCAGGGCCCAGAGGGGTTAGGTTAGTGGTCCTCGGTCACACAGCCTCTAGGATCCCAGTCAAGGCTGGGTCATTCCTCTCTGTCCTTCACTGTCCTTCATTCAGGCTGGTTTCTAACCCTGGCCTGCTTCCAAGGTGAATCAGCAAATGGTACAGAAAGCAAGGAATCATCTTTCTTTTTTTTTTTTTTTTTGAGACGGAGTCTTGCTCTGTCACCCAGGCTGGAGTAGAGTGGCGTGATCTCGGCTCACCGCAACCACCGCCTTCCGGGTTCAAGCGATTCTCCTGCCTGGGCCTCCTGAGTAGCTAGAATTACAGGCGTGTGCCACCACACCCAGCTAATTTTTGCATTTTTAGTAGAGACGGGGTTTCACCATGTTGGTCAGGCTGGTCTTGAACTCCTGACCTTGTGATCCGCCTGCCTCGGCCTCCCGAAGTGCTGGGATTCCAGGCGTGAGCCCCCGCGCCTGGCCAGGAATCATCTATTGGTCATTCCTTACAGCTTATGGGAGGGAAAGTGACTTGTCCAAGGTCACAGGATTACCAATAACTGAGTATAACTGAGCATTATTATCAACCCTGGATTTTCCTCAATTATTCATTACCTTTAAGCAAATCTTCCAACTAGGCATTAACATATATATTTTACATTTCCCCCCATCTTTTTTTAAACCATAGAACCCTGACAAAGCGCTTTTTCCTTTAAAAAATTCAGATTAGTTTTTGTTTAATTTTTTTAAAGTGGGTGATGGGTGCACCAAAATCTCAGAAATCACCACTAAAGAACTTATCCATGTAACTAAAAACCACCTGTTCCCCCCAAAACTACCGAAAAAATAAAAAATAAAAATAAAGTCCCAGATGATTTTTTAAAGTATTATATGCTTATTGTGAAAAATAAAATAAAAAGGTATAAAGTGAAAAATAAAAATTCTCCTCCATATTAAAATATCTAGCAATAACCATTATTGCGAGTTCTTATGATTCCTTCCAGAAATTTAAAGAATTTAAAGATGAAGTTAACTAGATCTACTGATTTATGTCCTTGGCCATGGTTACTTAAAAAGATTTGTTGGGCTTTTGTTTTTTTTGAGACACAGTCTCACTCTATCGCCCAGGCAAGTGCAGTAGCATGATCTTGGCTCACTGCAGCCTCTGCCTCCTGGATTCAAGTGATTCTCCTGCCTCAGCCTCTGGAGTAGCTGGGACTAAGGCACATGCCACCATGCCCAGCTAATTTTTGTATTTTTGGTAGAGATGGGGTTTCGCCATGTTGGCCAAGATAGTCTTGAATGCCTGGCCTCAAGTGATCTGCCCACCTTGGCCTCCCAAAGTGCTGGGATTACAGGTGTGAGCCACTGCACCCGGCCAAAGATTTGTTGATTACAAGAGCGAATGGTGCTGGGCTGAGGTTAGAAGATGGGGGTTTGCGTCATATAGAAGGACAAAGATGAGTTAAATATCTCAGGAGACAAGAGTTCCCACTGGGGCTTATTAGTCAGGGATCTGGCATAATCCTTCCTGTCTAAGCTGGCATTGCAGTCAGGCAGACATGGGCTCATAACTCTGGCCCCACCACTTTCTAGGTGTGCAACCCTGGAATGTTCATTCCTTAATGTGCCTCAGTTTCCTCACTGGACAGATGAAGATTCATGCTACTGTGAGGATGAAGCAAAATGATACACATAATGAAAACATCGGGCCAGGTGCGGTGGCTCATGCCTGTAATCCCAGCACTTTGGGAGGCCAAGGCAGGCTGATCACCTGAGATCGCAGAGTTTGACACCAGTCTGGTCAACCTGGCAAAACCTCATCTCTACTAAAAATACAAAAATTAGCCAGGTGTGGCGGTAGGCACCTGTAATCCCAGCTACTTGGGAGGCTGAGATAGGAGAATCGGTTTAACCCAGGAGGTGGAGGTTGCAGTGAGCCGAGATCGCACCATCACACTCCAGCCTAGGAAACAAGAGTGAAACTGTCTCACACACACACACATGCACACACACAAAAAAACACATCAGAGTGGTTGGCATTAAGCATGCATGGAAGAAATGGTAGCTATCATTATTATCACCACTGTTGTTATCTTTCTGCTGGCCCACCTGAAGAAAGAAGAAAGCCTGCATTGACATTAGCTAGTGCTATAGAAATAGCTCAGCCCGGCGGGGTGCGGTGGCTCACGCCTGTAATCCCAGCACTTTGGGAGGCCGAGGTGGGTGGATCACAAGGTCAGGAGATCGATACCATCCTGGCTAACACAGTGAAACACCATCTCTACTAAAAATACAAAAAATTGGCCGGGCATGGTGGCAGATGCTTGTAGTCCCAGCTACTCGGGAGGCTGAGACAGGAGAATGGCGTGAACCTGGGAGGCAGAGCTTGCAGTGAGCTGAGATCACGCCACTGCACTCCAGCTTGGGTGATAGAGCAAGACTCTGTCTCAAAAAAAAAAAATTAGCCGGGCATGGTGGCGGACACCTGTAGTCCCAGCTACTCAGGAGGCTGAGGCAGGGGAATCGCTTGAACCCGGGAGGCAGAGCTTGCAGTGAGCTGAGATCACTCCAGCCTGGTGACAGAGCAAGATTACATCTCAAAAAAAAAAAAAAAAAAAAAAGAAAGAAAGAAAGAAAAAAGAAATAGCTCATCCCAGGGCCTGGGACTCTTCTGTTGAGTATATCTGAGAGGAACATGAGACAACTAGAAAGTAATTTTTTAGTATGAGGTGGAGTTAATGCCCAAGAATTTCTCAGGATATTAAAAATTCTAGATATACCAAACTGCAAGTATGGTTGTCCTATAAGGTCTGAGCATGAGGGTGTGCCTTGTACAGCCTCTACAGCTGCAGAGCTGGAACTGTGGAAAGAGAGACCATTTTGTTTTATTTTCCTTTTTTTGAGTTGGGGTCTTGCTCTGTTGTCCAGGCTAGAGTGCAGTGGCAAGATCAAGGCTCACTGAAACCTTGAACTCCTGGGCTCAAGCCATCCTTCCAGGTCAGCCTCCTGAGTAGCGAGGACTACAGATGTGCACTACCATGCCTAGCTTTTTTTTTTTTTTTTTTTTTTACTTTTTTGTAGAGATGGGGTCTGGCTTTGTTACCCAGTCTGGTCTCAAACTACTGGCCTCAAGTGATCCTCCCACCTCAGCCTCCCAACATACTGGGATTTCAGGCATGAGCCACTGCACCTGGGGAAACATTTTCTTATTCATTCAAACATGCCACCTGGTTCAGCAGCTCCAGAAGAGGTGCCCCAGACTGGCCAGGAGCAGTGGTCTGGCAGAGAAAAGTGCCCCTCTCTATCTGAATTCCAGACCTTTCTTCCTAGTCTTCAGAGCACAATGAGAATATTATCAAAGCCACTTCATCCAATCTTGTGCTCTGCGGAGGCTGGAAATGACTCAGGGCCGTATGATCACACCCTCCTCCAGCCAACACATAGCACGAGAAACCTAACACTGGACCAAAAGGCCTGCTGAGCCTCAATGTCACTTGAAGCCCAGAATCTCAGATGGAAATCCATTAGTGTCATATACTTCCCACTAGTCAAATCTTTATGTTACAAAATGCCCCCAGAACTCAACAATTCTGTTAACGGACCACACCCACCAGGGATGAGAAGGAACACAAGACACTGCTCTCACCAACACTAAGAGGTCACAGACTGTGACCTGGATCCACACCCAGCCTGGAGTATGGGTCACTTGTTATCCGAAGGCTTCCTTCAAGGGTCTGATCATACAGGACTGAGCTGATCACGCAGTCCTACAAATCTCAGAGTGTCTGGCATGGGGCTGGTGTCCTTGGGGACATGCAGATGGAACCAGATCAGCTTTGTGGTAGTCTCTGGAGACTGGAGATAGCCCTATTTGAAGACTAACATTAAGATCAGGACAGTGGAATGATACACAGAATTTAACTCTCTCCACTACAGCACTTCCTCTCCCAATCAAGGTTTCTTCTCCCCAAAAACCCTGTCATCCACACCGTTATTTACCTGCTCTCCCTCCTCGCCTGTTTCTCTTTCCCCTCTTTATTGTCCCTCCTTTTCTCTCTTGCTTTTCTATTTTCTCTCTTGCTTTTCTATTTTCTCTCTCTTTCTCTCTTCTCGTCTTCTCATTGTCTTTGACTCTTCTCTAACTGGTTATGACAGAGAGCTGAAAAACATCCTCTATTACATTATTGTTTGAATTCATACTATATTAAAATTTAAACCTTCTGGTCTTAATTTTCAGAAAGCTAAATATTTTCTATTTTGCTGTTTAAAAAATACCATTTTAAACAATTAAGGGCCTTTAAGAGAAGGGAATTTTGAAGATCATCTGGTTCAATGGCTTTTCTGATACATCAAGCCCTTAGAGCACCATTGACATTCTGTCTCTCCTTGAACACTTCCAGGGATGGGAGCCCATGACTTTATTGGGGCATGATTGATGTGTAAAAAGCTGTACATATTTAGGCTGGGCACAGTGGCTCATGCCTGTAATCCCAGCACTTTGGGAGGTCAAGGCAGGTGGATCACCTGAGGTCAGGAGCTCGAGACCAGCCTGGACAACATGGTGAAATCCCATCTCTACTAAAAATACAAAAATTAGCCAGGTGTGATGGCATGCACCTGTAATCCCAGCTACTGGAGAGGCTGAGGCAGGATAATTGCTTGAACCCAGGAGGCAGAGGTTGCAGTGAGCTAAGATCGTCCCACTATACTCCAGCATGGGCGACAGAGTAAGACTTGGTCTCAAAAAAAAAAAAAAAAAAAAAAGCCTGTACATATTTAATGTATACAACTCAGTGAATTTGGGCACAGGTATACAACCGTGAAACCATCACCACCATCAGGGCCACCTATTTCTTCTTGAAACAGCCCAATTTTAACTGTTAAAAAGATATTTAAATTAAGCTTAACCTGCTTCCATAATTCCTACTCCCTAGTTACCAGGAACAATCTAGGACACAAAAACAGCGCAATCAGCAGAAGGATAGGGAGGCCCATGTTGGTTTCAAAGGAAGGGGGTAGAACAGCTGGCTGCAGGGTTTTCCTATTGGAATAACTGGCTTGGGCAGGTAAGATAGAAGAGATGCATTGCAGTCAGACTCTGAAGGGCCTTGAATGCCAAGCTAAAATGTGATGTGTTTAACATATCAGGAAGGTGGCCAAGTGAAAACATCTATTAGGAGGTTTGACATAGCAATAATAATTATTTACTTAACACTTGTGTGCCAGAAACTGTACAAAGTGCTTTCTGTTATCTTAATTCTTTTTTTTTTTTTTTTTTTTGAGACACAGTCTCACTCTGTCGCCAGGCTGGAGTGCAGTGGTGTGATCTCAGCTCACTGCAACCTCTGCCTCCCGGGTTCAAGCGATTCTCCTGCCTCAGCCTCCTGAGCATCTGGGACTACAGGCATGCACCACCAAGCCCACCAAATTTTTGTATTTTTAGTAGAGACGGGGTTTCACCATGTTGTCCAGGCTGGTCTCAAATCTCCTGACCTCGTGATCCACCCACCTCGGCCTCCCAAAGGGCTGGGATTACAGGCATGAGCCATAGTGCCTGGCCTTTTTCTTGTTTTTCCTAGAGACAAGGTCTTGCTATGTTGCCCAGACTTGTCTTGAATTCCTGGGCTCAAGTGATCCTCCTGCCTCAGTCTCCCAAAGTGCTGGGATTACAGGCATAGGCCACTGTGCCCGGCCCTTGTTTAATTCTTTCAATAGCACTGTAACAAAGATACTGTTACTATCCCATTTTATAGCTAAGGAAACTGGTACTCAGAGGTCTCAGAACTGGTAAGTCACTAAATCCAGACCTGGCTGACTCTGATGCCCATGCCCTGAACACAGCACTTCACATAAGGCCAGCAGAGAGACCAGAGAGGAGACCTCGACCTGGGAGTCATTTACACAGAGGGGGAGAGTATCACAAATAGGGGCGGGGCTGGGGGCGATGGCTCATGCCTGTAATCCCAGCACTTTGGGAGGCTAAGGCGGGTGGATCACCTGAGGTTGGGAGTTCGAGACCAGCCTGACCAACATGGAGAAACCCCATCTATACTAAAAATATGAAATTAGCTGGGCATGGTGGTGCATGCCTATAATCCCAGCTACTAGGGAGGCTGAGGCAGGAGAATCGGTTGAACCTGGGAGGCAGAGGTTGTGGTGAGCCAAGATCACACCATTCCACTCCAGCCTGGTGACTCCATCTCAAAAAAAAAAAAAAGATGATACCTAATCTCCATTTCCAGTCTAGGACTTGCTTCTTTTTTTTTTTTTTTTTTTTTTTAGATGGAGTTTCACTCTTGTTACCCAGGCTGGAGTGCAATGGCGTGATCTCGGCTCACCGCAACCTTCACCTCCCGGGTTCAAGCGATTCTTCTGCCTCAGCCTCCCAAGTAGCTGGGATTACAGGCGTGAGCCACCACGCCCGGCCATAGGGCTTGCTTCTAAACTCCACTGGCCCATCTCCAGCTGCCCACTGGACTCTGTCACCTCAAATGTGACACATCTACAACAGCTCCTATCAGTTTTCTTTTCTTTCCTTTTTGAGACAGGGTTCCAGTGTGTCACACAGGCTGGAGTGCAATGGTGCAATCAAGGCTCATTGCAGCCTCAACCTCCTGGGCTCAAGTGATCCTCCCACTTCGGCCTCCTGAGTAGTGGGGACTACAGGGGCACACCACCATGCCTGGTTAATTTTTTGTATTTTTTGTCAAGACAGAGTTTCTCCATGTTGTCCAGGGTGGTCTGGAACTCCTGGGCTCAAGGAATCTACCCACCTTGGCTTCCCGAAGTGCTGAGATTACAGGTGTCAGCCACCATGCCCAGCCTACTCCTCATTTTTCAGCATCTCCTCAGGAACCAGTTCACAACCTGATATTCCTAATTATTTTAAGACTAAAAGAGCATCAGATTTTGTGTCAAATCCAGCTGGGTTTACATAGTTTTACTATACCAACCATGTGGCCTTGGGTGAGTTATTTCACCTCAGTGGAGCTCCGTTTTTTCATCTATAAAAGGAGAACAAGGACGGCACCTTTCTTGGAGGGTGCTCGTGTGGATGAAACAAGATAATCTGTATACAGTATAGTACTTGGCACAAAGCAAGTGCTCAGTAAATGTCATTATTATTGCTGTTACTGTTGTTGCTCAGGCTTGAAACATTCTCTCTTGCATTGAAGGTTAATCCCCCTGCTGAGGGGTGGGAGAAAGTGGGACCCTCGAAAGGGACAATACAATTTCAACACAGTCCGCATTCCTCCTCATGACCGCATCCCTCTGGCTTCTGGGGCTGCTTCTGCAGGTTCTCTTTTCTACATTCACCACAGAGAGAGTGGGCTCCAGCCAAGACCCCCAGCTCTTCTCCCTCCAGACCTACTTATTGGGGATCACATCTGATGCTGTTGTTTCTACTTGTCTTCAATTTGTGCCTGCATTCTGTATCATCTGTACACCAACACTCTTTTTTCTCTTTAAGTAGCTAAAATCAAAGTTTTAGGAATCATCTAGTCCAACTCCTCAAAAAAATCAACTTTAAGCCAGACACAGTGGCTCACACCTGTAATCCCAGCACTTTGGAAGGCCAAGGCAGGGAAACCATGAGGTCAGGAGATCGAGACCAGCCTGGCCAACATAGTGAAACCCTGTCTCTACAAAAAATACAAAACATTAGCTAGGCATGGTGGCGGGCACCTAATCCCAGCTACTAGGGAGGGTGAGGCAGGAGAATTGCTTGCATCTGGGAGGCAGAGGTTGCAGTGAGCCGAGATCATGCCATTGCACTCCAGCCTGAGCAACAAGAACGAAACTCTATCTCAAAAAAAAGTTCAATTTCAAAATTAAAGCAGTCATTTAAAAATTGTCTTGCATGATTACATTTGAGTAAAGTGGGTCTTCTCCCAACCAATCTACATGTGTTCACCTGTCCTCATTGCAGTATGGACACTGAGCACAAACATCTGGGTTTTCACTGCGCAGTACCAAATATTCAAGGTTTTCACTGTGCATTGTGGGCCTGTGATGTTACCTATGCCTCCTACCTCACAGGCCTAGTATGTTATCAAGTCCCCACCAGCATTCCCCGCCCACACCCTCCCTCCCCTAGACACTACATAAGTATAAATTGCTAATGATTACTGATAAACAGGGCGCTGATCACAATCACAAACTCTCACATATTTGCACACCCGAACATCCCCTAAGGCCCACAGTAAACATGAAAGGAGATTCCAAGGAGATAGGCATGGTGTTTGTGCACAGTGAGGGGAGAACAAAGAGAACAGGGAGCCTGGGAGGTGGCAGGCAGGGAGAGCTGGCGAGACAGACTATGAGATGAGTCAGAGAGAGTGAATGAGGGCACTGGGTCGCATCAACTACCGCTTAGCTGCCCCCAGAGGGTGGCATGAACTGGAAGAAGGGAATGGGAGCTGGTGGGGGAAGAAGTGGAGTTGATGCCATAACTCAGAAAGTGGTGACAGGAGTGAGCTGCAGTTGGGGAGCGTGCCTTGTGAAATCTCCTAGACCTCTCCCGCCTGGCTCTGCTCCCAGCAGCTGCAGGGTTATGGCAAGGCAGCCGGGATGGCAGGGTAAAGAAGAAGTCAAACTAACAACAAAGGTGTCTGTCCTGGAGATCACTGGACCCCAGCTTGGTGGACAGAAGCCACCCCGTGGCTGCTAATGCCCTCCATGTATTTGCTGCTTTCAACTTATTTCAAATGCCCTCATGCTAATGATCTCATTTAATCCTCGGCACAACCCTGGGGAATAGGCAGGACTGGGATTGGTATAGCTCTAACATGCTCCTCCCCTCTTTACCCTGTAGATTCCTCAAGAACCCTCAATGATTCCACCAGCCTAGAAACATCCAACACCGGACCAGGTGGTGCCTTGGGGCTATGGGGAACTTGGGTCCTCTGTCTAGGTTCCATTCTGGGTTGCTGGCTGCTGATTGTCCTAGGCTGAGTGTGATGAGAAGTCACAGGATATGGAATCTTTCCTGTCGTGGAATTTCCCAGGCACTCCTCCCCCTTTGCTTCCATCTGAACACCTGGTACATGACTGTTTCATCCACTCCCCAGGAAGCAAGGTCAGGCTTCTCCTCCTCATTAGGTGAATGGAAGCCCAAGGGCTGGAGAGGCAAAGGCCGTTGCCCTGAGTCACACAGTGAGCAAACATGGAGGAATCTGAGATGCCTTGGAAAGAGCACAGGGCTGGGGGCATCAGAAGACCTGGGTTCCAGTCCTGGCTCTGCTGCCTATCACCCAGGGTCACGAGCTGATAAGACACTCACTCCACCTCCCCAGCCTTAGTTTTCATAACTGTTGAATGGAAATAATAGTACCCACCCCTTGGGGTTGTTGGGAGGATCGAATGAGATTAAGATGTCAAAGTGTTATATAAAAATGAATTCCTCTGATTATCAACTAGCACAGGTAACATTAGGACTCAAGCAATGGAAAGAGGCTGGGCTCTTCCATATATGGGAGCTAGGCTCTCCTCAACTCACCTGTGTGGCCCTGGGCAAGTCCAGACCTCAGTTTTCCAAAGCTCCTGCCAACTCTAAGACTGTGATATTTTGTGGGCTACACCTCTGGTGCAAGAATTCTGGTGTTGGCCGCCGTGATCTCTTGACTGTTCTATCATCTGTGCCCCACACTGCCTTAGATCCAAGGATCCCACTGAGGGAAACCGGTCAGTTCCCAACTATGGAAACCTTCACCCCATCCCTCAAGCAGCCAAAGTGTGTTACTGCATTTTCCTCCCTTCTTAGCCTTTGCTGCCTCCCAGCTTTCAGGGATTTCTTAGCAAAATCAATGGCAAACTGACCAGGTAAGCAAACATGGGATTCCCTCCCTCCTAGGGAGGGCTCAACCTAACGGCCCTGCCTCTAATATCTTGCTTCTGTCAGGATGTCCCTAAAGGTTCCAGGCCCCTGATCCTTTCCTTGAGGAAACAGCTCAGCATAACTCTTGCTGGGCTCAAAGAAGTGAATTAAATATTAAATATGTAAGGCCAGAGCCCCTGCTGCAGTCACGCATTCCCAAAACAGACAATGGCATACAGCTCATCTGTCACTGTCTCAGTGGCTGTAGGCTGGGCCCCCCTGCTCCCCAGCCCACATTCCTGAGAAGGAATAAGAAATGACAATGTTTTGCTCTTCCCAGCAAGCTCATGGCTTCCTGTGTCCTTCCTTCAACCCCTAGTGTTGAAGGCTCCAGGGGCCTGGAAATGCCTGGAACATTGAGTTGTGGCATCCCAGCAATGAAATTTAATAGGTCTATGACTGGACAGGCAGGGGCCTCTGTAGTTAGCCCCATCAGGCCCTGGAAGGTCCTGGGGGGTAGGAAACAGCTCAGGAAGGATGCTGAGGTTCTGACATCTCTCAGGCTTATGGGGAATTGGATATTAACTGTGATGAGGCCTCGGGGTGGGGGTTGGTTGGTTTGCTGCTCAGATTAATATAGGCCATAGAATTGTCAGATAGGTAGAGCCTCAGAGATCATCCAGGCCAACGCTCTATTTTACAGAAAGGTAAACTGAGACCTGAGAAAAGAGAGAAGCAACTTACAATGAGTCACTCAATGAGCTGTAAAATAGCTAGGCCAGTCTCTTGCTCTCTGGTATAGAGTTTGGTGCTTTTTCCACCCCACCTCCTGCATAACCTCCAAATCGCCTTCCTAATGATAGCAAGCAATGGCCCCTGCACTGTAAGCCCCAGGGGACCATTTTCCCAGGGAGCAGAATCTGTTCATGGTCCCACTTTGCCCAGCTAAGAACTGAAACAGCATGAGGTCCACGGGCTCAGCTCTGCCACTTCATAGGATGGAACCTTGGTCATGTCACTTCTCTGAGCTTTAATTCCTCACCTCTGAAATGGGGATTTCAGAACTGTGACCCTGGATGGCCAAAGGATCAAATGAGATCATGTATGGATCATGTATGTGGAGCATTTTGTAAACTGAAGTACTAACCAAATGGTATTATTAAAACGATTTGAGGTTTGAAGATGCTGCAGAGGGAGGAAGCCTCAGGGGAGGAGGCTGTGAAGGAACGAGAATCCACATTCACGAGAGGCTGCCTGGCCATCCCACAGACCTGACTGATCCTGAGGCCACCGGCAGGAAATGACCACAGCAGGTCAGACCACCCCAAGCTCACTGGCTTGAGAGACCGCCTGACCACTTTGCTTCATGTGTGTGTGCACGCGCGTGTGTATGTGTGTGCCTGTGCATGTGCCCGGCAGTCCGGTATCAGAGCAATTTGCCTGGCTGCTCTGGGGGCACATTTGGCAGGAGAGCAGTGTGTGGTGCTGAGGGAGGACCTCCGCTTCAGGCCAGGTCACAGACTCTCAAAGAAGAACCTCCCTTCCAGGATCCCCTGTGGGGACTTCTCAAGTGCCCGGCTCTTCTGGGGCCCTTACCTTGTACTTGGCCGCAAGCAGCTCTGTGGCCTGCTGTTCCCGCCGCAGGTCCTCCAGCATCTTCTCCTTCTCCTCCAGCAGCTTCTGCTTCTCCTCGCTCACCAGGCTGCGGTCATCCTGGATGGCTGCCTTCTCCTCCTCCAGCCGCTCCTTCTGTTCCTGCAGGTAATTCTCCATGTTCTTCTCCAAGGCTGACTCCAGGATGGGCTGGGGCGGGCGGTTGTTGTTGATGTTGTCATCCTCCTCTTCTGCCACCCAGGCCTCAATCACCGGGCCCTCAGGGTACCCAGGCGGGGCAGACACGGCCTTCTTCCTGCGGCTGCTCTTCCTCCGGGGCCGCTTCCCCAGCATCCCCCTCTTCTCCAGCTGGGCTTTCAGGCGGGCGATCTCCTCTTGGAATTCCCGCAGCAGCGTGTCCTTCGGGTCCTCATTCACCCGGGGCTTGTTCTTGATGTTCTTGGCTCGGTTGGCAAAGCGCAGGGTGGAGAGGCTCTCATCGTAGCTGTGAGAAGCTGGCCCCAGTGTGGCTACCATGATGGTCTTGGCATTTCCCCCTAGGGAGTCCTGGAGCAGCCGGGTCAGCTTGGAGTCCCGGTAGGGAATGTGGGTGCTCCTGTTGCCTGCCAGGGCAGCAATCACGTTGCCCAGGGCAGATAATGAGAGGTTGATTTTGGAGGCTTCCTTAGGCCTCTCTCCACTACCACCGCCACCACTGCCTCCACCGCCACCACTGCCACCCGAGGATGGTGTGGCTGCCCCTCCCGCTGTGTTGGGGCCTGCCTTGTTCTGCCTCTCACTGCCAGCCAGGTCCACTAGGTTGAGCTTGCCCACTCGGATGTGGTCCTGGCCATCAGAGCCACGCTCGCTGCACTCCACGGTGATGATGAAGATGGCGTGGGAGCGGGAGCTGACCTCATTCATGTGGGTGCTGCCCACAGCCCGGGTCTGGTTCCCCAGGTTCATCACATGTTCAATCTCCTTGACATTCTTGGTGACGAAGGAGGAGAGGTCCTTGATGTAGACGCCCGTCTCAGGGTTCTCTTTCAGCTCTAGCCTCTTGCCCGGCTCCTTGGAGAGCAGGTCTCGAATCTCTTCCTGGTAGATCTCCAAATAGGAGGCCCGGACCAGGTACTGTTGGTTCTGGGAGCGGGAGATGTGGGTGAAGATGTGCTCAAAGGCGTTCGGGATGACCCCGCGCAGCTCGGGCTCCACCCAGGTCCCCTGCATGGTATAGGTCTTACCAGTGCCCGTCTGGCCATAGGCAAACACCGTGCCATTGAAACCCTGGAGCACGGAGTCTATCAGGGGCCTCACGGTTTCATCATACAAGTCGGCCTGCTTGGAGCTGGCATCATACACAGCGTCAAAGGTGAAGGTCTTGGGCAGCTCCCCCGGGGCAGCGCGGGGGTTCCGCAGGGTCACCTGGCCCAGTTTCACGTCCATGGTAAGGATCTGCTCGTGACCAGCAGCCTCCTCCTTCCTGCTGAGGGGGCGGCACCGGGCCACCACCTTGAGGGCCTCGCTGGCCTTGGTCTTACTGGCCATCTTGCTGCTCTGACCTTCCTGCCCCCGAGCCCCTCCGCAGCCTGGGCGGTCCTGCTGTCCTGCTCGCTAGGTCGGGATCAGCGGGGCCGGCCCAGTCCCCAGGCGCCGCTCTTCAATCCGCATGCAGCCTCCTAGGGTGGGGACGCTGGGAGGTGGCCCCAACGCTGCTGCAGTCCGGGCCTCCACCGCTCTCCGGTCCTCTCTGCACCGGCTGGGAGGTGAATTAGGCAGAATCGCCCAGCCGCCGCGGAAGGAGCGCCTGCCGAGCAGCCGTGCCCGGAGCCCGCCCCATGCCGGAGCAGAGGGAGCGCTGCCGTAAACAGCTTCGGCAACAATGAGATAAAGGAAGAGGAAAATGGGATGGGGGTGGGCAGCGAGCTGTCTTCTCCTCCTTCCTCTAGGGATCCATAGCGTGGGCTGCCGGTCGTGGGCGGCCGGGGGTCCCAGGCCTCCCGAGGGCAGAGGCTCACCTGGAGTCCTCCCCGCAAGCTGGGGGATCATTCATTGCAGCCAGCGCGGCTGCTGCTGCTGCCTCTGCCTCCGCCTTCCCTGCCGCCGCCACTGGAGAATGAGAGAGAAAAACAGAAGGGGATGGGGCGGAGCAGCGGCGGCAAGAGTGATGTTGCCGCCGCGCTGCGGCCCCAGCTAAGCCTCCCGGCTGGGGTGGGGCAGGGGGCGGGGCCGCGGGGCGGGAGGCGCGAGCCCGGCGCGGCCCGGGTGCTGGGCACAGGGGCGCATCGCCGGGTCTGCACCCCCGCCGACCGCTCTGGGATGACAGGCTCCGGTGCCGACCCAGGTCCTGCGCCCACCAGTCGGGTGCAGCGCAGCCACCGCCCGTCGTCACCCCACCGAGCCCGAGCATGCCGGGAATTGTAGTCCCGCCTTTGTTAACCGGGTTCTGGCAGGTTGCTAATGCCTTTCCCGGTCCCCCAGTCCGGGAGGCGCCTCCCTCATCGGCATGCCACCCCTTGAGTGACTGCTGAGCTTGCACCACCCACGCCTGGTCCCTCCGAGCCACCATCCTCGGACACCCCCCTGCTCCTGCCTTTCTGCCTGCAAATGGGTGCGCGTCACCCCTCCCCGTCAGGGTGTCGCCAGGCCTCCTGGAACCGAACTCCTAAATGCTCCTTGACTCTGTCCTTTCCTCCCCCTGTCCCGGTCTACTTCTGGCCTTCCTCTTCTCTCTGCTGGAGCCGCCTTCCAGCTGATTCTCTCGCCCCTCAAGTCCGCACAGGCACCCGGAGCCCCCTCGCTCCTCCTCCACCGCCTTCCTTGTGTGAAAGCCTCTCCATCTTCCGACTTCGCAACTTCACCTCTACTATTCCTCTATAGAAAAATCTGTGTTCCAGACAGCCATTTCTTCAGTTAGCCAGCGCCTGCTGAGTCCCAGGCCCCATTCTAGGATCTGGGTTCTTCCTGTCCTCAAGGAGTGCACATTCCCGGAACCCTGTTTTGTTTCTTTAACTTGCTTTGCTGTGCAGCATCTTTGTGCTTTTGCTCAGAGGCCTTGTCACCCTTCGGCACTTAGTGCCCTGCCACTTGGGCACTTTAAGCACCTTCTCCTCCACGAAGCCTTCCCTTAGCATTTTTTTTTTTTTTCCTATAGTGAAAGAGGCACAGAATTTACCTAAAACAAAACCTGGATTGAAGTTCCAGTTCTGATGGCCATCCAACGGAGTGGTTTTGAGCAATCATTCCCCTTGTTCCAGCCTTAGTTTCCTCATTTACTTTTTTAAAAAATCGAGGCAGGAAAGAAATAATTAACCACTACTTCATGGAGTGGTTGGGAGGCTCAAATGAAATAATGACTCATGAAGTGCTGTACCATGAGAAGTCCTGCCCGGGCTTGGATTGCCTGACAGCTCCTGCTTCCTTGAGTATCCTGGATAGACCATGTCTGTGCTTAGTGTTCCTCTATGGGAGTCTTAATCTTTTTCTGTTGTTGTTGTTTTTCCTGTAGGATACACATCAAGTGTAGTTCCACAAGGCCAAGGACCAAGCCAGAGTCCTATCCATGGTCCACTCTGCAGAGGGCAGTTGAGTCTGTGAACTGAGCCCAAGCTGTCTTTACTCTCTATATAAGATCCAGATTGAGAGGTGCTGTTATCTGAAACCCGGAGACCCTTCTTTACAGAGATACCAGAAGAGTCTTTCCACAAAACATTTCCAAGCATGTTATCGTCTAGAGGACCCAATTGTTTAGTGCTCCAACTCAACAAAATTTACCTCCTTAACTCTTCCCCATCCCAGGACTTGTGTGTGAGCTGGACTAGAGGCTTGAGACTTAGCTGAGAGCTTGCCCACTTCTGAACTTCCCTGGCCTCCCTCCACCCTTTCCTTGATTAAGCTCCACTGCTTATGATTAACTTGGCTTTTGGACCAATTACTGGGTGGAGTTTTGGCTCTGTAGACTAACCCCTCTTGACTCTCACAACATGATTTCTGGATGGAGCCTTTAGTTATTCAGCTATTTTCTGGTTGCATTCAGTTTTGGGTTTTGAATACCCTTTCTCTGCTTAGGCTAATGCATCTGACACTGCGGCGCTGGATAAAAGTGATCCTCACTCTGTTTTCCCCACTTGATGTCACCACCTGGCAGGGGACGTACCCAGATCCGCTTGTGTGAGCAGGAGATTGAAATCCTATTGCTTACAAGATATGTGATCCTAGGCCGGGCACGGTGGCTCATGCCTATAATCCCAGCACTTTGGAAGGCCAAGGCAGACAGATCGTGAGGTCAAGAGATCGAGACCATCTTGGCCAACATCATGAAACCTCATCTCTACTAAAAATACAAAAATTAGCTGGGCATGGTGGTACATGCCTGTAGTCCCAGCTACTCCAGAGGCTGAGACAGGAGAACCACTTGAACCCAGGAGGCCGAGATTGCAGTGAGGCAAGATGGCACCACTGCACTCCAGCCTGGTGACAAAGCAAGACTCTGTCTCAAAAAAAAAAGATGGGCCGGGCGCAGTGGCTCACGCCTATAATCCCAGCACTTTGGGAGACCGAGGTGGGCAGATCATGAGGTCAAGAGATCGAGACCATCTTGGCCAATATCATGAAACCTCATCTCTACTAAAAATACAAAAATTAACTGGGCATGGTGGTTCATGCCTGTAATCCCAGCTACTCAGGAGGCTGAGACAGGAGAATGGCGTGAACCCGGGAGGCTGAACTTGCAGTGAGGCGAGATGGCGCTACTGCACTCCAGCCTGGCAACAAAGCAAGACTCCATCTCAAAAAAAAAAAAAAAAAAAAAAAAGATGGGCCGGGCACGGTGGCTTACACCTGTAATCCCGGCATTTTGGGAGGCTGAGGTGGGCAAATCACGAGGTCAGGAGATAGAGACCATCGTAGCTAACACAGTAAAACCCCATCTCTACTAAAAATACAAAAAAATTAGCTGGGTGTGGTGACGTGCTCCTGTAGTCCCAGCTACTTGGGAGGCTGAGGCAGGAGAATGGCGTGAACCCAGGAGGCGGAGCTTGCAGTGAGCCAAGATCGAGCCACTGCACTCCAGCCTGGGCGACAGAGTGAGACTCTGTCTCAAAAAAAAGATGTGTGATCCTCGGTAAATTATTTAACTTCTCTGAACAGCTATTTCTTCAGTGGAATAAATGAGAATAAGAATGCTTACATTGGCCAGGTGTGGTGGCTCAAGCTGTAATCCCAGTTATTCAGGAGGCTGCGGTAGGAGCATCACTTAAGCCCACAAGCTCAGGGCTGCAGTGAGCGATGATTGTACCACTGCACTCTAGCCTAGGTAACAAAGTGAGAACCTGTCTCTGAAAAAAAAAAGAACGCTTACCTTACACACCCGGCTTAAGTGAGATAATGTATGCAAAAACTCCTACGACATAGGAGGCACTCCAGAAATAGCAGTTTTCTTCTCTTTTGTCCTTTGCATTCAAGGCTGTTCACTTCAGCATCTCCATTTTCACCACTGTCTTCATTTTTCCTTCCTCTTACACGCTCAAGTCTCCAGCCACTCTGATTAGCTTAAGTCCCCAAACACACCTCACTTTTTCGTGTCTCCTTGTCTTTGCTCATGCTGCTCCTCTGCCCAAAATGTCCTAACTTTGTTTTTATTTCAATTAATTTATTTGAGAAGGGGTCTCACTCTGTCACTGAGGCTGGAGTGCAGTGGTGTGATTATGGCTCACTGCAGCTTCAAACTCCTGAGCTCAAGCGACCCTCCTGCCTCAGCCCCTACATAGCTGGGACTACAGGAGTATGCCACCACACCTGGATAATTTAAAACAATATTTTTTTAGGCCGGGCACGGTGACTCACACCTGTAATCCCAGCACTTTGGGAGGCCAAGGCAGGCGGATCACAAAGTCAGGAGTTCAAGACCAGCCTGACCAACATAATGAAACCCTATCTCTACTAAAAATACAAAAAAATTAGCCAGGCGTGGTGGTGGGCACCTGTAATCCCAGCTACTTGGGAGGCTGATGCAGGAGAACCCCTTGAACCCGGGAGGTGGAAGTTGCAGTGAGCCAAGATCGCACCAGCCCAGGTGACAGCGCAAGACTCCATCTCAAAACAAAACAAAACAAAACAAACAATACTTTTTAAAATTAGCCAGGTCTCACTATGTTGCCGAGGTTGGCCTCAAATCCCTGGACTCAAGTGATTCCCCCACCTTGGTCTCCCAAAGTGCTGAGATTACAGACATGAGCCACTGCACTCAGTCTTCCTAACTTTGTCTATTTCTGTCTACATAGCCTCAGCTTCTACTCATTCCACTGCTCAATCTCATATGGCTGACCCAGTGCGGTGGTTCACACTGTAATCCCAGAACTTTGGGAGGCCGACGTGGAAAGAGCATTTGAGGCCGGGTGTTCTAGACCAGCCTAATCTCAATTAAAAAAAACAAACTTAAATGGCTTCTCCTCCCACTACGCAATAGAGACCTCTCTTACCAAGGACATCAGTGAGTTCCAGTTCCACCCTCTAGTGTCATTATAGCTTATGGCTTCCATTATTGTCTATATAGTTCCTAGATTTGTATCTCTAGTCCAGACCTCTCTTCTGAGTTCTAAACCTCTATATCCGACTCTGTAATGGCTGTCCAGGTACCTGAAATTCTACTTGTTCACACTGAACTCATTATTCTCCCCTCCAAAAATATTACCTAGCTCTGTAAATAGCACTTCCTTCACTCTCAATGTATCCATTGGAATATGAAATTCTGCCAACTCAACTTCCTGCATATTTCTCAGATTTATCCATTTATTTTCTACTTCCATAGTGGCTATCATGACTAGGCCATCATATTCTCTGGTCTGACCTCTCACAGTAGCCACCAATCTGGCCTCTCTGAATGGGGAGATTCAGAGTGTGCTCTTACCCCTATGTGTTCATTATTTATTTATTTTGAGATGGAGTCTCGCTCTGTCTCTCAGGCTGGGGTGCAGTGGGTGATCTTGGCTGCAAGCTCCGCCTCCTGGGTTCATGCCATTCTCCTGCCTCAGCCTCCCGAGTAGCTGGGACTACAGGCGCCCACCACCACGCCTGGCTAATTTTTTTTTTTTTTTTGTATTTTTAGTAGAGATGGGGTTTCACCATGTTAGCCAGGATGATCTCAATCTTCTGTCCTCCTGATCCACCCACCTCAGCCTCCCAAAGTGCTGGGATTACAGGCGTGAGCCACCGCACCCAGCCACCCCTATGTATTCATTCTTTAGAAAGTAATATTTTTGACCGGGCGCAGTGGCTCGCGCCTATAATCCCAACACTCTGGGAGGCTGAGGTGGGCGGATCACCTGAGGTCAGGAGTTCAAGACCAGCCTGGCTGATGTGGTGAAACCCCATCTCTACTAAACATACAAAATTAACCTCATCTCTATTAAAAATACAAAAATTAGCGCACGCCTGTAATCCCAGCTACTCAGGAGGCTGAGGCAGGAGAATCACTTGAACCTGGGAGGTGGTGGTTGCAACGAACTGAGATCGTGCCATTGTACTCCAGACTGGGTGACAAAAGTGAAATTCTGTCTCAAAAAAACAAACAAACAAACAAAAAAAGAAAGTAATCTTTTAAAAACATCTGTCTAGCCAGGCACAGTGGCTCATGCCTGTAATCCCAGAACTTTGAGAGGCCAAGGCAGAAAAATGGCTTGAGGCCAAGAGTTCAAGTCCAACCTGGGCAACATAGTAAGACCCTATCTCTAAAAATGTATACATTTTTAAATAGCTAGATGTGGTGGTGTGTACTTGTAGTCCTAGCTACTTGGGAGGCTGAGGTGGGAGGACCCCTAGAGCCCAGGAATTCAGGGGTCCAGTGAACCATGATCACACCACTGCACTCTAGCCTGGGTGACAGAGCAACACCCTGTCTCTAAAATAAATAAATAAATAAATAAGTGTAAAAATCAGCCGGGTGCTATGGTTCATGCCTGCAATCCCAGCACTTTGGGAGACCAAGGCAGGTGGATCACCTGAGGTCAGGAGTTCAAGACCAGCATGGCCAACATGGTGAAACCCCATCTCTACTAAAAATACAAAAAATTAGCCGGGTATAGTGGTGCAGGCCTGTAATCCCAGCTACTTGGGAGGCTGAGGCAGGAAAATCGCTTGAACCCGGGAGGCAGACATTGCAATGAGCCAGGATCACACCACTGCACTCCAGCCTGGGAAACAAAGCAAAACTCCATCTCAAAAGGAAAGTAAAACTAAAAACACCTATCTGATCATGTCACCCGATGCTTAAAAAGCTTCCAGGCCAAGCGCGGTGGCTCACACCTGTAATCCCAGCACTTTGGGAGGCCAAGGCTGTCGGATCATGAGGTCAGGAGATCGAGACCATCCTGGCCAACATGGTGAAACCCCATCTCTACTAAAAACACAAAAATTAGTTAGGCGTGGTGGTGCATTCCTGTAGTCTCAACTACTTGGGAGGCTGAGGCATGAGAATCACTTGAACCCGGGAGGCAGAGGTTGCAGTAAGCCGAGATCACGCCACTGCCCTCCAGCCTGGGTGA
>NC_045448.1:26039689-26151862 GCF_002776525.5 Piliocolobus tephrosceles
GATTTTTTTTTTTTTTTTTGAGATATATATATATAGTTACAATGACCTTGTCCAGCTCCCTTCCAACTTCCTGTCACAGGGCCTTTACACATTGTGTCTCTGCTTCTAGAATATTTATCCTCACCATCTCTGCCTAGATACCTCCTAAGGATACTTTTCTTGATTTACCAACCTAGGTTATGTCCCTCTGTAATAGGTTCTCAACCTTCCCTGTACTTTCCTTCATAGAAATTAGTACAAATGTAAGTAAATCATAATTTGTCCACCTCCCCTGGTCTGTTAAGTCATAGCATGTCTGCTTTATTCATTTTTGTGATCACAATGACTAGTGCAGCTTCCAGCACATAGTATGTGCTCAATAAATATTTTTTCAAATAAAGTCCCATATGAGCATCATCTCTTTTGGGAAGATTTATTTGACTCCCCTGACTCTACCAGAATTATTTTTCCTTTTGGCCAGGTGCGATGGCTCATGCCTGTAATCCCAGCACTTTGGGAGGTTGAGGACAGTGGATCACTTAAGCACTGAAGTCCAAGACCAGCCTGAGAGACATACTGAAACTCCCATCTTTTAAAAAAAATTAATTAATTTGTAAAAAAGAAAAAAAAGTTCCTCTCTTCATGATGTTATAGCTCTCTGTTTAGCTAGACTCCTAGTACTCATCACAGTTTGACTTGTACTGTGGCTAACTGAGTCTGTCTCTCTCACCATAAAGTGTTGAAGGCAAGAGCCATGGTTTTTGTCTTTGTGTCTCCTTTTCCCATACCTAACACAGTTCTGGCTACAATTAAGGTAGTTAATATTTGCCTCAGGGAGGCGGCTCATGCCTGTAACCTCAGCACTTTGGGAGGCGGGGGCCAGTGGATTGCTTGAGCTCAGGAGTTCGAGAGCAGCCTGACCAACATGCCAAAACCTCAACTCTACAAAAAATACAAAAGCTAGTCAGGTGTGGTGGCACATGCCTGTAGTCCCAGCTACTCAGGAAGCTGAGGTGGGAGGATGGTTTGAGCCCAGGAGGCAGAAGTTGCAGTGAGCCAAGATCACATCACTGCACTCTAGCCTGGGCAACAGAGTGAGACCCTATCTCAAAAAATAAGTATATATATATATATATATATATATATATATATAGTTAATATTATTAATATAGTTATGTTGTGTATATATATAAAACCACCGCACCCGGCCAAATAAATAAAATTTTAAAAGGCCTGGCGTGGTGGCTCACGCCTCTAATCCCAGTACTTTGGGAGGCCGAGGTGGGCGGATAACGAGGTCAGGAATTCGAGACCAGCCTGGCCAACATGGAGAAACCCTGTCTCTACTAAAAAATACAAAAATTAGCCGGGCGTGATAGTGGGCACCTGTAACCCCAGTTACTCGGCAGGCTGAGGCAGGAGAATTGCTCGAACTCGGGAGGGGGAGGTTGCAGTGAGCCGAGATCGCGTGATTGCACTCCAGTCTGGACAGAAAGGGAAAAACTTTGTCAAAAAAAAAAAAAAAAAAACCTTCAAGGCGAGAAAATGGAAAGGTGAGACAAAGAAATTACAGGAATAAACCCTTAGATTTGTAGAGTGATTAACAGTTAATAAAGTATTGTCACATTTGTTATTCACTTGATCTTCACATAAATCCCAGGAAAGGAGAAAATATTAATATCCTCACATTATAAGGAGGACCCTAAGCTTCAGACTGATTAAGTGACTAGGAAAGGAAACACAGCCAATTGGCACAGTCTACAGACTCCAAACCTGCAACCCTCCTAGTGTTTCCCCTGTGCTGCGGGGTGAGCTTCCTATGATGGTAAGGCACAGATCAGCTGCTTCCCAGTCCTGGTTTGAATGACAACTTCATTGAATACAGACCCATCACTGGCTTGGTGGGAGGAAGAAGCTCCTTTGCTGCATTTCCTTTGATAATGAAAGTTCTGGGCAGGGCGCAGTGTCTCATGCTTGTAATTCCTGCATTTTGGGAGGCCAAGGTAGGCAGATTGCTTGAGGTCAGGAGTTCAAGACCAGCCTGGCCCACATGGTAAAACCCTGTCTCTACCAAAAATACCTAAATTAGGCAGGTATGGTGGTATGTGCCTCTAGTTCCAGCTACTGGGGAGGCAGAGGCAGGATAATTGCTTGAACCTGGGAGGCAGAGGTTGCAGTGAGCTAAGATTGTGCCCCTGCACTCCAACCTGGGCAATGGAGCAAGGTTCCATCTCAAAAAAAAAAAAAAAGTTATTTTTCCACAGGGGATTCCCGTTCTACCACCTTCTTCCAGTGTGGTCCCAGTGACAGCCACGGTAAGTTTATACAAAGAAGACAGAGTTCACTGTTTGGTAACTCTGGGGTCTACAAATACTCAAATACAAGTAATTCAGGTTTGGCTATACCCTACAAAAACCAAGCTCTGGCCGGGTGTAATGGCTCACACCTGTAATCCTAGTACTTTGGGAGGCTGAGGCAAAAGGATCCCTTGAGCCCAGGAGTTTGAGACCAGCCTGGGCAACAGAGGGAGACCCTGTCTCTTAAAAAACAAAAAAAACAAACAACAACAACAAAAAATAAATAAATAAATAAATAAACCAGCCAGGAGCGGTGGCTCATGCCTGTAATCCAAGCACTTCAGGAGGCTGAGGTAGGTGGTGAATCACCTGAGGTCAGGAGTTCAAGACCACCCCGGCCAACATGGCGAAACCCCGTCTCTACCAATATGGCGAAACCCTGTCTCTACCAAAAATACAAAAATTACCCGGGCGTAGTAGCGCGAGCCTGTAATCCCAGCTACTCGGGAGGCTGAGGCAGGAGAATCACTTGAACCCAGG
Source organism: Piliocolobus tephrosceles (assembly GCF_002776525.5). Lineage (NCBI taxonomy): Eukaryota > Metazoa > Chordata > Mammalia > Primates > Cercopithecidae > Piliocolobus > Piliocolobus tephrosceles. Next base: position 26,042,506 of record NC_045448.1, read on the forward strand.
AGGTGGAGGTTACAGTGAGCCAAGATTGAGCTTCTGCACTCCAGCCTGGGCGACATCTCAAAAACAAAACCAAAAACAAACAAAAAAAAACAAACCAAGTTTGGCCAGCAGAGGGAGACATGACTATGTGACAAAATTACTGGATAACCTCCAATTTCTGGGCTATCAATCATTATGCAATTACCTAACTGTGTGAGTTATTACTTAACTATAGGAGTCTACCAAATGCGTCCAAGATTGATTTCTCATTGTGCCTCTTTCACTTGCAGCTTCCTGTCTACAATCTCTGCTGTAATTTCTGGTGAACAGGATTTGTCAACCTAAATAAAGAAATAATAGAAAAATCTGAAAATTAAGACTGGATATTATAGAAAGAACAGTTCATAGTTGTTCACCTTTACTGAGAACCTAATGGGTGGGTCACAGATGTTTTATCCAATCTTCACATTCACTTACCTGGTAAGTGGCTGCACTGCAACTTGAGCCTAATTCCTCCCACTCGAAAGCCAGTGTTTTTCCCACCACCCTGTCCTAAACTCTGAGGCTCAGCCCTCAATCCACCCCTACCTGGTCTAACTCCACCTTCCTCTTTCAACACGCCCTGCCTCCTCAGTAAAGACCTGCATCCTCCAGATCTAGGGGCCTCTTCCTTTCCTTACCTTCTGTGGCAATTTGTATGATGTGCAATTACCTTCTGCTTTTTAAAATGGTGCTATCCATCCATCTATGAATATACCCTGTCTCCCCACCTCGATTTCTTCTAATTTGCTATACGTAAGTTTCTTACTCCAAAAGTAATTTAAGAACATTTTGAAAAGAGTTTTGACCAAACTATATATAGAATTGTCTCAATTTTGTTTTAAAGCATCATACATGTTGTTGATTCCTCTTCCTCTTACCCTAAATGCAATTCATCAACAAATCCTATTCCGGTTCTACTTAGAAAATCTGTTGATCCTGATTCCTGAACTCTCCATGCTACCACCACTACCCTTTTAGTCCACGCCGCCTACATCTCTCACCTGGATGCTGCAATAGTATTTTAACAGGAACCCCTGGTTCCACCCTTATCCTCCTACTCTCCCTCTGCGACAGAACAGCCAGAGTCTTCCTTCGGAACTACACATCAAATCATCCTACCTCCTCCTCTCCATCCTCCAATGACATCTCATCACTCTCAGAATGGCATCCAGGCTGGGCACACTGGCTCACGCCTGTAATCACAGAACTTTGGGAGGCTGAGGTGGGCGGATCACCTGAGGTTAGGAGTTCAAGACCAGCTTGGCCAACGTGGCAAAACCCCGTCTCTATTACAAATACAAAAAATCAGCCGGGCGTTGTGGTGCACGCCTATAATCCCAGCTACTTGGGAGGCTGAAGCAGGAGAATTACTTGAACCTGGGAGATAGAGGTTACAGTGAGCCGAGATCGTGCCACTGCACTCCAGCCTGGGTGATGGAGAGAGACTCCATCTCAAAAAAAAAAAAAAAAAAAAAAATGAAATCCGAAGTCCTTGTTGGGGCACATATACCGTACTCGATCAAGCTCCTGGCACTTCTCCTGTGTCATGTGTTCCTATTCCCCCTTCCCCTCACTCTGATCCAACAACACTGGCCTCCTTGTTCCTCAGTCCTGCCAAGCACCTTCCAGCTTAAGGGCCTGCGCACTCGCTCTTTCCTCTGCCTGCAAGCTGTCTCTCCCAGCGCCTCACCCGGCTTCCCTCCTTCCTGTCATTCTCTTGTATTTGCAAATGTCATCTCCTCAGAGAAGCTTTTTTGTCCATGCTTCCTAAAATACTTCTTTGTCACTCCCTATATCCTCACTCTGTTTTGTTTTTCTTCACAGCACTTACCACAAATATGACATTCTAGATATTTCTTGATCTGTTTATGTTTTCTTCTTCCCATTAATGTGCAATGAGATAATTTCTCCCAGTGCCTAGAAATATGCCTGGTTCAGGCCAGGCACAGTGGCTCATGCCTGTAATCCCAACACTTTGGGAGGCTGAGCCAGGCAGATCATGAGGACAAGAGATCGAGACCATCCTGGCCAACATGGTGAAATCCCGTGTCTACTAAAAATACAAAACTTAGCTGGGCATGTTGGCGTGCGCCTGCAGTCCAAGCTATTCGGGAGGCTGAGGCAGAAGAATCGCTTGAACCCAGGAAGCGGAGGTTGCAGTGAGTCGAGACGTGGCTCCATTGCACTCCAGCCTGGGTGACAGAGCGAAACTCCATCTTGGAAAAAAGAAAAAGAAAAAAGAAAAGAAATATGCCTGATTCATGATAAGCCCCCAGGAGATATTTGCTTAATGAATAAATGGTGAATTAAGCTGTTAATAGTTTTCACAACCATCTTTTTCTCTTTTCGTTTTTTTTTGGGGGGGTTTTGTTTGTTTGTTGTTGTTGTTTTTTGTTTTGTTTTGTTTTTTTGAGACAGGGTCTCACTCTGTCACCTAGACTAGAGTGCAGTGGCGCAACCACGCCTCACTGCAGCCTCCACCTCCTGGACTCAGGTGGTCCCCCCACCTCAGCCTCCCAAGTAGCTGGGACTACAATGCCACTGCACGTGGCTGATTTTTTTTATTTTTTGTAGAGATGGGGTTTCACTATGTTGCTTAGGCTGATCTCAAACTCTTGGACTCAAGCAATTTGCCGTCCTCGGCCTCTCAAAGTGTTGGGATTACAGGTATGAACCACCGTGCCCAGTCACAACCATCATTTTGAATGGTTGCTTAACTTAATGTAATTTTTTTTTTTTTTTTTTTTTTTTGAGATGGGGTTTCGCTCTTGTTGCCCAGGCTGGAGTGCAATGGCGCGATCTCGGCTCACCACAACTTCCGCCTCCTGGGTTCAAGTGATTCTCCTGCCTCAGCCTCTCTAGTAGCTGGGATTACAGGCATGTGCCACCACGCCTGGCTAATTTTGTATTTTTAGTAGAGATGGGGTTTCTCCATGTTGTCAGGCTGGTCTCGAATTCCTGACCTCAGGTGATCCACCCGCCTCAGCCTCCCTGAGTGCTGGGATTACAGGTGTAAGCCACTGGCCTTAGTAAATTATTTTGTATTGTGAAATATTGGGTTGAATCACATGAATTCTCATTTTGTAGGTTAATAATGACTGTATGTTGACTTCCATCCAGATCGCTGGATATCTGCTAAGTGAACCTTACAGGTCCTTCTAGATCCTGAAGTGGATTAGGTGCCACTGTTGCTGCTCGTGTTGAATCCAGAACTGTAACCAGACATGGGACTGGAGGACGAGCGAAAGATGCTGACCGAGTCTAGAGATACTAAGGAGGAGGAAGAAGAAGAGGAGGAATTAGTGTTTCTACATCAGGATCCCCTAACAACAGTGAGAGAGCAATGCGAGCAGTTGGAGAAATGTGTAAAGGCCCAGGAGCGGCTGGACCTCTGTGATGAGCAATGTATGCTCTTAATCACATACAGAAGAGGATTGCACGGGGGAGCTCTTTGACTTTTTGCATGCAAGGGACCATTGTGTGGCCCACAAACTCTTTAACAACTTGAAATAAATATGTGGACTTATTCACCCCAGCCTTCATCACCTGGGCATCAGGATATTTCCTTATGGTTTTGGATATGCCATTTGTTTCTTATTTGTGTAACTGTAAGTTCACATGAACCTCATGGATTTTGGCTTAGTCTGGTAGCTTCTGTGTAATTCGTCTTAATAAAGTTATTTCATCTTAATAAAGTTCTGTGATCTGCGATCTGCAAAAAAAAAAAAAATGACTGCATATTGGCAATTACACATAGTTTAATCAAATAAAACACATTCAGAAAGGTGCATGGTACATGAACACATGGCTTAAAAATTATTATTATTTGAGATGGAGTTTCACTTTTGTTGCCCAGGCTGGAATGCAATGGCTCGATCTCAGCTCACTGCAACCTCCACCTCCCTGGTTCAAGTGATTCTCCTGCCTCAGTCTCCCAAGTGGCTGGGATTACAGGTGTGCACCACCACGCTCAGTTAATTTTGTATTTTCAGTAGAAACGGGGTTTCACCATGTTGGTCAGGCTGGTATTGAACTCCTGACCTCGTGATCCTCCCACCTCGTCCTCCCAAAGTGCTGGGATTACAGGTGTGAGCCACCACACCTGGCTCAGAATTATTATAAGACAACATCCATGTGTCCACTAACCAGGCCAAAAATAGAATATTGCCACCAACCTAGAAGCCCCCTTCAGGATCTTCTGCTGTCAGGAATTCCCCCTTACTTATTAAAGGTAACCACTATCCTAACTTTTCTGGTAATTCTTACCTTTTCTTTGTTCTTTTATCACCTAAAGATTATGGTTTTGGTTTGCCTGCTTTTGAACTTTGTATAAACTTACACAGTGTGTATTCTTTTGTACCTGGTTTTTTTCTTTTTCTATTTATTTATTTATTTAATTTTTAGTAGAGACAGGGTTTTACCATGTTCACTAGGCTGATCTCGAACTCCTGGCCTCAAGGGATCCACCCACCTCGGCCTCCCAAAATGCTGGGATTACAGGTGTGAGCCACTGCGCCCAGCCATGTACCTGGCTTTTTTCTTTTATTTCTCTTTTCCTTTTATTTGAGAGATTTATCTGTGTTTGTTTTATCCATCTGTAGTCCATTCATTATTACTATATAATACCCTATGTTATAAATATACTACCCATGATTGGCTCCTGATGGACATTCGAGTTGTTTCTACTTTGGGGTTACTACAAACTATGCTGCCAAGAGTCTTCTTGTCCATGTTCCCTGTGTAAGCTGAATACATTTCTGTTCAGTATTGTCTCAGTTGGTTCTGGTTGCTGTAACAAAATACTATAGTCTGGGCAAGTTATAAACAGCAAACATTTATTGTTAACAGTTCTGGAGGCTGGGAAGTCCAAAATCAAGGCACCAGCAGATTTGGTGACTGGTGAGGTCCTGCTTCCTTCATAGATGGCATTTTCTTGTTGTGTCATTATATGACAGAACAAGCAAAGAAGCTCCTACAGCCTCTTTTATGATAAGGGCGCTAATCCCATTCACGAAAGCTATGACTTCATGATCTAATCACCTCCCATAGGCCTTACTTCTTAATACTGTCACTTGGGGGTTAGGATTTCAACATATGAATTTTAGGGAGACACAAACATTCAGACCATAACAAGTACATACCTAGGAAAAGAATAGCTGGGTCACAGAGAATGCATTATTTTCTTTTTTCTTTTTCTTTTCTTTTCTTTTCTTTTTTTTTTTTTGAGATGTTGTCTCGTTCTGTCGCCAGGCTAGAGTGCAGTGGCGCGATCTCAGCTCACTGCAACCTCTACCTGCCGGGTTCAAGCAATTTTCCTGCCTCAGCCTCCTGAGTAGCTGGGACTACAGGTGCCCACCACCACGCCTGGCTAATTTTTGTATTTTTAGTAGAGATGGGGTTTCACCATGCTGGTCAGGCTGGTCTCGAATCCCTGACCTCATGATCCACCCACCTCGGCCTCCCAAAGTGCTGGGATTACAGGCGTGAGCCACCACACCCAGCCCGAACGCATTATTTTCAATTTCGGATGATAATGTCAACTGTTTTCCAAAGTGGGCATAACGATTTGCACTCCTAGCAGTGCTAGAGGTCCAGTTGCTTCATATCAGCACCAGTACTTAGAAATGTCATTCTTAGTTTTAGATATTTGGTATCTCATTGTGCTTTTAGTTTAGGTTTCCCTGATAACAAATAAAGTTGAGCACTCTTTCATATGCTTTTTGGCATTTCCGTATTTTCTGTGAATTTCCTGTTCAAGTCATTGCTCATGTTTTCACTGCGTTGCCTGCCTTTCTTATTGCTTATTTGGGATTTGAGCCTTTTGTTGCTTGTATGCATTCCAACCATCATCTCTGTGACTTGACTTTTCATTTTATTCACAGTGCCCTTTTATAGCTAGGATTTCTTGTTTTGTTTTTGTTTTTGTTTTTGTTTTTTGTTTTTTTGAGGCAGAGTCTCGCTCTGTCCCCCGGACTGGAGTGCAGTGGCCGGATCTCAGCTCACTGCAAGCTCCGCCTCCTGGGTTTACGCCATTCTCCTGCCTCAGCCTCCCGAGTAGCTGGGACTACAGGCGCCCGCCACCTCGCCCAGCTAGTTTTTGTATTTTCAGTGGAGACGGGGTTTCACCGTGATAGTCAGGATGGTCTCGATCTCCTGACCTCGTGATCCGCCCGTCTCGGCCTCCCAAAGTGCTGGGATTACAGGCTTGAGCCACTGCGCCCGGCCAAGATTTCTTAATTTTAATGTAGAAACATTTATCAATCTTTTATTTGGCTTGGCACTTACTGGATCTTACTTAAAAACTCTTCCTGTACCCCAAGGTCACAAAGATATTCGTGTATATTGTTTTCTTTTTTCTTTTCTTTTCCTTTCTTTCTCTTTCCTTCCTTCCTTTCTTTCTTTTCTTTTCTTTTTCTTTCTTTTTTTTTTTTTTTTGAGACAAAGTCTCATTCTGTCACCCAGGCTGTAGTGCAGTGGCGCAGACTTGGCTCACTGCAACCTCCGCCTCCTGGGTTCAAGTGATTCTTCTGCCTCAGCCTCCCCAAGTAGCTGGGACTACAGGTGTGCACCTCCAGGCCTGGCTAATTTCTGTATTTTTACTAGACATGGGGTTTTGCCATGTTGGCCAGGGTGGTCTCAAACTCCTGACCTCAGGTGATCCTCCTGCCTCAGCCTCCCAAAGTGCTGGGATTACAGGCATGAGCTACCATGCCCTCCCTCCCTCCCTCCCTTCCTTCTTCCCTTCCCTCCTTCCTTCCTTCTCTCTCTCTCTTTCTTTCTTTCCTTTCTGTCTCTCTCTCTTTCTGTCTTTTTCTGAGACAGGGTCTTATTCTGTCACACAGGCTGGAGTGCAGTAGTGTAATCACTGCAGTCTCACTGCAGTCTCAACCTCCTGGGCTCAAGTAATCCTCTCACCTCAGCCTTCTGAGTAGCTGGGACTACAGGTGGGCGCCACCATGCCTGGCTAATTTTTGTATTTTTTGTAGAGATGGGTTTTTGCTATGTTGCTTAGGTTCGTCTCAAGTAATCCTCCCACCTTGGCCTCCCAAAATGCTGAGATTACAGGCATGAGTCTCTGCTTTGTTGTTTTGAATGGCTACTTAACTTTATACTTTATTTCATATTATAATTTATTTCATATCATCTCTCTATTGTTGCACATTTAGGCTGTCTCTGATTTTTTTTTTTAACGATTATATATGTTGTGATGAAGAACTCACATCATTCTTTTCTGTCTCACTCAGCGCCTCTGTGACTCAGGAAAAGGAAATGGAGGGTGAGATGGAATAGGTATTGCCAGTCTGGCCCACTTACATTCTAGCTTTGCCCTTCCTTATTTCCCCCCCCGGGACAGGGTCTCACTCTGTCACCCAGGCTGGAGTGCAATGGTGTGATCTCGGCTCACTGCAAGCTCCGCCTCCGAGGTTCAAGCAATTCTCCTGGTTTAGCCTCCAGACTAGCTGGGATTACGGGCGCCTGCCACCATACCCAGCTAATTTTTGTATTTTTAGTAGAGATGGGGTTTCACCATGTTGACCAGGCTGGTCTCAAACTCCCGACCTCAAGTGATCCGCCCACTTTGGCCTCCCAAAGTGCTGGAATTACAGGCATGAGCCACTGCGCCCAGCCAAACTTTGCTCTTTGTTAAATCTTAGATTGGGACTGCCAGTGCCTGCCTGGCATTCCCTCTTGAAATCATCACCTATTTCAGAGGAGGCTGCTACAGTGGGAAGTCAGGACAACCAGGTTGGGGCCAAACTCTGGTCTCCCAGGCATTTTACAGTGATAGGAAAAGTACCTGAATCTGTCTGCCTCATTTGGTTCTTGTGCAGAACAAGGCACAGAGCCCTGCATTTCCGGGCTGCCTATCCGGTGCCCTTTTCCCTGATTCACCATCCATCAGCAGTCAGACCAAGGTCCAGGCTCTTGCCTCCTGGAATGTTGCAAGGGCTGTTTCCCGGTGTGATTCACAAACAGCAAGAATGTTTCAGGCTGACTTGGAGACCACTTGGGAGTGGTATCCTCAGCCAGGAAGCTTCCTCAGGGCCTCTGAATCCCAAGATCTATTTCTTTCTCTCTTTTCTTTTCCTTTTCTTTTCTTTTTTCTTTTCTGTCTTTCTTTCCTTCCTTCCTTCCTTCCTTCTTCCTTTCTTTCTTTCTCTCTCTGTCTCTTTCTTTTCTTTCTTTCTTTGCCTTGCTTTTCTCTTTGTTTGCCTTGCTTTTCTTTCATCTCTTTTTCTTTCTTTCTCTTTCTTTCTTCTTTCTCTCTGTCTCTTTTCTTTCTCTCTGTCTCTTTCTTTCTTTCCTTTCTGTCTTTCTTTGCCTTGCTTTTCTCTTTCTTTGCCTTGCTTTTCTTTCTCTTTGCCTTGCTTTTCTTTCTTTTGTCTTTCTTTCTCGCTCTCTTTCTTTCTTTCTTCTTTCTCTCTGTCTCTTTTCTTTCTTTCTTTCTCTCTCTGTCTCTTTCTTTTCTTTCTTTCTCTCTTTCTTTGACTTGCTTTTCTTTTTCTTTGCTTTGCTTTTCTTTCTTCTTTTCTTCCTTTCCTCTTTCCCTCCCTCCCTTATTTTTTTCTTCCTTTCTCACTCTCTCTCTTCTTTTTTTTTTTTTTTTGAGACAAAGTTTCGCTCTGTCGCCCAGGCTGGAGTGCAGTGGCGTGATCTCAGCTCACTGCAAGCTTTGCCTCCATGGTTCACATCATTCTCCTGCCTCAGTCTCCCAAGTAGCTGGGACTACAGACACATGCCACCATGCCTGGCTAATTTTTGTATTTTTAGTAGAGACAGAGCTTTGCCATGTTGGCCAGGCTGGTCTCGAACTCCTGACCTCAGGACATCCACCTGCCTCGGCCTCCGAAAGTGCTAGGATTACAGGCGTGAGCCACCGTGTCCAGCCTCTTTCTTTTTCTTTCTCTCTCTTTTTTTCTCTCTCTTTTCTTTTTCTTTCTTTTCTTTCTCCCTTCCTTCCTTTCCTCTTTCCTTCCCTCTTTCTTTCTTTTCTCTCTATCTCTCTATCTTTCTTTCTTCCTTCCTTCCTTCGTTTCTTTTTTTCTGAGAGAAGTTTTGCTCTCATTGCCCAGGTTGGAGTACAATGGCACGATCTCGGCTCACAGCAACCTCCGCCTCCCGCGATTCTCCTGCCTCAGCCTCCCGAGTTAGGATTACAGGCATGTGCCACAACACCTGGCTGACTTTGTATTTTTAATAGAAATAGGGTTTCTCCATGTTGGTCAGGCTGGTCTCGAACTCCCAACTTCAGGTGGTCCTCCTGCCTTGGCCTCCCAAAGTGCTGGGATTACAGGCATGAGCCACTATGCCCAGGCCTCTCTCTTTCTTTTTCTTTCTTTCTTTTTGACTTTGGACGATCTTGTCACCCAGGCTAGAATGAGGTGATGCAATCATAGCTCACTGCAATCTCAAGCTCCTGGGCTCAAGTGATCCTCCTGCCTCCAGCTCCCAAAGTGCTGGGATTACAGGCATGAGCCCCATGCCCAGCCCCAATCTCCATATTTCTGAGAGCTCCTAGTATCTTTCACCCAGGGCCCTCGTACCACCTTCTTTGCTGTTATCTTCATTTGTGGTATTATTCCTCCAACTGTGAGCAACTCCAGGTCAGGGAACACCCACAGATTTCCTTGCCTCGCCCTAACCCTGGATACCAACAACCCTCAGTAGCTGTGAGATTGAGCGATCAATTTTGTGAGGTACTTAGGCATTCTGTGGCCTATATGGTTAGAATCACACTTGGAGGAAGGCTTCCAAGATGGTCCAAAATAAACACCTGTGACCTGGCTGTTTGCTGACCACTATCACAAGGAGTGATAAAGGAGCCTGGCAAACTCACACGAGCCTGGGTTGAGTCTATTTTTAAAGCCCAAACCTGGACCAGACGTGGTGGTTCACACCTGTAATCCCAGCACTTTGGGAGACCAAGGCAGGTGAATCACTTGAGGTCAAGAGTTCCAGACCAGCCTGGTCAACATAGCAAAACCCCATGTCTACTAAAAATACAAAAATTAGCCGAGCGTAGTGGTGAACATTTGCTTTTGTTTTGTTTTGTTTTGTTTTTTTGTTTTTTTGAGACGGAGTCTGGCTCTGTCGCCCAGGCTGGAGTGCAGTGGCCGGATCTCAGCTCACTACAACCTCCGCCTCCCGGGTTCATGCCATTCTCCCGCCTCAGCCTCCTGAGTAGCTGGGACCACAGGCACCCGCCACCTCCCCCGGCTAATTTTTTGTATTTTTAGTAGAGACGGGGTTTCGCCGTGTTAGCCAGGATGGTCTCGATCTCCTGACCTCGTGATCCGCCCGTCTCGGCCTCCCAAAGTGCTGGGATTACAGGCTGGAGCCACCGCGCCTGGCCGTGGTGAACATTTGTAATCCCAGCTACTCGGGTGGCTGAGACATGAGAATAGCTTGAACCTGGGAGGTGGAGGTTATAGTGAACTAGGATTGTGCCACTGCACTCCAACCTGGACAACAGAATGAGACTCTGTCTCAACAAACAACCCACCCAAGCCTGTCTCACTGGCAAAGGCTCAAGTGTCCTCTGAATTAGCTGCACCCAAAGACCTTGCTCACTGCTATGGAGAAGTGAATCCCCCTAAAGAAGATCCTGTCTGTGAAAGGTTTAGAATCTAAACAGAACAACAGCTGGCCAACGCTGGGAGCAGAGCAACCCCAAGAGCTGGAAGCAGGTCCTGAGTTGGAGTCAGGAAACCCGAGCTCAGGCCTGGCTCAGCCACAGTATGCCGCGTGATGCTGGACCTCTGACGCCGGGACTCATGATGACTTCACCCCTCTGAGCCTGTGCACTTAATATGCCCAGCAAGGGGCAGCCCTGCCCAGCCACCCACACAGCGATGGTGTCAGGAGCAAATGACACAATACAAATACAAGTGCTTTGAAAAGCTTAAGGTGCAATAATGACATGAAGGATTATTAGAAAGAGAAGCTCTGTGAGATGAAAGGGGCAGGTCTCTAACATTTGTCAAGGTAATTTACTCAGTAGTGAGAACAATGCCTTGTTTGTTTGGTATTTGATAATTTACAAAGGGTTTCTAGATTCTTTATCTCCCCTGAGCGTCACAATAACCCAGTAAGGTAGGCAGGGCTGGATAGTTCTCCTTGACCACGGAACAGGGGAGGAAAAGGAGGCTTAGAGAGGAGAGATGATTCTCCCGTGGTCACAGAGCTGGGACTAAACGCCCCTCCCCCACTTTTTTTTTTTTTTTTTTTTTGAGTCTCACTCTTGTCACCCAGGCTGGAGTGCAGAGGTACGATCTTGGTTCACTGTAACCTCTGCCTCCCAGGTTCAAATGATCCTCACACCTCAGCCTTCCGAGTAACTGGGATTGCAGGCACGCACCACCACATCTGAGTAATTTTTGTATTTTTAGTAGAGACTGAATTTCACCACGTTGGCCAGGCTGGTCTCCGACTCCTAAGCTCAAGTAATCTGCCCGCCTCAGCCTCCCCAGATGCTGGGATTACAGGCGTGAGCCACCACGCCCAGCCCCCACCCACTTTCTGTAGTTCCCCCATGCTCCTTATGATGGGCCATTATGGTGCTACCTCTGTTTCAGCTGCTGCAACACCATGGGGCAATTTCCCACAAGACCTGTGTGAACATATCCTAGTAGGCCCTGGAACCCCAGTAAGGCCAGACAGGCAGGGAGGGAGGGGGAGAGGGGCTGATCTAAGGAGCAACAGGAAATTATCAAAAGATATTAAGCAGAGAAATAATATGATCAGGGTTACGTTTTAAAAAAAACTACTCTCCTCCACCTCCTTCTTCCTTTCCCACTCCTTCTCTTCTCCTTTTCCCCTATTCTTTCTCCTTTTCCTCTTATTGTTCACTTATGTTATGTAATTCTCTAGGAAAGAAAGAAAGCAAGACTCTGGGACCTTCTATTGCCAGAACCCGTGGGCGTTCAGCCAGCTGGAGCCCTGACTGGTTGGCTCCTTACACTGTAGGAGGCCAGTGTTTTGCCCAGAATCCGGGGCCCCACTCAGAGACTCCCCTCTCCAGGGGTAGTCCTGGGAGTAGTGTGCTCCAGGATCAAAGCCAAGGAGTCAGAAAAAGAGGATGAGGTGACAGGTATGTTCCTGGGGCTGCTTGCCTCTGGAAAGGCTGGCACGAGGCCCCTGGGGGCCTCTCTCACCCTTTGGGAAGGGTCTTGCCTCAAGAACTGCCTGAAGTGGCCCAGAACCTGAGACCTTGGCAGGGTGCCCTTCTCCACTGGGTGCTTGCCATTCAGAGTTATGCACTCCCTAGGCCACTAGCAAATAAGCACGTCCTGGGGTGCCCCTTCTGGGCTGTCTGCCCCCTTTCCTCCCCAGTTTCCTTTGGCTCTCAGCCCAACTTCCTTCCCATTTGTCTGTGTCCCACACAGATCGCATGCCTGGCAGCTGGGCCCCAAGTCAGAGACTTTGGGGAAGATGCTAACAGAAAAACTGAACATATATGCTTTCATGCATGTGCATGTGTGTGGCGCCTTGGGTGGGAGAAGTAGATGCTGCCTTTACAGAGAACCTTTAACTCATCAAACTTGTTCGATATTGTATCCCCAGTATTGGGGATACAACAAGTAGTCGGGACCTAACAAATATTTGCTGATGTATATGAATGAATGAACAATGAATGAATGAAACAAGATTAGAACGGAAGAGTATCTGTTGCCTGGCTATAGCAACAAGAAAATCCTTGGAGACACTGCTAACCCATTCCTAAGGCATATCAGCAGGGTAGGCCTGGTGTTGAGGGTGGAGGAGTGTGTAGGAAGTGAGCTAGGGGGCACAGGCAGCTTTTAAGGAGTTTGGAATGAGGAAAAGGAGTCTGGAGGGGCCAGGGCAGCGGAGAGGATGGCACAGCCTGTTTGAGCCTGAAAGGAGGAACCCCAGAGAGAATGACATTGGCCAGAAAGGCCTTCTATCATCCTCATCCGGCATTGCTCATTCTCTGAACCTGACCTTGTTGTTTCCCCTTCCGAAATGAAAATCAGTCTCTTCTTTTGCTATCCTTGAACACAGATCCTACGCCTTGCTTACCTCAGGCCTGGGGTGACCGGGGTCCTCCTTCACCCAGTTCATGGCCTGGAGACTTTTTGGATGCCCTGTCCAGCTGACATGCCCTGCTCAGCAGCTTCCCACCCCACAGGATTCTCAGGGCACTCCAGCTTCCGCCAGGTCTGCCCTTCCTACGAGGAAGCAGAAGAAACAGATGCAGAGAACAGAGGGAAGACCATGTGCCCTGACGTTACAGAGAGAGGAGCTTCCAGTTTGGGCTTTCCAGTTCCCCATCTTGAGCTAGCATGAGTAGACTTCTGCTGCTTCCAACCAGATGATGCCAGACCCACAGCTTGGACTTGATTTGATTTGAACAAATTCAAAATGTAACCAACACCCACCTTAATACCCCTAGCCCACCCTCTCACTCCAATTACCCTGTCCCTGTCACCATCACCAGTATTCGGAGTTACATTTTCATCACATCCTTGTTCCCGTTCTCTGTGAGGCGTCTCTTACCTTCCCATCCCCCCTCCCCAACAGTTCCCACTGTCCCGCTCCATACCCTCCTCAGCCCAAGCTCTCATCTCAGCACCAGCTTCCTTTACACGTCTGACTCCAGGGTCTCTCTTCTCCACTTCATTCAGCAGATCACCACCACTACATCATGTATTTTCTTTCTCATTTTTAAAAATTGTGAACGACAACCAACCAACCCTGCCAATGTATAACAGTAAAAAAATAATAATAATAGGCCGGGCGCGGTGGCTCACGCCTGTAATCCCAGTGCTTTGGAAGGCCGAGGTGGGCAGATTGCCTGAGGTCAGGGAGTTTGAGACCAGCCTGGCTAACATGGTGAAACCTCATGTCTACTAAAATTGCAAAAATTAGTCAGGCGTGGTGGTGTGTGCCCGTAATCCCAGCTATTTGGGAGCCTGAAGCAGGATAATCACTTGAACCTGGGAGGCAGAGGTTGCAGTGAGCCGAGATCATGCCATTGCACTCCAGCCAGGGCAACAAGAGCCCACTCCGTCTCAAAAAAATAATAAATGACTGGGTGCGGTGGCTCGTGCCTGTAATCCCAGCACTTTGGGAGGCCGAGGCAGGTGGATCACGAGGTCATTTGAGACCATCCTGGCCAACATGGTGAAACCCCATCTCTACTACAAATACAAAAATTAGCTGGGCGTGGTGGCGGGCACCTGTAGTCCCAGCTATTCAGGAGGCTAAGGCAGGAGAATCACTTGAACCCAGGAGGCGGAGGTTGCAGTGAGCCGAGATTGTGCCACTGCACTCCAGCCTGGTGACAGAGCGAGACTCCATCTCAAAAAATTAATTAATTAATTAATTAAAATAAATACTACTACTACTACTACTACTAATAATAATAATATGAATGGCTGGGTGCAGTGGCTCATGCCTGTAATCCCAGGACTTTGGGAGGCTGAGGCGGACCAGCCTGGGCAACACCTTATCTCTACCAAAAAATATATACATATACAAAAGTTAACAGGGTGTGATTACACCTATAGTCCCATCTACTCAGGAGACTGAGGTGGGAGGATTGCTTGAGTCAGGGATATGGAGGTTCCAGTGAGCCAGGATCACACCATTGCGCTCCAGCCTGCGTGACAGACTGAAACTCTGTCTCAAAAAAAAAAAAAAAAAATTATGAATTACATCATGTATGTATTCAGAGGTACATACAAAACACATCAGCATAATTTAGAATGAATGTATGTGGGGAGCTAAAACCATCCCCCATGTTAAGAAACAGCACACGATGCTGGGCACAGTGGCTCACTCCTGTAATCCCAGCACTTTGGGAGGCCAAGGCAGGTGGATCACAAGGTCAGGAGTTCAGACCAGCCTGACCAACATGGTAAAGCTCCATCTCTACTAAAAAAATACAAAAAATTAGCCAGGCATGGTGGCACGTGCCTATTGTCCCAGCTCTTCAGGAGGCTGAGGCAGAAGAATCGCTTGAACCTGGGAGGCAGAGGTTACAGTGAGCCGAGATCGTGCCACTATACTCCAGCCTGGCAACAGAGCAAAACTCTGTCTCAAAAAAAAAAGGGCCGGGCATGGTGGCTTACGCCTGTAATCCCAGAACTTCGGGAGGCCAAAGCGGGTGGATCAGGAGGCCAAGGAATTCAAGACCAGCCTGGCCAATATGGTGAAACCGTGTCTCTACTAAAAATACAAAAATCAGCCCAGTGTAGTGGCGTGCGCCTGTAGTCCCAGCTACCAGGAGACTGAGGTGGAAGAATAGCTTGAACTTGGGAGGTGGAGGTTGCAGTGAGCCGAGATCGTGCCACTGCACTCCAGGCTGGGTGACAGAGCAAGACTCCATCTCAAAAAAAAAAAAAAAAGAAAAAAGAAAAGGAAAGAGAAACAGAACACTAGTACTCATTATCTTCTTTAAATACCTCGTTTAAATTGTTCAAGCACGGCCAGGTGTGGTGGCTCACACCTGTAATCCTTTGGGAGGCCAAGGCAGGTGGGTCCCTCGAGCTTAGGAGTCTGAGACTTGCCTGGGCAACATGGCGAAACCCCATCTCTTAAAAAAAAAACAAAAAACCACAAACTGTTCAAGCACCTTTGGTGACTCCCTGTTTCCTATTCTAGCTTCCCCAGCCTGTTTTTCAGTCCATCTCTCATCACACTGGCCTTGGCGTTCTCTTCACTGCCTCTTCCACTCCACCTTCCACTCTGGCCATTACACTTCATCTAAGAACACAAGATCAGAAACATAAAATCTGTGTTCCAGGTCCCTCTTTGTCATTTACCAGCTGTCTAAAATCAAATAAATTGTTTACGCTTTCTGAATTAGTCAGTACTCTTTTGGTAGCAAGTAACAGAAACCGAATTCAAACTGACTGACATAAAGGAGGAGATGTAATGGCTTACCTCAGACAAATTTTAGGATAACTCAAGCTTCAGGCACAGCTGGATCTAAGGACCTGAACCATGTCACCGGGAAATGGTCCTTTGGCTGTTTTCCTCTGGGTTGGTTTTATTATCATCCCCCATTGTTTCAGCAAAGGTTCTTTTTTTTCTTTTTTCTTTTCTTTTCTTTTTCTATTTTTTATTTTTTGAGATGGAGTCTTGCTCTGTCGCTCTGTCGCCCAGACTAGAGTGCAGTGGCACAATCTCAGCTCACTGCAAGCTCTGCCTCCCGGGTTCACGCCATTCTCCTGACTCAGCCTCCCGAGTAGCTGGGACTACAGGCGCCCGCCCGCACGCCCGGCTAATTTTTTGTATTTTCAGTAGAGACGGGGTTTCGCTGTATTAGCCAGGATGGTCTCAATCTCCTGATCCCCTGATCTGCCTGCCTCAGCCTCCCAAAGTGCTGGAATTACAGCATGAGCCATCGTACCCGGCCAGGTTCTTTTTTTGTTTTTTTTTTTTTCTGTTTTTTTTTTTGAGATGGAGTTTCATTCTTGTCTCCCAGGCTGGAGTGGGACCTCTCCAACCTCTACCTCCCAGGTTTAAGTAATTCTCCTGCCTCAGCCTCCCAAGTAGCTGAGACTACAGGCGCACACCACCATGCCCGGCTAATTTTTGTATTTTTAGTAAAGACGGGGTTTCACCATGTTAGTCAGGCTGGTCTTGAACTCCTGACCTCACGTGATCTGCCCACCTCAGCCTCCCAAAGTGCTGGGATTACAGCTGTGAGCCACGATGACCAGCCTCAGCAAAGGTTCTGACTGTGAGTCTCATTGGCCTACTTGAGTCACATACCCATTTCTGGAGCCCTGGCCAGTGGCTGGAGCCCAGGCTGGGCCTGGAGCACTGGCCAGTGGCTGGCCCATTTCTGGAGCCCAGGCCAGGCCTGGTTATGCCTACCCTGGAGTTTGGATGGAGTCAGACCCTGGTTGGTGTGAGAGTGAAGAGAGAGACTTTTCCAAGGAAAACCAGGGTTCTAATTGCAGAAGGGAAAAGGGATGTTGAACAAACATCAACAGATACTCTCAGTTATCACTTTCCTTGTGAGTGGGAATCTCTGTTCTGCCGAATGTTGAAGCCTGCTGAGAAGATAAAAAAAAATAGATATATGAAGTTTCATTGAAAAGATTAAAGTTCAACCAAAATGGAAGTGATTTTGAAGAAGATAATGTCTTTGACTTGCCCCCAAGTGTTTACCTGTCTATCCAAGCCTACCCTTCCTTCAGCCCCCAGCCCAGTAGGAATTGGACTTTTTCCAGCACCTAGAGCCTCTTGGGTACCTGGAGACCTTCTCAGCATTTACATGGGCCACATAGTTTAGCATTTAATTAGATATGGGCTGGGTGCTGTGGCTCATGCCTATAATTCCAGCACTTTGGGAAGGCGAGGCAGGTGGACCACTTGAGGTCAGGAGCTCGAGACCAGCCTGGTCAACATGGTAAAACCCCATCTCTACTAAAAATATAAAAATTAGCTGGGTGTGGTGGTGTGCGCCTATAATCCCAGCTACTCAAGAGGCTGAGGCAAGAGAGCAGCTTGAACCTGGGAGGTGAAGGTTGCATTGAGCCGAGACTGCGCCACTGCACACCAGCCTGGGTGGCAGAGTGAGACCCCATCTCAATAATAATAATAATAATAATAATAACAACAACAACAACAACAACAACAACAACTAGATATGGTCTAATGACATTGTCTAGGTTTTTTTTTTTCTTTAGGAATATTACAGTTGGGCTGGGCATGGTGGCTCACACCTGTAATCCCAGTACTTTGGGAGGCCAAGGCAGGAAGAGCATGTGAGCCCAGGAGTTGAGGAGCAGCCTGGACAGCACAGTGAGACCTCATCTCTATTTTTTTTTTTTTTTTTTGAGACAGAGTCTCGCTCTGTCACCCAGGCTGGAGTGCAGTGGTGCGATCTCAGCTCACTGCAACCTCCACTTCCCTGGTTCAAGCAATTCTCCTGCCTCAGCCTGCCAAGTAGCTGGGATTACAGGCGCACACTACCATGCCCAGCAAATTTTTTTTTGCATTTTCAGTAGAAACGGGGTTTCACCACGTTGGCCAGACTGGTCTCGAACTCCTGACCTCAGGCAATTCGCCCGCCTAGGCCTCCCAAAGTGCTGGGATTACAGGCATAAGCTGCTGCACCCAGCCCTCTATTTTTTTTTTTTTTTTAAGAATATTACAGTTTATTTGAAAATTCTCTCATGGATCATCGACACTTACAGATGAACTGGAAACAATGTTGAGTCTCAAGATAACTCCTCCTCTCCTCCTGCCATGTTTAACACTCTCACTGTTCCCAGCTGGTGTCTGCTCAGGGAGTTCATGCTAATTTTAATTTTCTCTAGTTATTAGCTTCTTTGAGAGAAGAACTTGTGCCTATTGTTCTCTACTCCTTATAAGGGCCTAACCCACTGTTGAACACATTTTAAGTCTGCAATACATCTTTGTTGGTTGTTTTAAAAATGATCTTCTGAGCTGGGTGCAGTGTGCACACCTACAGTCCCAGCTACTCTGGAGGCCGAGGCGAGAGGATTGCTTGAGCCCAGGGGTTTTAGACCAGCAGGGCAACATAGCAAAACCCTGTCTCTAAAACAAAGTAACCAAAAGTAGTCTTCTGGCTGGGCATGGTGGCTCATGCTTGTAATCCCAGCACTTTAAGAGGCCGAGGTGTGTGGATCACCTAAGGTCAGGAGTTCGAGACCAGCCTGGCCAACATGGCAAACCCTCATCTCCAACAAAAATACAAAACTTAGCTAGGAACAGTGGTGCATGCCTATAATCCCAGCTACTCAGGAGGCTGAGACAAGAGAATCACTTGAACCTGGGAGGCGGAGGTTTGCAGTGAGCCAAGATCGCGCCACTGCATTCTGGCCTCGGTGACAAAGTGAGACTCAGTCTCAAAAGAAAAAACCAAAAAAAAAGAAAAAAAAAAAAAGACACCACACATAGATATAAAATGTAACGAGGACTTGGAGACAAAATAGTGTCAACCCAAAGATCTCTTTCAGAGGGGTTCCCTTAACTCTGGCCGGCCATGAAGATGATGCCTGGGAGCCCCGGGATTCTCCTGTTACTTTCTTGTGCCCTCAGAAACCACCCCCAGTGACTCAGTAACACAAACCTAGGGGGTTGAGTGGGTGGGGCACCGCTTCCCATCCCAGTTTATCTGGTTTTCCCAGGCAGAAGAGTGCACTGAAACTGTAGGCAAAGAGGAAGCCCAAGATAGGGGAAGGCCAGGGAGTTGGTTCCTTAATTTGTTGAAATCAGAGTGGTGAAGCAAGACAAGCCAGAGCCTGCTCAGCATTTCTCCTTCCTGGCACGGGTTCACCCCAGCCCCAATTCAGTGGCAGCTCTGTTGGTTCAGAGGGGGTGAGGTATTCAAGAGGAGGAAGCTTGTACAGTCCTGCTAGCAGGGGAGGGCTGATGGTGGGGTGGAGTTTCAAAGCAAGCCTCTGACATCTGACAAAGGCTGAGTCAGTTATATTGCCCCATCTCTGAGTCTGGCTTCTCCTGCTTCTCTACCCTACCCACCCTGCCTTCCAGACACACCAAAGTTCTTTTTATCCCTGACTATGACAGGCATGGCTGTTGTGTGCAGCTTCATAGGTTGTGCACTGCACAATTCCAGGAGTTGCCATTCCCATAGACAAAGGAGTGAATAACAACTCCAAGAATCATGCACAATTGTACCAGGCAGCCCGAGCCAAGCCCTTTTATGACTTCCTTCCTTTCCACATATTGCTTCCTCTGCCACATAGGCACTTGTTTGCCTTTCCTCCCCCCATTTCTTTATATGGTACATCTAACACTTAGTTCTCAAATTCTGCTCAAATATAATTCTGGTGAACACAAACAAACAGAATGCATATGGAAATGTGTAAAGCTATTGGGAAGAAACACCTTACATATAGGTGTCTCGAACTGGCACATTGCCAGTTCATTAAGCTCGGTAGTTTTTTTTATGCCTGTGGGGTGTTCTAAAAGGTAATGTAAGTAAAGTCCATTAGAATTACTAAAATGAAAAAGACACAATACTAAGTGTTGGTGAGGAAGTAGAGCAACTGGAACTCTCATACATTGCTAGTGGCAATGTAAATTGGAATAGCTACTTTGGGAAACTAGTGGTATCTACTAAAGTAGAAGAGATACCTAGTCATGTATGATCTAGTAATTCCTAGAAATACATACACATGTACTCCTAGAAATATGCATACATACATAGGCTCCAAAAAAAAAATGCAAAAATGTTCATAACAGCACTATTTGTAATAGCCCCAAACTAGAAACAACTCAAATACCCATCAACCTTGGAATAGGTGAATAATATGGTATATTAATAAAATGGGGCTGGGTGCAGTGGCTCACACTTGTAATCCCAGCACTTTGGGAGGCCAAGGTGGGCAGATCACCTGAGGTCAGGAGTTCAAGACCAGCCTGACCAACATGGTGAAACTCCATCTCTACTAAAAATACAAAATTAGCTGGGTGTGGTGGTACATGCCTGTAATCACAGCTACTTGGGAGGCTGAGGCAGGAGAATTGCTTATACCCAGGAGGTGGAGGTTGCAGTGAGCCGAGATCTTGTTGCACTCCAGCCTGGGCAACAAGAGCAAAACTCCATCTCAAAAAATAAAATAAAATAAAATAAAATGGGATGGTACAGAGCAGTGAAAAAGAATTATTTCTTCACACAACAAACAGAAAAGATCAGACACAAAAGAATACATACTGCAAGTTCAAAAACAGGCACTATGGTGTTAAAAATTAGAAAAGTGGCTCCCCTGGGAGGATAGGTAGTGATTGGAAAGGAGCACGGCATTTCTGATGTGCTGGTAATATTCTGTTTATTAATGTGAGAGGTAGTTGCACAGGTGTGTTCATTTTGTGAAAGTTTATTGAACTGCATACACTTAGGATTTGTGCATTTTTGTGTATGTGTGTGATGCTTCAATAAAAACAATTACTTAACAGAAGAAGACAATGTCTACTTTTTGCCATGATGAAGGCATGGGGTCTAGATTTATTTTCTCCTTAATTGAGCAAAAAGTTGAATGAAATATACGAAACAGTGGTTTTAGGATATTGGTCGGCCGGGCGCAGTGGCTCACGCCTGTAATCCTGGCACTTTGGGAGGCCGAGGTGGGCAGATCACCTGAGGTCGTGAGTTCGAGTCACCCTGACCAACATGGAGAAACCCTGTCTCTACTAAAAATACAAAATTAGTCAGGCATGGTGGCGCATGCCTATAATCCCAGCTACTCAGAAGGCTGAGGCAGGAGAATTGCTTGAACCCAGGAAGCGGAGGTTGCGGTGAGCTGAGATCGCGCCATTGCACTCCACCCTGGGCAACAAGAGTGAAACTCCGTCTCAAAACAAAACAAAACAACAAAAAAAGACATTGGTCATTGGTCAACAGGGAACTCAGGACAGTGACTCTTAAGAGAAGGGAAACCAATGAGGTGCAGATGTCCCAGCTCATTGCCTGGAGAGAGTGTCCAGGCTACAGCACAGAGAATGTGGGCTCCTGGAGACCTGCAGAGGTATCCCCCAACCTTTTTTTTTTTTTGAGACAGGGTCTCACTTTGTCACCAAGGCGGGAGTGCAGTGGTGTGAACATGGCTCGCTGCAGCCTCAACTTCCTAAGTAGCTGGGACTATAGGTACAAGCCACTGCACCTCGCTAATTTTCATATTTTTCGTAGAGACAGGATTTCATCATGTTGCCCAGCCTGGTCTCAAACTCCTGAGCTCAGGTTATCTGCCTGCCTCAGCCACCCAGAGTGCTGGGATTACAGGCGTGAGTTATTGTGCCTGGCCTCCCCTGATTCTTTGGGTTCCAATCAGTCATGTGTGTGAAGAAACTACTGTCACACTGGGGAAAGGAATCATGGAGAGGACGAGGAGATGGATCTGTCAGCAGAGCTTACACAGAGCTGGGAAGAGCTGGTGTTCCCATTAGCTAGAGTAGAAGGACCTTCCAACCCACTGGGCATAGAGTGTGCACACACTGAGGCCCTGGGGCTAGACCTGCAGCGGTGAGAGAAGTAGTGGGTCTTAAGCCTAAACGTGGCCTCTCAGGGGCCAGGTCATACTAGAGGGAAATTTGATCTGCTAAATCCTCTGAGATTGAGCTAAAGCTTCTTAAGTCTTCCTGGTGTGCATGAGACAGAGAGGGTCTTAGAACCTTGGGTACGGCTGAGCCTTGTGCAGGAATTCAGTAACCCCAGGTGTGGACTATCAGTTTGAAGTTATCTATTGATATGTTTGTTTTTCTGTTATGCGTCACCCCCTCATCAGTGCGTGGACTCTGTAAGGATAGAGATCTTATCTGACTGTGTCACAAGGGCTCCGACCAATGCCTGGCACGTAAATAGCACTCAATAAATATTTGTTGAACTGATGTTGAATGAATAAACTCGCTCTAAACCAAACTCAAGAGGGAGAAACCAGATGCAGCATTATTCATTCATTCTGTGAAATATAATTGACAATAGGCCTGAAGAAACTCCTGTCAGCACATTCCTTGCTTTGTGGGAAGACACACTTCAGAAGCTCAAAGTAGATCCAAGAGTCGCTTTGTAAATACAGAGTCGGGCTAAGGGGACTTGAAAGATCTTAAGAGCCTGTGTCACTGAGCTGTGGCACCCCGATGAGTCATGCTTTCCCACACAGGGACAGACATCCCTTGCCAAACAGGATCCTGCCTTGCCCAGCACTGGCCTCTCTTCCCTGTCACTGTGGGAGAAACACTGGCAGTCTGTCCTCTCCCACTTCTCTTCTCGGTACTCCTTATCAGTCATAATGCTTCGGTCCTTTCCACTTGACCTAACACAACAGTGTCTTAGATTACACAGTGTCCTTTATTCGTTACATTTTCCATGTGAATTCGCTCACAATTTCATACATCCTGCAGAAGACAAAATATCCTAGACATAGATCAAGACCTTTCGCTACCCAAGTTGCAGAGTCCCTCAGTCACTGCCCCTCGATTTCCCTCTTTAGAAAATGAAATAATGCACCTTTTCCATCTAGCCTACAGGGCTATTAAGCAAAAACAAACAAAAAACAAAAAAACTGAAGAACATGAATCTGAGTGGCTCAGAAATGATTTAGGCCGTGCACGGTGGCTCACGCCTGTAATCCCAGCACTTTGGGAGGCCGAGGCGGGTGAATCATGAAGTCAGGAGTTTGAGACGAGCCTGGTCAACATGGTGCAACCCCATCTCTACTAAAAATACACAAAATTAGCTGGGCGTGGTGGCAGGTGCCTGTAGTCCCAGCTACTCCGGAGGCTGAGGCAGAAGAATCACTTGAACCCGGAAGGCGGAGGTTGCAGTGAGCTGAGATTGCACCACTGCACTCCAGCCCGGGCGACAGCGTAAGCGAGACGCTGTCTCAAAAAAAAAAAAAAAAAGAAAAAAGGAGTTGTGATTTAACCTTTAATCTTTCTAATCAAAGTTCTATAGTAGATCTGCCACTAATGAACTACATGACATGAAATCATTTTGTCAGATGCTTGGCCCAGCATCTTATTCTTAACAAGCCTCCAGGGAATATTTATTATTGACATGGGCTCTATTGCCATGGAATGAACTGAGCTACCTCCTACTTTCCCAAGGAGCATCCTTGAGGAAAAATAGTCAATTGCTTTTTAGGTAACTACTGTGCTTTTGTTTTGTTGGGTGCAAATGATATGAGGGGATCAAGTTGGGACCGTAGCTGAATGGTTTGGAAGAAAAGAGGGAATTCAGAAGTTGTATATGGAAAGAGATGAAGGAAGGAAAGTTGGCAATATGGTAGCAAGGGAGAAAACTTTTGGAGGGAGAACAGGTTTAGCTAGTACAGTGGAGGGATCTAATTGAGATTAGCTTTATGGTGTGTGATGTAATCCTCTTCTGTCTTCCCATGAAGCCTTCAAATGGGGCTGGGTGCAGTGGCTCACGCTTGTAATCCCAGCACTTTGGGAGGCCAAGGTGGGCAGATCATTTGAGGTCAAGAGTTCAAGACCAGCCTGGCCATCATGGTGAAACCCCGTCTCTACTAAAAATGGTGGCAGGTGCCTGTAATCCCAACTGCTCAGGAGCCTGGGGCAGGAGAATTACTTGAACCTGGGAGGTGGAGGTTGCAATGAGCTGAGATTGCGCCACTGCACTCTAGCCTGGGCATTGCAGTGAGACTCTCAAAAAAAAAAAAAATATATATATATATATGTGTGTGTGTGTGTGTGTGTGTGTTTGTGTATATATATATATGGAGAGAGGTTTCCACCCAGGCTGGAGTGCAGTGGCACAGTCTTGGCACACTGTAACCTCTGCCTCCTGGTCTCAGGTAATCCTCCCACCTCAGCCTCCCAAATAGCTGGGACCACAGGCATGTACCACCACACCCGGCTGATTTTTTTGTATTATTATTATTTTTTTGTAGAGATAAGCCTTCACCACATTGCCCAAGCTGGTCTCAAATTCCTGGCCTCACATGATCTGCCCGCCTCGGCCTCTTAAAGGGCTGGGATTACAGGTGTGTGCCACTGCGCCTGGCCCACACCATTGCAATTGGTTGAAAGTCTCTTTTATCTACAAATCACCCCCTGACACTTTTTTTCCCTTGTAATTTATTTGTTAAAGAACCAAAATGATATATAATAGTGATAAATTGATGAATTATTAAAGTTAGGCTGGGTGTGGTGGTACATACCTGTAATTCAGTACTTTGGGAGGCTGAAGTAGGAGGATCGTTTGAGCTCAGGAGTTCAAAAACAGCCTGGGCAATATGGCAAAACCCTGTCTCTACAAAAAATACAAAAATTAGCAGGGCGTGGTGGTGTGCTTCTTTAGTCCCAGCTACTCGAGGGGCTGAGGTGGGAGGATCACTTGAGCCCAGGAGGTTGAGGCTACAGTGAGCCGAGATTGCACCACTGCACTCCAGCCTGGGCAACAGAGTGAGACCCTGCCTCAAAAAAAAAAAAAAAGTTAAAGAAATTATTAAAGTTAGATCTTAATAAGTCAGCTATATCAGTACAAAATGTGGAGACTTATCTGCAGTTTGTGAAAAAAGGCCTAGGATTTTTAGCTGGCCACAAACCTATTAGAGCAAACATCATGACCCAGTTGCCAAAGTCCTAATATACACTTAGGTTACATTAACCCCAGTATATGTACAATGAAATATGTGGTTGTCTTTTCTACTGTACCAGGTCAAACCATTCCTGGCATATCATGCCTGATTGTGGTTCCCACACGTTAAGAGAGATTGAAAAACTGGAGTGATTAGACAAAGTCCTGATGCTGGTAAGAGAGCTATAACACCCCTCCCCTGGCAAGGGAGCCTGGAGGAAAGAAGGGGAAGGGGTAGAGCTGGCTGTTTGCCTGCGGGAGACTCAAGACAGTGGGTCCTTAGCAATGAGAATACACGAAAGACAGTGATGGGAGAAGGGGCCCTGGAAAACCCACCTTCAGGAGTTTTAAGGCTAAAGAAAAAGAGGAAGAAGGGAATGAGTTAGTGAGAGAGTACACAGAAATAATCAGATCCAACTATGTGGCAGTAGCCAATGGGACAAACACAAATTAAGAGTGCATAGAATTGTGAAGGGCTGGACATGGTGGCTCACGCCTGCAATCCCAGCATTTTAGGAGTAGGAGACCAAAACGGGCAGATCACTTGAGGTCAGGAGCTTGAGACCAGCCTGGCCAACCCCCACCGCATCTCTAATAATAATACAAAAGTCAGCTGGGTGTGGTGGCGGGTACCTGTAATCCCAGCTACTCGGGAGACTGAGGCAGGCGAATTGCTTGAACCCATGAGGCAGAGTTTGCTGTGAGCCAAAATTGTGCCATTATGCTACAGCCTGGGATATAGGATGAGACTCCATCTCAGAAAAAAAGAGTGCATGAATTACAGAGTCAGGACTCTGGTGTGGTGTGGTCTGGGCTGGCAGACAATCAGAAAACAACTGGCCCATGTAGGTATAAATACAATTTATTGG
The DNA here is from genome assembly GCF_002776525.5 of Piliocolobus tephrosceles. Taxonomy (NCBI): domain Eukaryota; kingdom Metazoa; phylum Chordata; class Mammalia; order Primates; family Cercopithecidae; genus Piliocolobus; species Piliocolobus tephrosceles. The sequence goes on from NC_045448.1 coordinate 26,068,462, forward strand.
AGACCATTGGTTTGGACTGAGCTCCTGCACTAGGTCCAAGAGACCAAACCAAAATGAAGTTACTCATGCTGAAGTTTCATGTCACCAAGCTGAAACTAAGTTTATCTGACCTTCTAAGAAATTAGGAGTATGGACCGGGCGCGGTGGCTCAAGCCTGTAATCCCAGCACTTTGGGAGGCCGAGACGAGTGGATCACGAGGTCAGGAGATCGAGACCATCCTGGCTAACATGGTGAAACCCCGTCTCTACTAAAAAAATACAAAAAAAAACTAGGCGGGCGATGTGGTGGGCGCCTATAGTCCTAGTTACTCAGGAGGCTGAGGCAGGATAATGGCGTAAACCCCGGAGGCGGAGCTTGCAGTGAGCTGAGATCCGGCCACTGAACTCCAGCCTGAGCGACAGAGGGAGACTCTGTCTCAAAAAAAAAAAAAAAAAAAAAAAAGAAAAGAAATTAGGAGTATGAGAGATAATAGCCAAATTTCCAAAAAGGCCAGTTTCAGCCAGCGTGATAAGGAAGTCCCCTCTGTTTTAACCTTTATAAGAAAAGTAACTTTGAAACGACTAACCCAGTTTTTGTTTTCTGTTTCTGCTTTCTGTCTCTAAAAACAACCTACTCTGCTCGGCTCATCGGAACATTCATTCTGCCTTGTAGAATGAGATGTTGCCCAATTCTGGAATTTCAAATGAAAGTCAGTTAAAATGTTGAAACAAAATTTGTTGGAATTTTGTCTTTTGATGTGGGAATCAGTGGGAAGGTATTGGGACTCTGGTGTGAATGCCCAGAATCAAGAGTGGAGAGAGCTGGGCAGAATGTGGTCTCAGGCCTAAAAGCTTTGATATCAGTGCAGGTTGAATAAGAGCTGGTCCCAAAGAATAAGGCAAAGTGAAAGACCCTGATTTTTTTTTTTTTTTTTTTTTTGAGATGGAGTCTTGCTCTGTCACCAGGCTGGAGGGCAGTGGCGCAATCTCAGCTCACTGAAACCTCTGACTGCCGGGTTCAAGAGATTCTCCTGCCTCAGCCTCCTGAGTAGCTGGGACTACAGGCTCATGCCACCATGCCCAGCTAATTTTTAAATTTTTAATAGAGATGGGGTTTCATCATGTTGGCCAGGATGGTCTCGATCTTTTGACCTTGTGATCTGCCCTCCTCAGCCTCCCAAAGTGCTGGGATTACAGGCGTGAGCCACTGCACCCAGCCTTTTTTTAAGACAAGGTCTTACTCTGTCGCCCGGGCTGGAATGCAGTGGTATGATTCAGCTCACTGCAACCTCTGACTCCTAGGCTCAAGTAATCCTCCCACCTCAGCCTCCTGAGTAGCTGGGACTACATGCATGCACCACTGCACCTGCCAGTTTCTTTTTTTGTAGAGAGGGGTTTCACCATGTTACCCAGGCTGATCTCAAACTCCTGGGCTCAAGCCATCCTCCAGCCTCAGCATCCCAAAGTACTGGGATTACAGGTGTGCACCACTGTACCTAGCAAGGACACATTTTTATTGTGCACTCACAAAGTGCTTCACATGCACTACTTTGTCTGACCCTCATGACAACCCACAAGGTAGGTGTTGTATTCCTACTGTACAGATGAGAAAAACCGAGACTCAGAAAGGTTAGTTACTAGCTCAAGGTCACGTGGGCCTCAGTAGCTGGGCCAGGATTCAGAGCAGGGTGGCCTTGAGGTCTGAGGTTGGAAGCAGGTATCGCCTTAGTGACTTAGCAAGGTCAGTGTCTGTATCCTCCAATTACGGTGCCAGGCTCGGTCCCCACCAATGCCTGTAGAATATGTCAGCGCTTACTGTAGCTTCATGTTTAGATCAAGAAAAGGCTGAGATGAGACGAGCCATGAGAGTTTTTCACAGAAACACAGACCAAACACAGAAGCAAAATCTTGGTCTCCATATTGCTGCAGCCTTGTTCTTGTTCTTGTTAGAATCCTGCTCTGCAGAAATAGGGGGTGTCTTTACAATTCCTTACAATTCATTCTGGTTTTTTGCCTAAAGCAAATCCCAGAGATACCCAAAGAGGGGTATCTCTTCCACCACCTCTGCAGATGGTGGAAGATGCTGGTGCCCAGGCCATCCTATGTCGTCTGTATCTAGAGACAGATTTCAGATCCTTGTTCATTCCTCTGAGGACACGGAGTGGGCCTTTTAGTTCTCTTCAGAGCTAGAGTTGCAGGCATATGGTTGCTGCCCTGGACGACAAGGGTAGCACATGGGTGGGAACTCCAGATGCATGTAAGGGAGCAAGAAGCTGCCCACTGAGGAGGATACTGGGATAGTACAGGGCTGGGCTGGCCCAACCAGTTCAGCCCAGCCAGGAAAGGGCAGGTCAGATCTGGCTCAGCAGGCGAGGCTCTATAAGGGAGTGGCGCTGACTCAGGGCCTGGTGAGTCAGGTGACAACCAAGGACAGCTGTTCCCTGGGTGTTTTTAGAAAACTTTGGCTGCCAACCACTCTCTCATGTGTGCTTCTGCACCTACTCAGAAGCAGGCAGAAAAAAGGAGGGCATCTTCTGTATAAGAAGCTCTGGGTGAGGGGTATCAATATCTGGCTCCACTTGTGTTGATACTTCTCATGAAGTACCTAGAAAACGGAGCAGAAATTAATTGAGAGGCTTCCAAATCTCTTCTGAATTCTCTGAAAATCACTTATCTTTTCTGCTTAGCTCTTTTTAGGCACCTTGCCAGGTATCCAGCGTAGAGGTTAAGAGAGCAAGCTCTGAAGTTAGGAGGGCCTGGGATCAAAACCTAATTTTGTCATTTATAGTTGTATGACTTAGATCAGACTAAAAACAACTTTTAGTTATGGAAAGCTTCAAATATATACGAATTATACACATTAGTATGATGAACTTTCATATACTCATTATCTAGCTTGAATAATCATTAACCCACTGTAACCTTATTTCATCTATACTCTACTAATGCCCCTTGATCCCAATTATTTTGAAGGAAATACCAGTCATCGTCACATTCCATCTCTTTTTTTTTTTTTTTTTTTTTTTTTTTGAGGTAGAGGCTTGCTCTGTTGCCCAGGCTGGAGTACAGTGGTATGATCTCAGCTCACTGCAGCCTCTGCCTCCTGGGTTCAATGATTCTTCTGCCTCAGCCTCCAGAGTAGCTGAGATTACAGGCACCCGCCACTATGCCTGGCTAACTTTTGTATTTTTAGTAGAGACGGGGTTTCACCATGTTGGCCAGGCTGGTCTCAAACTCCGGATGTCAGGTGATCCACCCGCCTCAGCCTCCCAAAGTGCTGGGAGCCACCGCACCCCACATTCCATGTCTTTTAACATCTTTTTTTTTTTTTTTTTTTTTTTTTTGAGATAGAGTCTTGCTCTGTTGCCCAGGCTGCAGTGTGGTGGTGCAATCTCAGTTTACTGCAACCTCCGCCTCCCAGGCTCAAGCAATCCTACCACCTCAGCCTCCCTGCTAGCTGGGACTATAGGCGCACACCACCATGCCCAGCTAATTTTTGTATTTTTTGTAGAGACGGGGTTTTACTCTGTTGCCCAGTCTGGTCTTGAACCCTGGGACTCAATCGATGTGACAGACTTGGCCTCTCAAAGTGCTGGAATTACAGGCATGAGACACCGTGCCCAGCCTCTTTTAACCTCTTTAAACACTTGTTTCTTCATCTGAAAATAGGGGTGATCATAGTTCCTACATCAATGTATTATTGTGAAGTCACGCCTCTAAAGGGCCAGAACAATGCAGGAACTTGGTGAATGAAAACTCATGTTGTTAGACAAAATATAAAAATACCCCAGGCATGGGGGCTCACGCCTGTAATTCCAGAACTTTAGGAGGTTGAGGTAGGAGGGATGCTTGAGGCCAGGAGTTCAAGACCAGCCTGGGAAACATAGTGAGACCCCCATCTCCACTAAAAAAATAAAATTAGCTGGGTGTAGTGGCTCACACCTGTAATCTCAGCTATTTGGGAGGCTGAGGCAGGATGATCACTTGAGCCCAGGAGTTTGAGGCCACAGTTAGCTATGACTGAGCCATTATATTCCAGCCTGGGTGACAGAGTGAGACCCGCCTGAAAAAAAAAAAAATTAGTTGGGTGTGATGGCACACACCTGTAATCCCAGCTACATGGGAGGCTGAGGCAGGAGAATCAACCTGAACCCAGGAGGTGGAGGTTGCAGTGAGCCAAGATGGTGCCACTGCACTCCAGCCTGGACAGAGCAAGACTGTGTCTCAAAACAAACAAACAAACAAGCAAACTGACAAAAAAGGAAGTCTCTGTAACTTTCCTATCTCTTTGCCAGTGTCTCTCTTTCCTCTTGGTGACCTTCCCTTCTAGCATCTGAGGACTCTGCCCTGCCAGCACGAGGCCAAGTGCTGACATCATGACAGGGTCAGGATGACTGTCCACCTGTCTAGGTCTCAGGACGGGCTGGGAGCACAGGGAACCTGAACCTGGAGTAGAGGGGGCTAGAAAGAGGCAGTGGAGAACCAGGAAAGAGGAACTGAGGCTGCAGCAGCCTTGGAGGGGACGCTGGCAGGCAGGAGCCAAGTTTCAGCAGAGGTGCAGCACATTCAAGTGGCAAGGTCAGCAGAAGGTGGGAAAGAGGAAGTGGATGTGCACAAATGTCAGGTAGAGCTGGAGTCATCTTGCGAATTTTATCAGAAACAAGTGTGTCAGTCACGGGTTTTGGTTGCAACAGAAACTGATATTTGGCATTCAGAAGCAGAACATAAATTTACTGAAAGGCTATTGGGAAGCTCTCAGAATTACTGGGAAGGCTAGAGAAACAGGCTCAGGGATCTGGGGAAAGGCCACAAATTCAGTCTGTTAGGCCAAGCAATGAGTCCATCACTGCCCCTGCCGGACCTCAAAGAGATTCTGCAGCCTGTAGCACCATGGTGGCCAACAATGGACTTGGGATGCCATCCAGCTCTGGGCCCCAGAGGTGCCCCAGAAACCAAGTGCTGCTCCTCTCAGTCGCCCTCACTGTGCCTGCTTCTTTGCGTAGCTGTACACCTGTAATCCCAGCTACTCGGGAGGCTGAGGCAGGAGAATGACTTGAACTCAGGAGGCAGAGGTTGCAGTGAGCCAAGAATGTGCCACTGCATTCCAGCCTGGGCGACAGGGTGAGACTCTGTCTCAAAAAAAAGAAAAAACAAACAACAACAACAACAAAAAGAGAAAGAAATAGCATCCCTATTTGGCCTTCAAGGACACAGGGCAGGTTTCCCCTGTGGACACCAGTGAGCTGAGGGAGGGCAAAAGGTAGTGGAACCCTGAATGCATAAGCTACATGGGCCAAAGTCTGGCTTCCTCTTGGGGTTATGTTTTCTTTTCTTTTTCTTTTTAATGTTTGTGGGTAGATAGTAGGTGTATATATTTATTGGGTACATGAGCTGTTTTGATATAGACATGCAATGACAAAGAAGCACATCGTGAATGGGGCATCCATCCCCCCAAGCATTTATCCTTTGAGTTACAAACAGTAAAATTACACTCTTTTAAGTTATTATTATTATTTTTTGAGACAGAGTCTTGCTCTGTCACCTAGGCTGCAGGGCAGTGGCGCGATCTTGGCTCACTGCAACCTCCGCCTCCTAGATTCAAGTGATTCTCCTGCCTCAGCCTCCCGAGTAGCTGGGACTACAGGCATGCACCACCACGCCCAGCTAATTTTTTGTATTTTTAGTAGAGACAGGGTTTCACCATGTTGGCTAGGATGGTCTCGATCTCCTGACCTCGTGATCCGCCAGCCTTGGCCTCCCAAAGTGCTGGGATTACAGGCGTGAGCCACTGCGCCCGGCCCCTAAGTTATTTTTCTTGAAGGTATTTTGGACAACAGAGAACGGCTGCTTTTAGATATTGTCTTGGCAGTGACTGACTCAATTAGCAGGTTGTGTAAGGGTTTTTGATAACCTATACTTCTACTCTTTCTCTGGCTCCAGGAAAAAGGTGAGATAGCCTGCAAATAACTGGACTATTCCAAAGAGCTAGAACCAGACAGGGAGGGGAAAGAGCTGACAGTTGAGAGTTGAGCACCAAGCTTCTGGAAGTGACAATTCCATAAAGTCTGGGCATCCATGGCCAAGTTCATATGATGAAATAAATCTGTCACATTTTAAAATTTGCATAACTATTGTTATGGTATATGGCAGTTAGGCATAAAAGCAAACCGCCATAATCTATATTCTTTGTATTAATCCAAACGAAATATTTAGGGTTTTTCTTCTCATTTTGATATTTTTCTGGAAATGATAACCATAAAGAGTATCAATATCAATGTTGTCTACCTCCATGTGCAATTTGATCTTCTCAATTTGTGTAAAAATTTAGATCTGGGATGCAGAGCACTAAGTTGAATCATATTCCTCATTTTCTAGCACATTGACCACCGACTATGTGGTCTGTGCAAGGTCCTACTCATTTTATATTTTTCCCCCTTCTTTTTTTTTATTTTTTTGAGACAGAGTCTTGCTCTGTCACCCAGGCTGGAGTGCAGTGGCACGATCTCGGCTTGCGGCAAGCTCCGCCTCCCGGGTTCACGCCATTCTCCTGCCTCAGCCTCTCTGAGTAGCTGGGACTACAGGTGCCTGCCACCATGCCCGGCTAATTTTTTTGTATTTTTAGTAGAGACGGGATTTCACCATGGTCTCGATCTCCTGAGCTCATGATCCGCCCGCCTTGGCCTCCCAAAGTGCTGGGATTACAAGCGTGAGCCACCACGCCCAGTTCACGCCTGGCTAATTCTTGTATTTTTTTAGTAGAGACGGGGTTTCACTGTGTTGGCCAGGCTGGTCTCGAACTGCTGACCTCGTGATCTGCCCGTCTCGGCCTCCCAAAGTGCTGGGATTACAGGCGTGAGCTACTGCACCCGGACTTTTTTTTTTTTTTTTTGAAACGGAGTCTTGCTCTGTTGCCCAATATGAAGTACAGTGGCAGGATCTTGGCTCACTGCAACCTTAACTTTCCAGGCTCAAGCAATCCTCCTGCCTCAGCCCCCAAAGTAGTTGGGACTACAGGCATGTGCCACCATGCTTGGTGGGGCAATCATTTTCTAACAAGAGGAGGCCTAAGTCAAGATATGCAGGCAGAGCAGAATACTGATGGGCTGCCAGCCACTAGAAAATCAGTACTTAGCGTTGGTAAAGTCTAACCAAGGTCTATCCTCATGAAGTCCCTGTAGGAAGACTGTGGGTGTGAACACAGGAAATAAGCAGTAGTAAATACACAAAGTCCTGGAGATTGGAGGGGAAGGTCTTACAGCAAGGTGATGACATAGCAGTGGGCCAGCCCTTCAAGCAAAGACTCGATTCTTTCTTTTTTTTTTTTTTTTTTGAGACAGAGTTTCCCTCTTTTTGCCCAGGCTGGAGTGCAATGGTGCAATCTCCGCTCACCGCAACCTCTGCCTCCTGGGTTCAAGCAATTCTCCTGCCTCGGCCTCCCGAGTAGCTGGGATTACAGGCATGCGCCCCCATGCCTGGCTAATTTTGTATTTTTTAGTAAAGACAGGGTTTCTTCACGTTGGCCAGGCTGGTCTCGAACTCCCGACCTCAGGTGATCTTCCCGCCTCAGCCTGCCAAAGTGCTGGGATTACAGGTGTGAGCCACTGCACCCAGCCTGGAAGACTCAATTCTTATGAAAAACACGGAGAGCAAGTTGGGTAGGTTTAAAAGAGTAAGAAATCTGGTATAGAGAATGAATATGCATGGGAAGAGTGGTAAAGATGATCCTGCATCAACATCTTTTGAGGCAGGAATTTTTTATAAGGTAGATGCAGGTCCTAAAAGCCTAAGTTGAAGACTAGAATCATGAACTGGTCAGCTATACTTTTTCTAGAAAAATATAGCGATACCTTAATTGATAGTATAAACATATAAATATGCCTCTTTTTTCTTGGCTTTGCAAATATTTGGACTACTAGTTTCTCTTTCCCTCCCTCTCTGCTTGCCTGCCTGCTTTCTTTCTCTTTCATCTCTTGACCTCATGATTCACCTGCTTCGGCCTCCCAAAGTGCTGGGATTACAGGCGTGAGCCACTTTGCCCGGCCTATTTATTTTTTTGAGTGTCTCACTCTGTTGCCAAGGCTGGAGTGCAGTGACAGGATCATGGCTCACTGCAACCTTGGCTTCCTGGGCTCAAGCAATCCTCCCACCTCAGCCTTCCGAGTAGCTGGGATCACAGGGACTCACCACCATGTCTGGCTAATTTTTTCTTACTTTTTTTTACAGATGGGGCTTCACCATGTTGCCTAGGCTGGTCTGGAACTCCTAGACTCAAGCTATCTGCCTACTTTGGCCTCCCAAAGTGCTGGGATTACAGGTATGCGCCTCTTGTTGTTGTTGAGATGGAGTCTTGCTCGGTCACTCAGCCTGGAGTGCAGTGGCGCGATCTCAATTCACTGCAACCTCGGCCTCCCAGGCTCAAGCAAGTCTCCTGCCTGAGCCACCCAAGTAGTTGGAATTATAGGTACCTGCCACCATGCTCGGCTAATTTTTGTATTTTTAGTAGAGATGGGGTTTTACCAAGTTGGTCAGGCTGGTCTCAAACTCCTAAATTCAAGTGATCTACCACCTGGGCCTCTCAAAGTGCTGGGATTACAGGCACGAGCCACCGCACCCGGCCTCTGGACTACATTCTTTATAGAACAATTTTTAAAAAAGCATAACCCCTAAACTAGCACTAGATTGGCATTTTCTTTCACTGTTTCCACTTTTATGAAATATTTCTTCATAACTCTAGGTTTATCCTTTAGGCCTGTGTAGATCCCCATTTTATTCTTTTTTTCTAGAGTCAGAGATCTTCCATACCTTGATCACTTCTGCTTCCTTCATTGGCAGATATAGCTTGATGCTTAGGTCTCACTCCGGCAAAACCTTTAATTAACTTTAGAGAATCCAAATGCTAAGTACTGACTGAGCCTCTCAATCCTCCCAATTCTCACCTTGATGTAATACGATGTCCTGTGGAGGTTTTCTTCTCTTTTCCCTTGCCTGTATAGTCCAGGCTCTGCACTAACAGTGTGACCTCTGGGAAGGCCCTATCTTCTCTGAATCTTAGACTCCTCATCTGTGAGTTACGTGCAGGGGTCAAATTATGATTTAAAAGATATGGCGGGGCATGGTGGCTCACACCTGTAATCCCAGCACTTTGGGAAGCCAAGGTTGTCAGATTGTTTTGAGTCCAGGAGTTCAAGACCAGCCTGGGCAATATGGCAAAACCCTGTCTCTACAAAAAATATAAAAATTAGCTGGGTGTAATGATGTGCATCTGTAGTCTCAGGTACTGGGGAGGCTGAAGTGGGAGGATTGCTTGAGCCCAAAAGATTGAGGCTGCAGGGAGCCGTGATCATTCCAGTGCACTGCAGCCTGGGCGACAGAGTGAGACTCTGTCTCCAAAAAAAAAAGAAGGTATGATCCTGGCCGGGCACAGTGGCTCACGCCTGTAATTCCAGCACTTTGGGAGGCCGAGAAGGGCGGATCACTTGAGGTCAGGAGTTCAAGACTACCCTGATCAGGCACAGTGGCTCACGCCCTAGTTTAGGGCTTATGTTTTTCAAAATTGCTCTATAAAGCATGTAGTCCAGGGGCCGGGTGCAGTGGCTCATGCCTGTAATCCCAGCACTTTGGGAGGCTGAGGAGGGTGGATCACTTGAGGTCAGGGGTCTAAGAGCAGCCTTGCCAACATGGTGAAACCCTGTCTCTACTAAAAATACAAAAATTAGCCGGGCGCAGTGGTAGTGCCTGTAATCCCAGTTACTTGGGAGGCTGAGGCAGAAGTTGCAGTGAACCGAGATTGTGTCACTGCACTCTAGCCTGGGTGAAAGAGTGAGATTCTACCTCAAAAAAAAAAAAAAAAAAAAGGGCCGGGTGCGTTGGCTCACGCCTGTAATCCCAGCACTTTGGGAGGCCGAGGTGGGTGGATCACAAGGTCAGGAGATCGAGACCATCCTGGCCAACACGGTAAACCCACTCTCTACTAAAAATAGAAAAATTAGCTGGGTGTGATGGCTGGCACCTGTAGTCCCAGCTATGCAGGAGGCTGAGTCAGGAGAATGGTGTGAACCCAGGAGGTGGAGCTTGCAGTGAGCCGAGATCATGCCACTGCACTCCAGCCTGGGCCACAGAGGCAGACTCTGTCTCAAAAAAAAAAAAAAAAAAATCTATGATTGATAATTTGTTAATAAATGTAATTAATTCCTAAAGTTTCAGAATATGAGTTCATGGGGAAAAGTTTCTTTTTTTTTTTTTTTGAGGCGGAGTCTTGCTCTGTCGCCCGGACTGGAGTGCAGTGGCCGGATCTCAGCTCACTGCAAGCTCCACCTCCCGGGTTTACGCCATTCTCCTGCCTCAGCCTCCCAAGCAGCTGAGACTACAGGCACCCGCCACCTCGCCCAGCTAGTTTTTGTATTTTTAGTAGAGACGGGGTTTCACTGTGTTAGCCAGGATGGTCTCGATCTCCTGACCTCGTGATCCGCCCGTCTCGGCCTCCCAAAGTGCTGGGATTACAGGCTTGAGCCACCGCGCCCGGCCGGAAAAGTTTCTAAGTGATAAAATTGTTGGTTACAGGATAAAAAAATAAAGTGAAGAAATCTTTTTTACTGATATATATTTGTACATATTAATGGAAATACATGTGATATTTTGATACATGCATACAGTGTATAATGATCAAATCAGGTAATTGGGTTATCCATCACCTCAAACATTTATCATTTGTGTTGGGTTTTTCAAATTTTTCAATCGTCCATTATCCCCAAAATTTATGTAGTGGTATTACTCTCCAAATTAGGCTTCTTCTTTTTTTTTTTTTTGAGATGGAGTCTCGCTCTGTCACCAGGCTGCAATGCAGTGGTGTAATCTTGGCTCACTGCAACCTCCGACTCCCTGGTTCAAGCAATTCTCCTGCCTCAGCCTCCCAAGTAGCTGGGACTACAAGCGCATGCCACCATGCCCAGCTAATTTTTGTAGTTTTAGTAGAGACAGGGTTTCACCGTGTTGTCCATGATGGTCTTGATCTCTTGACCTCAAATGATCTTCCCACCTTGGTCTCCCAAAGTGCTGGGATTACAGGCGAGAACCATTAAGCCTGGCCCAAATTAGGCCTTCTACAGGAAAAATTCTTGGTTGGGCCTGCTGGCTTGTGCCTGTAATCCCAGCACCTTAGAAAGCCAAGGTGGTAGGACCACTTGAGGCCAGGAGGTTGAGGCTACAGTGAGGTCTCCGCACTCCAGTCTGAGCAACAAGCAAGACCCTGTCTCAAAAACAAACAAAACCTTTAACACTTCATTTTTTCACAGATAGAGTCCACTCTGTTGTCCAGCCTGGTCTCAATCTCCTGGGGTCAAGCAATCCTCCTTCTCAGCCTCCTGAATAGCTGGGACTACAGGTTCAGTCACTATGCACAGCTTAAAAACTTTCAAGACTTCTAAAATACTTTGTAACATTGGGGCTTGAGTTAATCTAACTTATTTTGATAGGAATAATCAGGGTAACAAGATTTTCCTTGACTCTGAATTGATGACACACCTGTGCTGCACTGACCATCACTCACTTTGTGATTTGCATAGCTAGTCTATTTTAGAATTGTTATTATCATAAGGCATTCCCGACTGGAGTCAGAATGATTCAGAGAGGATGAGAAGGTTTAAGTGAGGCTGGGCGCAGCGGCTCACGCCTATAATTCCAGCACTTTGGGAGGCTGAGGCAGGTGAATACCTGAAGTCAGGAGTTCAAGACCAGATTGGCCAACATGGTGAAACCCCGTCTCTATTAAAAATACCAAAATTAGCCAGGCATGGTGGCATGCGCCTATAATCCCAGCTATTCAGGAGGCTGAGGCAGGAGAATCACTTGAAACCTGAAGGCGGACGTTGAAGTGAGCTGAGATTGTCCCATTGCACTCCAGCCTGGGTGACAGAGTAAGACTCTGAAAAAAAAAAAAAAATGTTTAAGTGACAAGACTAGGAGCAATTGGAGAAAACAACTGAAGAGAAAGATGTATTAGTGAGGATGCTTTAGGGGTGGCTGGGAAGAAAGGAAAAATGTAAGACTGAAACATAAGATGGAAATGTAAAACGGAATTGCCAGAAAGTCTAACTTTAATTACATATCAAATCCACATTTTGGTGATTTGGCGATCATGGGGTGGTGTGTGTGAAAATGTAGTTTTTACTTCTCTATCACTGTTTCTTGATTTCCACGTTTCAGCGTTTTCTCCTTTATCAGGTTGAACCAGCTCACCAGGTTCAATTCCTGTGCCATCACACCTAGTGTGCTTGAGGGATGGATGACCCTGAGAATGGAAGGTCAGCAGCATGAATATTGCAACTACAGAAGGGTAGGAAAGAAAAAGGACTGCGTAAATAGGACTGATGGGGAGGGAGAACAGAAGGTAAAGCAAATGCAAAGAAAATGCGAGGGGCCGGGCGCGGTGGCTCACGCCTGTAATCCCAGCACTTTGGGAGGCCGAGGCGGGCGGATCACCTGAGGTCAGGAGTTCGACACCAGCCTGACCAACAGGGTGAAACCCCGTCTCTACTAAATACAAAAAATTAGCCAGGCGTGGTAGCACACGCCTGTAATCCCAGCTACTTGGGAGGCTGAGGCAGGAGAATCACTTGAACCCAGGAGGTGGAGGGTGCAGTGAGCCAAGATTGTGTCACTCTAGCCTGGACAACAACAGCGAAACTCCATCTCAAAAAAAAAAAAAAAAAAAAAGAAAGAGAAAATGCGAGGAAGCAAGCAGGCTGGGTCGGACTAGGGGTAGGCTTGACCACCTTTCAATCTTCAATCCAGTGGTACGACTCTGGCGGCAGGCAGAGGCCCCACCTCCTCTGCAGAGAGCTCCCGGGTTCTCCCGGATTCCTAAAGGACGGCAAAGGCCTGAAGCAGGTTCTCTGAGCACCGCACAGACCCTTCTACTTCGCGGGGAGGTTCTTCCTGCGCCCAGGTGTTCCTCAGCCTTCTTCTCGTCGCCCAGGAAGAGGTTGTGAGGATTACATCATCCCAACCCGAGCAGCGTGGCCAGTTTTTCCATCTCAAACTCTTGTTCTTGAAGTCAACCGGGATGGAGAACTCATGTTTCCCCGTCAGGCCTGGCCCTGGAAAGGGGGCACGCCGGGAGGCGTCTCGTTCTAGCAAAGAGGCTATTAAATGACCCAGGGCGCAGTTTTTTCTCGCGTTTACGAGCTCCACCTACACGGGAACACAGGGCCAACCAAGCCCGTCGCTGCGCCAAGACCTCCAGCTCAACACCCCTGACAAACGCTGGGCAGAGAAACCGCAGCGCAGTCCAGCGGGAGACCCCGGGAAGGGAAGGAGGTGCAGGGTTCGGGAAGGGTGTCGGGGTGCGGGGGAGGTGGAAACCGGGGGGACTGCGCTTGCGCAGTCGCTAAGCAGCGGCTCCCGCGGGGCGTGCTCGTAATGCCGCGCACCCTATCAGGCGGCCACAGGGAGCGCGCCCGCGGCCTCGCCCTCTCTCGCCCCTCCCTTCTCCCCTCTGGGTCCAGCCTCAGACTGAGGCTTGGATACCCGAGCATTCCACTCTGCCCTTCGGCGCGCCCCGTGCCCTCTTGTGCGCGTGCGCAGAGGCGAACCGCAGGGCTAGGGCGTGAGGGAAGGGCGGGCGTACGTCCTTGCGTGCGTCTCAGGCAGCGCGCACGCCGGCGTGAGAGGGCACGGGGAAAAGGTGGCTCTGGCCGGGGCGGCTTGGTTTCCTGGGGCTATGTAACTGAGCTCGTCGACTTGGGGGTCTTTCTTCGCTGCCCTCGCCGCGTGCTATCGCGGAGTTTCTGCTCGGGAGAGAGACTGTCCTCACGCCCGCCGCGCCTCCTCGACGGCAGAGCAGGCTTGCTCGCCCGTGGGAGCGTCCCGGCCGAGAAGCTCTGAGGGGGGAGGGGAGGCCATTTTGTCCCGACCGACTCCCCGGAACCGGGCGGAGCGGCTGGGAGAGGCTGCGGAGCCGCGGTCGCCGCCCTCGGAGGCACTGGACGCCGCCACTGTCGGGGCTTCCCCGAAGCTGTTCGTAGGTCGCCCGCGCCCTCTCAAGCCTTCCTTTTTCCCACGCTTTCCCGGTCCTCCGGCCTGAGAACGCCCGAGTGAGGAGTTGGCCGTAGTGAGAGGGACCGATCCCTTGGGGCCGCCGGCGGCGAGAGCCCGAGCCGCTCCTCCCAATGGCGAAGAAGACGTACGACCTGCTTTTCAAGCTGCTCCTGATCGGGGATTCGGGAGTCGGGAAGACCTGCGTCCTTTTTCGTTTTTCGGATGATGCCTTCAATACTACCTTTATTTCCACCATAGGTAAGACCTGTGGGAGGACGGTGTACAGTCTCGGTAGCTGCAAACCGTTTATTTTACTCCAGACATCTTGCTTCCCGTAATATACGCCTTTGTTTCAGTGATTCCGATTCCAAGCGACAGATCCAAGTTAGTGTTTGAATCGGCATCGAGCTTACTGGGGCGGGGTCTTCCCATGATTTCCATCCGGTCTTTTGCTTTCGAGTCTCCCACTATGCTCAGTGCCTTCTGTTACAAAATATGCATCATTTAACCGTGTTCCAGAACCTTATTTCTTCGGGCGACTGGACTGGCTTTTTCCACGTTTGCATGGAATTACTACATGTGTGATATTTTTAAAGTATTTCAGTGGTTGCGATTGAAGCAGTACTAGCTATTTGGGAAAGGCCTGAATTTATACTTTGGGGCAAAGAGAAGATTCCATATGGTCATAATTTAGAGTAAACTTGAGGGTTTCTGAGAAGAATAATTAAGGTAAATTAGAAGGGAAAAGTGAGTTGCCCTCATTGACTAATTCATTGATGTGTCAAACAATCGGAGGCTCTTCGCGCTTGGGGCGGGACTCTGGCATATTTGCCTCAGTGCTTTTCGAGACATCAGCAGAAGCAGTAATCTGAGGGAGATGATCAGTTTCTGTCCTCAAACCCAACGGAGTGAAGTCAAGTTCCCTCTTCTATCTTATTTGACTCTAGTATTTACAGGAAAGTATTTTGCCAGTCATAGCCCTGTGGACTTACAATGCACTTTCACCGTGTTTCAGAATTACTTAGTGTGGAAGTAAGAGCTGAAGAGTGACCTTTTTAATCGAATTTTCCGTTTAGGAAAGGAAAAGGGAAAGCTCTAGGAAAGTCCCTTTTGAATCTGGGTAGAAAACTTAAGTGGCGCTGACGCTAATTGTGCTTTATTAATTGTGAAACCCATCCGCTCCCCAAAACATTTCTTAAAAGACACATGGCTCTCAGCATTGTGGCGGTGCAGTTGAACCCATATTTAAATGTAATTTTATATTGAGACGATTTTAAAAGGCAACTGCAGTCGTCTTTGAACTCTGGGAATTGTCAAAATTAAGCTGATTTGGAACAATTTATATAGCGTTACTGAAATATTTGGTTTGGGTTTTCTTTTGTGACAAATATCAGCTGCTTCATTCTCACAAAATAAATTTTACAGAAATTAAATTGGACAAGTCATTTTTAGATAGATTTTTATTTTGCTCACCTTTTTTGGGAGGCAAATTATCATAGTCCTTATTTCCAGAGTATCATACTGTTTTTTTGGTTTGTCATAAATTTCATGAAACTTAGAGCTTGTTCTCTAACTTGTGGGTTAGAGAATACTAGCACTTAGCGATAGCACTTCCCTAGCACTAAGTTTGCTTTTAACACTCCACTTTTAGCTGTAGCTGGCTGGGGTTAGGTGATCAGATGGGTCAGCAAATATTTATTGAGCATCTAATGCTGGGCACTGTTCTTAGGCACTGAGAATAAATGATGAATACAGCAGACCCCTTGAGGAGCATTCCAGTAAGATGCTACAGTAGTAGGCATAGGGAGGAAGAGTGCCTAGTCTAAATCGTGAGGAGTTTGAGTAGTCTTACATATAGATGATACCTAATATGAAGTCTGGGCCGGCGCTGTGGCTCATGCCTGTAATCCCAGCACTTTAGGAGACCTTGGCGGGCAGATCACAAGGTTGGGAGTTCAACATCAGCTTGGCCAATATCGTGAAACCCCATTTTTACTAAAAATACAAAAATTCGCCGGGCGTAGTGGCAGGTGCCTGTAGTCCCAGCTACTCAGGAGGCTGAGGCAGGAGAATGGCTTGAACCTGGGAGGTGGAGGTTGCAGTGAGCTGAGATTGTGCTCCTGCACTCCAGCCTGGGCAACAAAATGAGACTTAGTCTCAAAAAAATAATAATAAGTAAATGAAGTCTGGAGGACTAATAGGAATTGAGTCAGAGGGATGGGATAGGGCCTTTCTGGAAAAGGGAGCATAGAACAAATGTATAGTAAGGTTGAGGATTTAATTCATGTCGTCAACTTTATTTATTTATTTATTTATTTATTTATTTTGAGACTGAATCTCACTCTGTCGCCCAGGCTGGAGCGCTGTGGCGTGATCTTGGCTCATTGCAACCTCCACCTCAGGGTTCTGCCTCAGCTTCCTGGGTAGCTGTGATTACAGGTGCTGGCCACCATGCCTGGCTAATTTCTGTATTTTTATTAGAGACTAGGTTTCACCATGTTGGTCAGGCTGCTCTTGAACTCCGGACCTCAAGCACTCCATTGCTCCAGCCTCCCAAAGTGCTGAGATTACAGGCTTGAGCCACCACGCCCGGTTATGTGGTCAACTTTAATCTATCCTTAGGAACAGTGTGGATGGAGAGTAGGAAGCAAAACATTAACTCTGTCTACTCCAGTCTTTTTGTAAAGGGTATATGCCCCCCAACTAAAACTCAATCCTGTAAGATAATGGTATAATATTTTTGTATTCCTTTTACTTGGGAAGATGTGTGATGATTTTGGATCAAGTCTGCTGGGTTGGAATCTTGTTTCCACAGGTTACTAGCTGTGCAACTTTGGCAGATTACTTAACCTCTCTTGGCTTCAGGCTCTTTAAAAGTGTTAATAAGGCTGGGCATGGTGGCTCATGCCTGTAATCCCAGCACTTTGGCAGGCCGAGGTAGGCGGATTGCCTGAGGTCCGAAGTTCGAGACCAGCCTGATCAACATGGAGAAACCCCATCTTTACTAAAAATACAAAAATTAGCTGGTCGTGGTGGCGCATGCTTGTAATCCCAGTTACTCGGGAGGCTGAGGCAGGAGAATCGCTTGAACCAGGGAGGCAGAGGTTGTGGTGAGCCGAGATCGCGCCATTGCAGTCCAGCCTGGGCAACAAGAGTGAAACTCCGTCTGAAAAAAAAAAAAAGTGTCAGTCGTAGTATCTACCACATAGGGTAGTTGTGAGAATTTTATGGGTTAATGAGAGTAAAGCACTTCACATGGTGCCAGGGCCAGGCACTTTGTAGGAGCACAGTGCATATTATATTAGCTATATATAGAATATGTGACTCTTCTGCTGTGGAGGTGTGGCAGAACATGTTATTTTATGGATTGAACATCCTGCACACTGTGGTACTCAAGTATTTGTTGGTGCTCCGCTAAACAATTTCTTTCTTTTTTTTTTTTTTTGAGATGGAGTTTCATTTTTTTTTGCTGGAGTGTAGTGGTGTGATCTTGGCTCACTGCAACCTCCACCTCCCTGGCTTAAGTGATTCTTCTGCCTCAGCCTCCCAAGTAGCTGAAATTATAGGCATATGCCACCACACCTGGCTAATTTTGTATTTTTAGTAGAGACGAGGTTTCACCAGGTTGGCCAGGCTGGTCTCGAACTCCTGACCTCAGGTGATCTGCCCTCCTCAGCCTCCCAAAGTGCTGGGATTACACGTGGGAACCACCATGCCCGCCCTCTTGTTTTTTTTTTTGAGATGGAGTTTCGCTTTTGTTGCTCAGGCTGGCGTGCAGTGGCGCAATCTCTGCCCACTGCAACCTCTGCTTCCCAGGTTCAAGCGATTCTCCTGCCTCAGCCTCCTGAATAGCTGGGATTACAGGATCACGCCACCACGCCTGGCCAATTACGTAGTTTTAGTAGGTAAAAATTAAGTAGTTTTGGTCAGGCTGTTCTTGAACTCCTGACCTCAGGTGATCCACCCGCCTTAACCTCCCAAAGTGCTGGGATTACAGGCATGAGCACCGCGAGCCCGGCCTAGACTCTGACATTTTCATACTTTTGGATAAAAATGTTTTCATATATAAGATGTTGAATACTGTAAGTTGAGAAAATAAATGATTCTGAGTACAGCTTGAACACATTCATATATTAGCTCTGTCCACAGGTTTAAAATACCATCGGGCTGGGTGTTGTGGCTCACGCCTGTAATCCCAGCACTTTGGGAGGCCGAGGTGGGCGGATTACGAGGTCACGAGATCACGACCATCCTGGCTAACACGGTGAAACACCACGTGGCGTGGTGGTGGGCGCCTGTAGTCCCAGCTACTCAGGAGGCTGAGGCAGGAGAATGGCGTGAACCCTGGAGGCGGAGCTTGCAGTGAGCCGAGATAGTGCCACTGCATTTCAGCCTGGGCAACAAAGCGAGACTCTGTCTCAAAAAAAAAGAAAAAGTAGTTTACCATTGCGTTTAACCAGTGCCGTTCAAAAGAAATAATGTGGCCGGGCGCGGTGGCTCAAGCCTGTAATCCCAGCACTTTGGGAGGCCGAGACAGGCGGATCACGAGGTCAGGAGATCGAGATCATCCTGGTGAACACGGTGAAACCCCGTCTCTACTAAAAGATACAAAAAACTAGCCGGGTGAGGTGGCGGGCACCTGTAGTCCCAGCCACTCGGGAGGCTGAGGCAGGAGAATGGCGTGAACCTGGGAGGCGGAGCTTGCAGTGAGCTGAGATCCGGCCACTGCACTCCAGCCTGGGCGACAGAGCGAGACTCGGTCTCAAAAAAAAAAAAAAAAAAAAAAAAACAGAAATAATGCGAGCCACATATATTACTTTTAATAGCCACTTTTTTTTTTGTTTTGAGATGGAGTCTTGGCCTCCCAAAATCCTGCAATTACAGCTGTGAGCCACTGTGCTTGGCCAAATGGTCACGTTTTAAAAAGTAAAACAAAATTTTTTTTTGAGACGGAGTATCGTTCTGTTGCCCGGGCTGGAGTGTAGTAGCATGATCTTGGCTCACTGCAACCTCTGCCTCCCAGATTCAAGCAATTCTCCCTGCCTCAGCCTCTCTAGTAGCTGGGATTACAGGTGCCCACTACCACGCCCAGCTAATTTTTTTGTATTTTTAGTAGAGATGCGGTTTCACCATGTTGGCCAGGCTGGCCAAGAACTCTTGACCTCAGATAATCTACCCACCTCGGCCTCACAAAGTTCTGGGATTACAGACTCGAGCCACCACGCCTGGCCTATAAAGTAAATTTTAATTATGTATTTTAACTCATATCTAGAATGTTATTTTATTGTGTAATCAAGATTTAAAAATTGTTGAGGGCAGGCTCAGTGGCTCCCACCTGTAATCCCAGCACTTTGGCAGGCTGAGGTGGGAGGATTGCTTGGGCCCAAGAGTTCAAGACCAGCCTGGGCAACATAGTGAGACCCTGTCTGTAGGAAAAAAAAAAATTAAAATTGTTGAGATATTTCACATTCTTTTTCTCTGGTTTGTAAGCTATGCTTACAACTCATCTCATTTTAGATTAGGCGTATTTCTACATGGATGTATATTATGTAATGAAAACATAAATTTTAAAGAGGCATATTTCAAATGATTAATAGCTACATGTGGCTAGTAGCTACCATACTGGATGGTACATGTCTGAAAAATGTTAAGTAACCACTTGGTCAATGTGCAGATGACTAGAAATACTTCGAAAGTAGACTACTTTTAGGAATGTGTTAAATTTTACCAAGTGACTAGGGTTTGTTGTTGTTGTTATTTAAAAGATTAAATCTCACTCTGTCACCCAGCTTGGAGTGCAGTGGTGCAATCAAAGCTCACTGTAGCCTCGAACTCCTGGGCTTAAGCAATCTTCCTTCCTCAGCTTCTCAAGTAGCTGGGACTACAGGCAAGCACCATCATGTCTGGCTGGGTTTTTAAAATCTAGAGGATTCTCTAAGTATAAATTATGATGAAATTTTTGAGTGGTCACTTGATTGATAAAACATCCTGAGGGCTGGGCATGGTGGCTCAAACCTGTAATCCCAGCACTTAGGGAGGCTGAGTTGGGAAGTTCACTTGAGGTAAGGAGTTTGAGACCAGTCTGGGCAACATGGACCCTCATGTCTGCAAAAACAAAAAATTAGCAGGACATGGTGGCTTGTTCCTGTAGCTACAGGGGAGGCTGAGGTGGGAGGATCACTTGAGTCCAGGAATTCAAGGGTGCAGTGAGCTTGGATCACACCACTGCACTCCAGCCTGGGTGACAGAGCGAGATTCTGTGTGAAGAAACAAAAAAAACATCCCGAGGTTTGTAGAGAAGTAGTTATCTTGCAGGTGTTCAGAAGGACCTGACTGCCAAAATAAGGCAGGCCCTCATTGTTTTAGGTGCAGTCATTTAAGTTTCTTACTGGCTATTGGTTTTTTGAAGAAATAATTTTTATAGATTTTTAGGATGGTGTTCACAAAGACTACTGTATTTGAATTTTTCTATATATTTTCAATTCTCATACATCCATATTAGAAATTGTGTTATATAAATGGTCAGATTTATTGGAGACTGCTGCAAAAAACAAATTACTGGTATGTTATACTCAACCGATCTCAAAACGCATCCAAGGGCACCAGAATGTAAGTTACACAAGGGCAGAAATCTTTGTCTTTTTTTTTTTTCCATCATGTGTGCTAAACACCTAGAAGAGTACCTGCACTTAATGGATGCACCATAAATAATTAATGAAGGCAGGCAGGTAGGCAGACAGGTGGTACAATCAGGATCCTCTTAATATGAATTGGGGGTAGCTTATTTAAAATTTTTCCTTTTTACCTACTTTCTGATCATTATATGAAGTAGATTGGGATCGGACTTATGAATATTAGCTGTGGCCAGGCGCAGTGGCTCACGCCCTGTAATCCAGCACTTTTGAGAGGCTGAGGCAGGTGGATCAGCAGAGGTCAGGAGTTCGAGACCAGCCTGGCCAACACGGTGAAACCCCATCTCTACTAAAAATACAGAAATTAGCTGGGCGTGGTAGTGCGTGCCTGTTGCCCCAGCTACTTGGGAGGCTGTGAGGCAGAAGAATTGCTTGAACCCAGGAGGTGGAGATTGCAGTGAGCCGAGCACATGCCACTGCACTCCAACCTGGGCGACAAGAGTGAGACTGACTCAAAAAAAAAAAAAAAAAAAAGGAATACTAACTGTTTGGCTTAATAGGGCAAGACTGCTCTTAGAAATTGAAAGGTTGGGGCCGGGTATAATGGCTCACGCCTGTAATCCCAGCACTTTGGGAGGCCAAGGCAAGCAGATCACCTAACATCAGACTTCGAGACCAGCCTGGCCAGCGTGGTGAAACCCTGTTTCTACCAAAAATACAAAATTAGCCGGGCGTGGTGGCGCATGCCTGTAATCCCAGCTACTTGGGAGGCTGAGGCAGGAGAATCGCTTGAACCTGTGAGGTGGAGGTTGCGGTGAGCCAAGATCGCGCCATTGTACTCCAACCTGGGCAACAAGAGCAAAACTCCATCTCAAAAAAAAAAAAGAAAGAAAAAGAAAAAAATTGAAAGGTTATTTGAAAAATAGTCTTAAGAGAGTTACAACTTTTGGATGAGAAGATTTCAGTTGTTGATTTGACCATAACCATCTTGGTAGTATGAGCTCAGGAATGCATTACTTAGTGATGGGGGAATTACAAGTTCAAAGCACAGGTTTTTAGTGGGCTGTTTGTATACTGGATATGCTACCTTTTAGTGTCATTAATCCTTTCTCCACCACTAGGCTTATTCCTTTTTTCACAGGGAATATTTTTCATTGGGAATTGGAGTCTCTGGGTTCCATGTAAGAAATCAAGTTGGTAAAGGCTCTTGTCGCTAAGAGAGGTATAATATATACATTTTGTCGTCAGGATGATTCTGCTAAGTTTTGGAAGAGTAGGTTGGTTCCACTAATCTGCATTTAAGAAACGATTGATTAGGCTGGGTACTGTGGCTCACATCTGTATTTCCAGCACTTTGGGAGGCTGAGGCAGGAGGATAGCTTGAGCTCAGGAGTTCGAGACCAGCCTGGGCAACTTAGCGAGACTCCGTCTCTACAAAAAAAAAAAAAAAAAAAAGCTTTTAAATAAAAAATTAGCTGGGTGTGGTGGTGCATACTTGTAGTCTGAGCTACTCAGGAGGCTGAGATGGGAGATCACTTGAGCCCAGGAGTTTGAAGCTACAATGAGCTATGATTGTACCATCTCACTCCAACCTGGATGATAGAGTGAGATTCTATGTTTAAAAACCCCAAAAAACTATCCAGAGTGCTTGCCTCTGTAGCATATATAGTAAAGGTGGAACGATACAGAGAAGATTAGTATGGTCCTTGCGCAAGGATGATGTGCAAATTCTTGAAGTGTTTCATAATTACTATTTTAAAAAACTGACCAGGCGCAGTGGCTCACACCTGTAATCCCAGCACTTTGGGAGGCCGAGGCGGGCAGATCATGAGGTCAGGAGATTGAGACCATCCTGGCTAACATGGTGAAACCCCGTCTCTACTAAAAATACAAAAAAATTAGCCGGGTGTGGTGGCGGGCACCTGTAGTCCCAGCTACTCGGGAGGCTGAGGCAGGAGAATGGCATGAACTCGGGAGGTGGAGCTTGCAGTGAACCGAGATTGCGCCACTGCACTCCAACCTGGGTGATAGCGGAGACTCTGTCTCAAACAAAAAAAGCCTATCTAGATATTTCTCCAAAGAAGATAAGCAGATGCCCAATAAGCACATGGAAAGATGTTCAGCATCACTAATAATTAGGGAAATGCAAATCAAAACCACAATGAGATGTTATTTTGCGACCATTTAGGATAGTTATAACAATAATAACAAAAGACAAAAGCAAGTGATAAGGTTGTAGAGAAATTGGAACCTTGGTGCACTGCTGGTGGGAATATGAAATGGTGCAGCCACAGAAACAATAGGGTAGTTTCTCAAAAAATTAAAAAGGAAATTACCATATGATCTAGTGATCTCACTTCAGGTTATATCCAGGATAATTTAAATCAAAGATTCAAACAGGGCCAGGCAGGGTGGCTCATGCTTGTAAATCCCAGCACTTTAGGAGGCCAGATCACTTGGGCTCAGGAGTTCAAGACCAGCCTGGGCAACATGGTGAGATCCTGTCTCTACCAAGAAACCCCCCAAAATTAGCTGTACATGGTAGTGCATTTCTGTAGTACCAGCTACTTGGGAGGCTGAGGCAAGAGGATCACTTGAACCCAGGAAGCAGAGGTTGCAGTGAGCTGATAATCGTGCCACTGTGCTCCAGCCTGGGTGACAGAGCAAGACCCTGTCTCAAAACAACAAAAAAGACTCAAACAGCTATTTTCACACCAGCGTTCATAGCAATATTATTCACAGTAGTTGAAAGGTGGAAACAACTCACATGTTCATCAGTGGATGAATGGATAAACAAAATGTGGTATACACATAAAATGGAATATTATTCAGCCTTAAAAGGGAGGGAAATTCTAACATACTACCACATGGGTGCACCTTGAAAATAGTTTACTAAGTAAAATGAGTTGGACACAAAAGGACAAATAATGTGCGAGGTACCTATAGTAGACAAATTAGTGAAATAGGGGTTACTAGGGCCTGGGGGACAGGATAATGGGGAGTTATTGCTTAATGAGCACAGTTTTAGTTTGGGAGGATGAAAAAGTTCCAGAGAGGAATAGTGGTGATGGTTGTGTAACAGTGTTAATTAATTTAATGCCACTGAATTGTACACTTAAAAATGTTTGAAATGCATGAAAAGACAAATACTATGTGGTTTCATTTATGTGGATATGAGGCTATCTAAAGTCAAATTCATAGAAACAGAAAGAATGGTGATTACCAGGGACTGGGGAAGAAGGAAATAGGAAGGTGTTTAATGAGTATAAAACAGTGCATTACAGTTTTGCAAAATGAAAAGGCTCTGGAGATCTGTTGCACAATGGTGTGATATACCTAACAGCTACTGAACTGTACACATTAAAAATGGTTAAGGTGGCAAATTTAATGTTACGTTTTATGCTGTGTTTTAAAAAACGGTTTATTTATTTTCTTTTTTTTTTGAGACGGAGTCTTGCTCTGTCGCCCAGGCTAGAGTGCAGTGGCCGGATCTCAGCTCACTGCAAGCTCCGCCTCCCGGGTTCATGCTATTCTCCTGCCTCAGCCTCCGGAGTAGCTGGGACTACAGGCGCCCGCCATCTCGCCCGGCTAGTTTTTTTGTATTTTTTAGTAGAGACAGGGTTTCACCATGTTAGCCAGGATGGTCTCGATCTCCTGACCTCGTGATCCGCCTGTCTCGGCCTCCCAAAGTGCTGAGATTACAGGCTTGAGCCACCGCGCCCGGCCTTAAAAAACGGTTTAAATGCTAAATGGTTTAGATATATTTTCCCCACTGCCCAACAAAACCCAAAAAACTAACACTTGACCCAGCTCTCTAAAAGAGCATTTGATCGCAGACAGCCCCTCCTGTTCCAGGTGTTAGCTACTGTTAACCAGTGGTTGTGAATCAAGAGGATCCTTTATGGTACTTTCCCATGCTTTAGTATCACTGGTCTCTACTTTCAGATGTTGAAGGCAGATTTGTCTTTTTGTTGTCTGTATCTACATAGACCTTCTTGGAATGTTAGAATCAAAGAATGTTAGTGCAAGAATGAACCCTTAAATGAATTTTCAAAGTGGGAAAACTGAGACTGGTGAGGTGAAGTAGCTTCCAGAAGGCTAAAAGGCCACATGGCTAATTAGTTGTTTTTTTTTTTTTTTTTTGAGACAGAGTTTCACTTTTGTTCACTGGAGTGCAATCAATCTCTGATCTCCGCCCACTGCTCACTGCAACTTCCACCTCCCAGGTTCAAATGATTCTCCTGCCTCAGCCTGCCAAGTAGTTGGGATGACAGGCATGCGCCACCATGCCCGGCTAATTTTTGTGTTTTTAGTAGAGATGGGGTTTGGCCCTGTTGACCAGGCTGGTCTCAAACTCCTGACTTCAGGTAATCTGCCTGCCTCGACCTCCCAAAGTGCTGGGATTACAGGCGTGAGCTATCATGCCCGGCCAGGAGTTTTTATAAGAATCCACAGCCAATCTTATTCATAACCACATTGCTCATTCTGAGAATTTCATTGTTGTGTGTAAAAAAATCAATGATAGTCTTCCTGCTCGTCAATTTCAATTTGAAAAGTAGAGTTGCTGTGGTTTTGTTTTTGTTTTTGTTTTGGAGGGGCAAGAATAGGGAAGTAACAAGTCTTGGAATAAAATATCAAGGATTTTCTTCAGGTTACTTGTCCTTTGCCAACTTAGAGCATAATAGAGAAGAGCCGATGATGTTAGGGATAATTATTTTCTTTTCAAGAATTGTGGTGGATAATGATGCACAAGCACAGCAAAGGAAATACCGCCATTCTTGTTTTGTTTGCAGAAGGGAGAGACCGATAGGAGAAATATTGGCAATCTCTTTCAACTTTTAGTAGTAGAAGATTGCCCAGGCAGAGCTGTCGTAGTAGTTGTAAACAGAGGAGTAGGAGCTTGTTGAGTGTTGATTTACAAATAAGAAACCATTATTTAGCACAAAGTATGAATTGTATGATTAGCTGAAGAGATTTGCATGGGGAAACTATTGAGATAGTTAAGTCATAAAGGAGGAGTATAATTTTTTATTTGATTTGATTTTTGTAGAGACAGGGTCTTGCTATGTTTCCTAGACTGGATCAAATTCCTGGGCTCAAGCAGTCTTCCTGCCTCAACCTCTCAAGCCACCAAGGCCAGCTTTTTAAAACTTTATTTTATATATAAAAAGAGAGTTTAAAAGAGTTACAAAGGATGTTGAGGTTAACAAGACATTATCTGAACCCAGAAGACTAAAAGTCTTGTAAAGGTCATAGAGGTGGTTCCTTTAAATGGATACATAATTGAGGGTTTATGAAATTAGTTCATTAACTTTGGATTATAAGAAAAGGAATTTGAGGCCCAGTGCGGTGGCTCATGCCTGTAATCCCAGCACTTTGGGAGGCCGAGGCCGGCGGATCACCTGAGGTCGGGAGTTTGAGACCAGCCTGACCAACATGGAGAAACCCCATTTCTACTAAAAATACAAAAATTAGCCAGGCGTGGTGGTGCATGCTTGTAATCCCAGCTATTTGGGAGGCTGAGGCAGGAGAATTGCTTGAACCCAGGAGGCAGAGGTTATGGTGAGCCAAGATCACATCATTGTACTCCACCCTGGGCAACAAGAATGAAACTCCATCTCAAAGAAAAAAAAAAAAAGGACTTTGAAAAGTTGATTAGAATAAAATTTTAGTGCAGAAAACTCAGTCTTAAGGGAAATCTGAAATGAGAAAAACATTTTTATTTGAAGGCAGTGCAGTGTATTTTGGGTTGCAAGCATAAATGATTGCTTGATGTTTATTCTTCTTTCCAGAGCTGAAAAGTAATATTTTTGAGGAAAACAGCATCTATTGATGGAATGCTACATTTCTTTTCTTTTTTTTATTTATTATTTACTATTGATTAAAAAAAACTAACAGAGACGGGGTCTCGCCATGTTACCCAGGCTGGTTTCGAACTCCTGGGCTCAATCAGTGCTCCTGACTCAGCCTCCCAGAGTGCTGGGATTTATAGGTGGGAGCCGCCACACCTGGCCTAGAATGCTGTGTTTCAAATATGACCCAGAAACAGAGCTTCCAAGGTTGTAAAACATTAGAAAATGGAAAAACCATTATTCTGGAGACCCAAAAAGTACATCATATCAAAATTAGAACAAAGGACAGTGTTGATTTGTTTCTTTCATATAATTAGCAGTGCTTCTGTACAGACTTTTTTGAATTGAAATTTTAATTAAGATAATTGTAATTTCTTCTGCAGTTGTAAAAGATAATACAAAGGGATCTCTTGTACACTTTGCCTAGTTTCTCCCAATGGTAACAGTTTTGGGAAACTTATAACATCACAACCAGTATATTGACATCTGGTGTAATACACCAGCTTTATTAAAATTTCCCCAGTTTTATTTTTATTCATTTGTGTGTATATTAAATTTGGCACAATTTTGTCACTCATATAGGTTCATGTATCCACCACCATAGTCAATTTACAACAGTTCCAAGGAACAAGGACCCTTCATGTTCTTTTATAATCATAGCCTCCCCATATTTCTACACTCCAAACCTTAGTAACTATGAAACTGTCCTCCATTTCTAAAATTTCGTCATTTTCCAAATGTTATATAAATGGAATCATATAGAATGTAACCTTTTAGGATTGGCTCTCCCCCATCCCCCCAACTCAGCATAATTCCCTGGAGATTAATCCAAGTTGTGTGTATCATTATTATTTTTTTTTTTGAGACAGAATCTTGCTCTGTTGCCTAGGCTGGAGTGCAATGGCACGATCTCGGCTCACTGGAACCTCTGCCTCCTGGGTTCAAGTGATTCTTCTTGTCTCAGCCTCCCGAATAGCTGGGATTACAGGCGCCCGCCACCTTGCCCAGCTAATTTTTGTATTTTTAGTAGAGATGGGGTTTCACCACATTGGCTGGGCTGGTCTTGAACTTCTGACCTCAGGTGATCCACCTCACCTGCCTCAGCCTCACAAAGTGTTGGGATTACAGGCATGAGCCACCGTGCTGGGCCCAGTAGTGTTGTTTTGTTTTTTTTTTTTTTCTTTCTTTCCTTTTTCAATTGTTGAGTAGTTTACTTCATGGTATGTACCACAGTTTAATCTTCACCCATTGAGGAACATCTGGGCTGATTCCAATTTTTAGCTAATATGAATAAAGCTGCTAGGAATATTTTGTGTACAGGTTGTGTGATCATAAATGTTCATTTCTTTGGAATAAACACCCAAAACTGCAGTTGTTGGGTCACATAGTAATTGCATGTTTCATTTTATAAGAAACTACCAGACTGTTTCCAGAATGGCTATACCATTTTACACCTCCATCTTCAGCAGTGTATGAGTGCACTTTCTCTGCATCCTCACCAGCATTTGATAACGTTATCATACTATTTTGTACCTTAGTCATTCTGATAAGTGTGTAGTGTTAATCTCATTGTGGTTTTTAATTTGCATTTTCCTGATTGCCAAAGGTGTTGAAAAGTCCTTTTATGTGCTTATTTGCCATCTTTGGGAAAATGTCTGTTCCTATGGTTGCCCGTTTTCTAATTGGATTGTTTTTTAACTGTTGAGTTTTGAGAGTTCTTTGTACATTTAAAATTCTAGTCTTGACCAGGTGCAGTGGCTCATGCCTGTAATCCCAGCATTTTGGGAGGCTTAGGTGGGTGGGTTGCTTGAGACTAGCTTGGGCAACAAGCCCAAGAAAAAAATTAGCTGTATGTGGTGGTGTGCACCTGTAGTCCCAGCTACCTGAGAGACTGAGATGGAAGGATCAGCTGAGGCCAGGGAGGTTGAGGCTGCAGTGAGTTGTGATCAGTCCTGCCTGGGCGACAGACTATCTCACAAAAATAAAATAAAATTCTAGTCCTTTGTTGGATATGTGGTTTGCAGATATTTTCTTCTAGTCTGTAGCTTTTCATCCTCTTCACATGGGCTTTCACAGGGCAAACTTTTGGAAATTCGACGAGGTCTGACTTATAAATCATGCTTTTGGACTTTTCTCTCTTTTTGTGGATCATGCTTTTGGTGTTTAAGAACTCTGTCCGTCATAGATCCCAAATATTTTCTTCTATGTTTTCCTAAAAGTTTTATAATTTTATATTTTACATGTGACCCTATTTTGAGTTACTTTTGTATATGGTGTAGGGTTTAGGTTGAGGTCGACCTTTTTTTTTCTTTTTTTTTTTGCTTGTGGAAGGGATGTCTGGTTGCTCCCGTACCATTTATTGAATATGAAGGCCTTTCCCCCTCACCTAATTTCATATAGTTAATCAGATGATGTAGGTGTTCTCAAGGTTTCAGAGATTCTGTATGACCCGACAGGAATGAAAATTGACTTAGTGGTTGACTCTTGCCATAATTTACACTGTGCTTTCTGAAAGTTTTTTTTTCCTCTTTTTTTTTTTTTGAGATGGAGTTTAACTCTTGTTGCCCAAGCTGGAGTGCAGTGGCACGATCTTTGCTCACTGCAACTTCCACCTTCTAGGTTCAAGAAATTTTCCTGCCTCAGCTCCCAAGTAGCTGGGATTACAGGCACGTGCCACCAAGCCTGGCTAATTTTTGTATTTTTAGTGGAGATGGGGTTTCACCATGTGGGCCAGGCTGGTCTCGAAATTCTCACCTCAGGTGATCCTCCTGCCTCAGCCTGGGATTACAGGCATAAGCCACCATGCCTGGCCTAGATGAGAATTTTAACCTTTTATAATCTCATGCAACTCTCTGTTTTAATTCTTTGTTAAATTGGTATGCAGTGGTTACATTACTATGCCTGTATAAATATTCCATTTTGTCAAGTAGCCTACTCTATTTCCTTTCCTCTGAAGTTAAAAAGTCCTCTTTATTTGATTAATCTCCATCTTCCTCCAGCAACCTCTCAAAATGAATTTCCGCATAGCCAGACCACCAGATAAATAATCTTTTGGTTTCTATTGTTTTCCTGGTTTCCTCTCTGTTAGATATTTTCTCTGTCCTGCTTCAGTAATGGACTGGTTATTAATTATGCCTGGTTGCACAATTAATGCCTTGGGAATTTCCTAAGTGTCTCTCCTGTATGTGATACCCTGTGTTTTTGCAATACCTTTCTTTGTTGGTTTACTCCCTTTGAGCATATCATCCTATCGTAGCTTTTTGCTAAAAGGGTACATGGTAAAGGAAATTTTTTGAGGCCTTCCATGTTTGACAGTGTCTTAATTCTTCCCTTTTCACTCAGTTGAGTGTTTGACAAGGCATAGAGTTCTAGGTTGAAAACAATTTTCCCTTAGGACTTTGAAGACATTACTCCATTGTCTTCTAGTTGCTGACAGTTCTGATACCATTCTGATTCTTTATCCTTTATTAGTAGGATAATTATTTATTTATAGTAGCCTAGTTTATCTCTGGAAGATTTCTAATTTTTTAAATTCTTAATAAAAAATTTCATAATTATATACCTTGGTAGGTGGGTCTTTTTTTATAAATCGGTTGTTCTGGGTACTTGGTGGGCCTTTCCAGGTCCTTCCAACTTTGTTAATTTGTTCTACTGCCTGGGAGATTTCTTTGATTTTATCTTTTTACCTTTATATTGAAGGTTTTATTTCAGCTGTCATATTTTTAATTTCTAGTAGTTTTTTCTTGTCTATTCCTTAACTTTTTTTTTTTGTTTTTTGAGACAGGGTTTCACTCTGTCACCCAGGTTTGTGACAGTCTTACTGCAGCCTCAACCTCCTGGGGCCAAGCAGTCCTCCCACTTCAGCCTCCTGAGTGGTTGGGACCACAGGTGCATACCACCACCACACCTGGCTAATTTTTCTCTCTCTCTCTCTTTTTTTTTTTTTGTATACATGGGTCTCATTTTGTCTCCTGGGCTCAAGTGATTGTCCCACCTCAGCCTCCCAAAGTGCTGAGATTGATTACAGGTGTGAGTCCTTGTGCCTGGTCCTTACATTTTTTTGTTTGATTTTTCTTTTTAGAGACAGAGTCTTGCTCTGTCGCCCAGGCTAGAGTGCAGTGGTATGATCAGGGCTCTGCAGCCTCAACCTCCTGGGCTTAAGTGATTTTCCTGGGTTCAAGTGATCTTCCCACCTCGGCCTCCCAAGTAGCTAGGACTACAGGCATGTACCACTGCATCTGGTTAATTTTTAAATTTATTGTAGAGACTGGGCCTCACTGTGTTGTCCAGGCTGGTCTTAACTCCTGGGCTCAATTGATCCTCCTACCTTGGCCTCCCAAAGTGCTGGGATTTTAAGTGGGAGCCACCATGCCTGGCATAAATTTGTTTTTTAAAATTCTTGTTTTTTGAATGCACTGTTTTCTCTTCTTGGAGGATAGCTTATTTGATGCTTTCTTCTATTTCTTGTTTTCTCTTCCCTTCAAGTCCTCCCTTTTTGCCCCCTCCCCCTTGTTTTATTGTATATTTTATTTTGGAAGCCTTCCTCAAATGATTGTTGATTTCAGGCTGCACATTCATAATTATGAATGAGTCATTAAAAGCCAGGTGTGGTGGCTCACACCTGTAATTCCAGCACTTTGGGAGGCTAAGGTGGGTGGATCACGAGGTCAAGAGATCGAGACCATCCTGGCCAACATGCTGAAACACTGTTTTTACTAAAAATACAAAAAAAAAAAAAAAAAAAAATTAGCCTGACGTGGTGGTGAGCTCCTATGGTCCCAGCTACTCGGGAGGCTGAGGCAGGAGAATCGCTTGAACCCAAGAGGCAGAGGTTGCAGTGAACCGAGATCACGCCACTGCACTACAACCTGGGCAACAAAGTGAGACTCTGTCTTGAAAAAAAAAAAGTCATTAAAAGCCCGGTGAGGTGACTCAAGCCTATAATTCCAGCACTTTGGAAGGCTGAGGAAGGCGGATCAGGAGGTCAGGACCAGCCTGATCAACATGGTGAAAGCCTGTCTCAACCAAAAATACAAAAATTAGCCAGGCATGGTGACGTGCACCTGTCATGCCAGCTACTCAGGAGGCTGAGTCAGGAGAATCGCTTTAACCCGGTAGGCAGAGGTTGCAGTGAGCTGAGATCCCACCACCGCACTCCAGGCTGGGCGACAGAGCAAGACTCAGTCTCAAAAACAAACAAAAAAAAAGTCATTAAAAAGATGTTTGCAGCAGGACGTAGTGGCTTATGCCTGTAATCTTAGCACTTTGGGAAGCTGAGACAAGAGGATTGCTTGAGCCCAGGAGTTTGAGACCAGCCTGGGCAACATAGGGAGACCCCCATCTCTTCAAAAAATTTAAAAAAAAAAAAATTAGCTGATCATGGTGGTTCACACCTGTAATCCCAGCTACTTGAGAGGCAGATGTAAGTAGATTGCTTGAGCCTGGGAGGTTGAGGCTGTAGTGATCCATGATCACGCCACTGTTCTCCAGCCTGGGTGACAGAGAGACCCAGTCTCAAAGAAAAGATGTTTTCGAGGTCTGTAAACATGGGCAGGGCTTTTCACTGGTGGGCTCTGCTACAAGATGATGGAACAATGAGCCTATTTTTTTTTTTTTTTCACTGAGAGAGATTCCAAACATTAATGTCTGTTGGTCTTGTTTATGGAGCCATTCTGTTCCTTCAGAGAGACTCAGATCACCTGCCTCGAGTGTGGGGAGGAGAATGTAAGCTTCACTGCTTGCTTGCTTGAATCTGAGCAGCTAAAGGAACTTGGGTGGGCAGGTGTGGGGTTAACTTTAGTTTCATTATACACATTTGTATTTAATCTCCTTATTTTTTCAAATCTCCCTGTCTGTAGTCTCATTCCCATACTCCATTTAACTTGGTGTTCCTGAGTGTGTCTGTTGCAGATTTTCTAGAGAATGAGCCTTTAGATGCCTACTTGGTCTTGAGGGTTGACAATATTGCTATGTGAGATGGAAGCTATGTATTGGGGTGTCCTTATATAGAGCCCTCACTTTCTGCCTTGGTGTCTGATACCTCTTATTGCTAAACCCTCCCAAATGAATTGACTTGTTCCTCTCTGGTGTCTTCAGTGGGCCCTTGAAGTCATAAGCTTCTTTGTTTTCATCTACTGTGGTTACAGTTGCAATGTCTATTCATTGAAATGGCCGAAAAGTTTATATTTCTTGTTTTTTCTATGTTGGTGTGACTTTGGAGAGAAGGGGTTAGAAAGATCTTTCTCTACTATCTCAACTGGAAGGTGAGGTGATTTTTGACTTCAAATGATTTTTGACTCCACTTTTTTAAAACTCGTAACATGTAGTAGAATTGGGGTGAATGATATTTTGCTATTGTTTTTGTAAATATTCAGTCCTCCTCCTTCAAAATAATGAGATTTTTGTTATTTAGGATAGTGGTATGTAGTATTGAATCCAAGTAGTTCCACCACTATTCAGATCAGTGACATTTAAAGGAGACAACTTGAATTTAGATGTGTAATTCTTGGCTGATTTACTTGGGAGGAAATGGAGTATTTTTGCTTTTTTTTTTTTTTTTTTTTTTTTTCTGAGACGGAGTCTCGCTCTGTCGCCCAGGCTGGAGTGCAGTGGCCGGATCTCAGCTCACTGCAAGCTCCGCCTCCCGGGTTCACGCCATTCTCCTGCCTCAGCCTCCCGAGTAGCTGGGACTACAGGCGCCCGCCACCTCGCCTGGCTAGTTTTTTGTATTTTTTAGTGGAGACGGGGTCTCACCGTGTTAGCCAGGATGGTCTCAATCTCCTGACCTCGTGATCCACCCGTCTCGGCCTCCCTAAGTGCTAGCATTACAGGCTTGAGCCACCGCGCCCAGCCAATATTTTTGCTTTTTGAACAAAGTAGAAATGTAGTCTTAAATTTCAGTCTTATGCTCTTGATGGATACTATTTTATAGGATACTGAATAGCAAGTGATTCAGCAAATTCATGATCTATTAGAGGATTTCAGTGGGTCCTATGTATCATAGCACTTGGCATTGAATAATAAGTTACCATTCTTGATTTTTTGCTGGTGTGGAACCTCCTGGTAAATATTTGTGCTTACAAAGTGGGAATATTGTTCATCTACCTCGTTATATATCTTAGTCTTACATAAATGCTTTTGCTTTCCTTAAATTAGATACTAATGAACAAGTGTATATTTCTTTTCTTTTTTTCTTTTATTTTTTGAGACAGAGTCTCACTCTGTCACCCAGGCTGGAGTGCAGTGGCACAGTTTCGGCTCACTGCAACCTCTGCCTTTCGGGTTCAAGCGATTCTCCTCCCTCAGCCTCCTGAGTAGCTGGGATTACAGGCGTGTGCCACCACGCCCGGCTAATTTTTGTGTTTTTAGCAGAGACGGTGTTTCATCATGTTGGTGAGGCTGGTCTAGAACTCCTGACCTCGTGATCTGCCTGCCTCAGCCTTCCAAAGTGCTGGGATTACAGGCATGAGCCACCGTACCCAGCTTCTTTTTCTTTTCTTTTTTTTTCCTTTTTTTGAGATGGAGTCTCTCTGTCGCCCAGGGTGGAGTGCAATGGCGTGATCCTGGCTCACTGCAACCTCTGCCTCCTGAGTTCAAGTGATTCTCCTTCCTTAGCCTCCTGAGTAACTGGAATTACAGGCACCCACCGCCACGCCAGGCTAATTTTTTTGTATTTTTAGTAGAGACTGGGTTTCACCATGTTGACCAGGCTGGTCTCAAACTCCTGACCTCAGGTGATCCACCTGTCTTGGCCTCCCAAAGTACTAGGATTACAGGTGTGAGCCAGCACACCCGGCCTAATGTTTGTATTTTTAGTAGAGACGGGGTTTCACCATGTTGACCAGGCTTGTCTCGAACTCCTGACCTCAGGTGATCCACCTGCTTCAGCCTCCCAGCGAGCTGGTATTAAGACGTGAGCCACCGCACCTGGCCAGATAGGTGTGTAGTTCTAAAAAATTTAGTAGTTTCTTTTTGCATATTTTAGTGTGGGGATATATATTGAGCATAGTTAATAGGCAAGAGTGCTATGGAAGGTAAATACAATATCAGAATAGTTGTTCAAACATTAACTCTTTGTTTAAGAGATTAAGCATTTTTAAAACTTTTTCATTATTTTGAAAAATTTCTAACACAGGAAAGTTAGAACACTCATTAGGGTGAATCCCCTTAGATCTTCCAGATTCACCAATTGTCAGCATTTTTCTACATTTGTTTTTGTATCTCTCAAGATAGTTTATTTTGCTTGTGATGTAATGTCTCATTCAAAATAGATTAAATTAACCAAGCCTGATGGCACATACCTGTAGTCCCAGCTACTTGGGAGGCTGAAGTGGGAGGATTGCATGAGACCAGGAGGTGGAGGTTGCAGTGAGCTGAGATCACGCCACCGCACTGCAGCCTGGGTGACAGAGTGAGATCCTGCCTAAAAAAAAAAAAAAAAAATTAAAGATCTGCATTTTGAGATGAGCATAGTCTTTTTTTATGAACTAGAAAATTAAGTTATAATCCCCCTGCATTTGCCGCTTATTTAAAAAAAAAAAAATGGAGGCTTTTAATATGTTAGGCACCCTCTACTAAGCACTAGGGATCCAATGGTGAGTAGTATACAGTTGGCGGCTGCTCTTGTCTAGTTTCAAGTCTAGTGGAGGATTCTTAGAAGTGCACTAAAATACCACTACTTTCTCATCATCTGAAGTTAGAATATGATTCTCAGTATCTTTGTTTCTCTTCTAAAACATTTTACACTATGGGAAATACGGGCTTTATGCCTTTTAAGTCACTGTTTTTGTTTTTTGAGATAGTAGCTGGGATTACAGGCATGCGCCACCATACTTGGCTAATTTTTTAAAATTTATTTTATTATTTATTTATTTATTTATTTATTGAGCTAGATTCTCACTCTTTCTCCCAGGCTGGAGAGCAGTGATGTGATCTTGGCTCACTGCAACCTCCACCTCCCGGGTTCATGCAATTCTCTTGCTTCAGCCTCCTGAGTAGCTGGGACTACAGGTGCGCACCACCGTTCCCAGCTAATTTTTTGTGTTTTTAGTAGAGATGGGGTTTCAGCATGTTGTCCAGGCTCGTCTCAAAACTCCTGACCTCAGGTGGTCTGCCTGCCTCAGCCTTCCAAGGTCCTGGGATTACAGGTATGAGCCACTCTGCCTGGCCTAATTTTTGTATTTGTAGTAGAGATGGGGTTTTGCCATATTGGCCAGGCTGGTCTCAAATTTCTCACCTCAAGTGATCCACCTGCCTTGGCCTCCCAAAGTGCTGGGATTACAGGTGTGAGCCACCATGCACCTGGCCTGTGTTTTTCTGTTTTGTTTTCTTATCTTACATAGTTACTGTTGATGTACCTCCAGAAAGATGTACAAGTTTTTTTTTTTTTTTTTTTTTTTTTTTGAGACAGGGTCTCACTCTGTCACCCAGGATAAGCACAGTGGCAAATTCACAGCTCACTGCAGCCTCAAACTTCAGGCTCAAGCGATCCTTCCACCTCAGCCTCCCAAGTAGCTGGAATGACAGGCACACACCACCACACCTGGATTACTTTTTTTTTTAATAGAGATGAGATTTCTCTGTGTTGCCCAGGCTGGTCTCAATCTCAAACTCAAACTCAAACTCAAGGGATCCTCCTGCCTCAGCCTCCCAAAGTGTTGGGATTACAGGCGTGAGCCACCATATCTGGCCTTTCTTTTTCTCTTTTTTCCTTTTTTTGACACGGAGTCTTGCTCTGTCCCCAGGCTAGAGTGCAGTGGCGTGATCTCGGCTCACTGCAACCTGTGCCTCCCAGGTTTGGGCGGTTCTCATGCCTCAGCCTCACCAGTAGCTGGAACTACAGGTGCGTGCCACCACACCCAGCTAATTTTTGTAGTTTTAGTAGAGACGGGGTTTCACCATGTTGGCCGGGATGGTCTGGATCTCCTGACCTCATGATCTGCCTATCTTGGCCTCCCAAAGTGCTGGGATTACAGGTGTGAGTCACCGCGCCCGGCCCTTTTTTTTTTTTTTTTTTTTTAAGATGTAGATGTTTAAACACCCAGTTTAGTAAGACCACATTTATCTGGAGATTAGTCTTTTATCAATCTCTGAGTACCATCCAGACTCAAAATAAACAAGATGTATTTTCTTGTATTCCCTAAATTATTTATTGTTTTTCTTGAGACAGATTCTAGGTCTCTCACCCTGGCTAGAGTGCAGTGGTGTGATCGTAACTCACTGTAACCTTGAACTCTTGGGCTCAAGCAGTCTTACCCATTAGCCTCCTGAGTAGCTAGGACTACAGGTGCATGCCACCACACCCAGCTAGGTTTTGTTTTTTGTAGAGGCGAAGTTTTGCAATGTTGCCCAAGTTGGCCTTGAACTCCTGGCCTCAAGCAATCCTCTTGCCTCCTAAAGTGCTGGAATTATAGGTGTGAGCCACTGAGCCTTTCCCTAAAAACTGTGTGGTGCCAACTATGAAGGACTCTTTATGATCTGACAGTAAACTTGTACTTTGCTGTATAGAGGCGTCGTGAGTGGCAGCATTAGCTCTATGCCACGTATTTCTGGTACTGCCGCTGGCTGGGCCAGTTGGTACCATTAACTTAGGGAATATGCAAGAAGGAGCAGATCTCAGAGGCATGATATTCCATGTTGTGACATGTGCTTGTAGGATATCTAGGTTAACGTGTCCAGTAGACATTTCTGTGTTATGTCTGGGAGGTAAGGAGTGGAATCTAGTCTTGAGAAATAAAAGTACTTGAAGTCATAGTGGCTTTGATGAGTATGGAGTGAGAAGACCTCCAAAAACGAAGGAAGCTGGGCATGGTGTGGGTGCCTGTAGTCCCAGCTACTGGGAGACTGGAGGCAGGAGGATTGCTTGAGCCCAGGGATTTGAGATTGCATTGTGCACAGTTGCGCCTATGAATAGCCATTGCACTCCAGCCTGGGCAACACAGACAGTCTCTTAAAAACAAACAAACAAACAAACAAACAAACTGTAAGGAATACCAACATTTAAGGTATAGACAAGATAGGAATCCAGCCAAGAAATTAAGAAGCAGTGTTTGGGGGGATGGTGTAGAGAAAAATAACATGGATTAGTTAAAATTTGTTTTGTCCCTTGTTTGACTAAAGGCAAGTTTGTTTCTTTTCTTTTCTTTTCTCTTTTTTTCTTTTCTCTTTCTCTCTCTTTTTCTTTCTTTCTCTTTCTTTTCTTTTCTTTCTTTCTTTCTTTCTTTCTTTCTTTCTTTCTTTCTTTCTTTCTTTCTTTCTTTCTTTCTCTTTTTTTTCTTTTCTTTCTTTTCTCTCTTTCTTTTCTCCCTCTCTCCTCCCTTCTTTCCTTTTCTCTCTTTCAAGATGGGGTCTCACTGTGTCGACCAGGCTGGAGTGCAATGGTGCGATCTCTGCTCACTGCAACCTCTGCCTCCCGAGTTCAAGTGATTATCTCACCCCTGCCTCCCCAGTAGCTGGGATTTACAGGCAGGCGCAACCATGCTCGGCTAATTTTTGTATTGTTAGTAGAGACGGGGTTTCACCATGTTGGCCAGTCTGGTCTCAAACTCCTGACCTCAAGGTATCCACCTGCCTTGGCCTCCCAGAGTGCTGGGATTACAGGCATGAGCCACTATGCCCAGCATAAAAAACTAAAGGCTAGTTTTAAAGTCTCTTGGAACTTCTCTTTTAGATAGGGGCTGATAACACCTACTTTGAAAAAATTGATTGAATTAAATGGAATGATGTGAAGTGTAGTACAGGGCTTGCACCATAGTAGATACTCAGATATTTGCTAAGAAGACTAAAAATCTTGGAGGTGTCCTTGATGCCTCCTTCACTTATATCTCATGTTAGCAGATTCTTTTGGATTCACCTCCAGAATTTCCCTGCTTCTCATTATCTCCACTGCTACCAGCCTGGCCCATGACACCATCATGTTGCCTGGATTATTGTAAGTTCTTAGCTGGTCTTCTTGCTTCCTTTCTTGTCCTCTACAACTGCTTCTTGACAAGGGGGAACCTATAATGATTCATTTAAAATTGAATTCATATATGTCACTCTTCTACTCCTCTGCTTAGAACCTTCAGTGGCTTTCAATTTCAGAAGGAACATGTAAGACTCAGTGGCCCTAGATGATGTTCTGATGCTTTTTTCTTTTCTTTTTTTTTAATTGAGACAAGGTTTTGCTATGCTGCTCACTCTGGCCTGGAACTCCTGGGTGCAAGCAGTCCTTCCACCTCAGCCTCCCAAGTAGCTGGAATTACAGATGTACACCACTGTACTGTGCCCCGGCTAAATCTGATACCTCTTTGCTTTGAGCTTCAACTCCTATCTTAGATGGTTTGTTTTGTTTACCCTGCAACAATTCATCATCTTTGCTCTCTTTTGAACTTGCCAAGCACAAGGACCTGCCTCAGGACCTGTGCACTTGTTCTCTGGCTGTAGCCACTCTGCCTAGGTACTTACTTGCATGATATATTCTCTGATTTCTTCCAGGTTTCTGCTCAGATACCATTTTATCAGTGAAGTCTTCCCTTTCTGTCCTATAATAAAATAGCAACAGCTCCCCTCTTCCCGTTCAGATCTACCATTAGGCTTACCTGACTTCTACACAGTAGTTAATATGACTTCTGATTACGTTTTACTTGTTTTGTTAATTGACCATCTCCTTTAGAATCTGAACTGCTGAGGTTAGGGATGTCTGCTCATCTCCCTAGGACAATGCCTGTACATTCTCAAATATTTGAAAGACAAAAATTATTTAATAACTGTTTCTAGTGATCTCTAAACCATAGACCACATTTAACAGTTGTGTATCTTAAATACAGTTCCTTGTATTTAAGGAATACAGGTGCTTTAAATATAGGTGCTTTATAAAAGTTGATGTTGCGGTGTGAAGTATTATACTAATTGCTTGTTTGCTTTACCAGTTTGGAAATCTGTACTTGATCATTAACAATGGACTCTTTGTTTAGGAGCCCCAACAAACTTAAAGTTGGAGATGCAGTATATTTTTGTTTTGCTAATGTATTCATTCATTCGAATGTTTGAATAGTCCAGTATGTGCTGGATATTGGGGATATGGCAGCAAAGTTCTTCTCTTATGAAATTTTATTCTAGTGGGAGAGACAGATGTATCAAATAAACACAACCTACTAGAATATAACTTCTAACGTTTAGTAACATAAACAAGCATACATTACAGTAACCCTTAGTTTAGGGATTTTGTTTTTTTAACCAAAATGCAAAATTTGAGAAGCACATAGTAAGTAAATGTTTCAGAAATTTGTTGGAGTAAAAATTGTGAGTACTGTGGTATAAAAATTGTAATTACTCAGCAAGTTAAAAATAGAATTACCATATGATCCAGCAGTCCTACTTCCAGGTATATATCCCAAAGAACGGAAAGCAAGGTTTTGAGATCTTTGCATACCCATGTTTATAAAACAGCACCATTCACAATAGCCAAGAGGTGGAAACAACTTAACTGTCCATTGATGGTTATCAGGAGCTGGGGGAGGGAAGGGATGAAGGGGATTTGTTTAACGGGTGTGGAGTTTCATTTCTGCAAGGTGAAAAGGTTCTGGAGATGTGTTTCACAACATTGAAAATTACTACTGAATTGTACACTTAAAAATTGTTAAGGTGGTAAATTTTAACAATTTTGATGTGTTTTAAATTATGTGTTTTTTTTTTTTAACTACAATAAAAATATTAAACTAGGTTGGGATTGCGTAGTATAGTTTAGGCCATACCATCTGGTCATGTTCTAA
Organism: Piliocolobus tephrosceles; assembly: GCF_002776525.5. Classification (NCBI taxonomy): domain Eukaryota; kingdom Metazoa; phylum Chordata; class Mammalia; order Primates; family Cercopithecidae; genus Piliocolobus; species Piliocolobus tephrosceles. The sequence continues at coordinate 26,108,710 of NC_045448.1, forward strand.
GAACACATAACAATAGCTAGAATTGGAGGTAGAGGCAGATTACTTATAATGCCAGTCTTTTTATAAATCCTCCATAATTGGCAAGAGTTTGAAGAAGCTTGTTTGGATTTAGAATTTGTGAATTCATGTGAATGCTATGAATTCTCTAATATGGAGGGGAAAAGAGGAAATTCTTGAACAACTGCTGTGTGCCTGGCACTGTGTGAAGTGCTTTTATATATATTACCCTGTTTCATTTTGTTCTTACAGTAGTTCATGTGTGTGTGTGTGTGTGTATGTGTGTGTTTGAGACGGAGTCTCGCTCTGTTGCCCAGGCTGGAATGCAGTGGCATGATCTTGGCTTACTGCAAGCTCCGCCTCCTGGGTTCATGCCATTCTCCTGCCTCAGCCTCCTGAGTAGCTGGGACTACAGGCGCCCACCACCACGCCCAGCTAATTTTTTGTATTTTTAGTAGAGACAGGGTTTCACCATGTTAGCCAGGATAGTCTCCATCTCCAGACCTCATGATCTGCCTGCCTCGGCCTCCCAAAGTGCTGGGATTATAGGTGTGAGCCAACACGCCCGGCCTGTTCTCACAGTAGTTCTCTGAGGAAAATTGTATATCCTTATTTCACCAGTGAGAAAATTTTGGATTCGAAACATTAGGTAATTTATCAAAGAAGGTTATGTAGCTAAAAGTAAGTGGTAGAACCAGAACTGTTAACCTAGGTCTGTCAGACTCCAGGAACCATATTCTTTCTATCACAGTATGCCAGAGAAGCTGGAAATGGAGATTTTTTTTTAAATAAAGGAATACTGAATACTTATTAGTTACAAAAACACAACAAAAATTTTGCTGGCCAGAGTTGAATGTCTGGCAAGATGGTTACAGAGCTTCCATTTTGCTTGAAAAAACTTCATTGAAAAATAGCTTCTAGATGAGTGATTTTTTCAGTTACTTATAATTTTGGGAGTGGTTATAGACAGACTAGATGTAATTTCTTTATATACAAGAACTTGATTTGCTTTTTTAAAAATGTAGGTTGAAAGAGCTGATACTCAGTTGAAATCTTTTTTCCCATTTATTTCTCTCTCTCTCTCTCTTTTTTTTTTTTTGAGACGGGGTCTGGCTCTGTCACCTGGGCTGGATTGTGGTGGTGCCATCTCAGCTCAAAACTGCAACCTCTGCCTCCCAGGCTCAAGCTATCCTCCCATCTCAGTGCCCCCAAGTAGCTTGGACCACAGATGCACACCACCAGGCCCAGCTAATTTTTTTGTGATTTTTGTAGAGACAGGATTTCGCCATGTTGCCCAGGCTGATGTTGAACTCCTGAGCTCAAGTGATCTGCCCACCTGTGCCTCCCAAAGTGCTGGAATTACAGGTGTGAGCCACCGTGCCCAGCCCTGTTTTCTTTTGAGAGGGTCTTGCCCTGTCACCCAGACTAGAGTACAGTGGCACAGACTAGGCCACCACAGCTGTGATCTTGTTGGCTGCCGAAGTAGCTAATATTACAGGTGCATACCACCATACCTGGCTAATTAAAAACATTTTTTTTGGTAGAGACAGGGTCTTGTTAGGTTTCCCAGGCTGATCTTGAACTCCTGCCCTCCATTAATCCTCCTGCCTTGGGCTCCCAAAGTACTGCGATTGTAGGTGTGAGCCATTGTCCCCAGCCTTATTTATCTTGCTTAACGGTAATTTTAAGCAGACATCTCTCTTCACTTAATATCTCCCCCCACTCCCCACCTTATTTTTGAGACAGAGTGTCACACTGTCACTCAGGCTGGAGTGCAGTGCTACGATTTCGGGTCACTGCAGCCTTGACCTCCTGGGCTCAAGTGCTCCTCCTTCCTCAGCCTCTCATGTAGCTGGCTAATTTTTTTTTTTTATACAGACAGGGTCTCACTTTGTTGCCCAGGCTAAACATCAGATGCCTCTAAAGGAATCTGCTGAAACAGCAAAATCTTTTACCATGAACAGTTGATAGTTCTAGGAGCTTGCAGAAAAGGGGTGGAGTTGGGGTTTCTGTATGTGATATCTTTTTTGGTTCAGAATAATTTTTTTTTTTTTTGTGGTAAGTTACTATAGTAAGGGTAATTTCCAATAATAGGCAATAATATATACATCTGTTTTTGTTGGAATTATATTTATTTAAACTTAAATTTTAAAAAGTAGTGCGTTTAGTTTAAAAACACAGTAATAGATTGTATAGCATAGAAAGTATGAATACTATAATCCTTTATTGCAGCCCATCCTCTGCTCCATAGCCGTAGTGTAATTTTGGTGGCAGTACTTTTTCAGTGGATCTATGTATTATGATGCTTTTATTTGGAAGTGACAGCCCATCCCCTCCCCCCCAAACAAACAAAACTACAAAAATACACCGGGCATAGTGGCACATGCCTGTAATCCCAGCACTTTGGGAGACTGAGGTAGGCAGATCGTTTGAGGCCAGGAGTTTGAGACCAGCGTGGTCAACCTGGCGAGACCCCAACTCTACTAAAAATACAAAAATAAGCTGGACATGGTGATGCGTACCTGTAATCTCAGCTGTTCAGGAGGCTGAGGCACAAGAATTGCTTGAACGACGGAGGCAGAGGTTGCAGTGAGCAGAGATCACACCACTCCACTCTATCCTGGGCAACAGAGTGAGACTCTGTCTCAAAAAACATAAATAAATAAGAAAGAAAAAGAAAAAAAAAAAACCTTCAAACTGGCTTGAACAACAACAAAAAGTTTAAAGAACTTTAACCTTCTAAAGAAGTGCCACTTCTAGGGTTGGTTTGTTGAGCAACCTCATCAAGAATCTAAGTTATCTTGGCCAGGTGTGGTGGCTCATGCCTGTAATCCCAGCACTTTGGGAGGCTGCGGCAGGAGGATCAGCTGAGGTCAGGAGTTCGAGACCAGCGTGGCCGATGTGGTGAAACCCTCTCTCTATTAAAAATACGAAAATTATCTGGGCATGGTGGCAGGTGCCTGTAATCCCAGCTACTCGGGAGACTGAGGCAGGAGAATGGCTTGAATGCGGGAGGCGCGGGTTGCAGTGAGCCGACGTTGCACCATTGCTCTCCAGACTGGGCGATAAGAGTGAAACTCCATCTCAAAAAAAAAAAAAAAAAAAAAAAAAAGGCAAGAATCTAGTTCTCTTTAAAGTCTAATGGTTAATCTATTAGACTGTCCTCCTCAGGCTAGCTTTCTTGTGTAGATAGCTTTGGCAGTTTTAGACTCCAGTCATATTGGACAGATTGTCTGAGAGAAGAGGGACCCATCTCTTCCTTATGTCCCTGTTCCCTTTCAGCCTTTTATTTTGAAAAGTTTCATACCTGCTGATACTCTGAAAGAATTGTGCAATTGAGCATATAACTTTCATGTAGATTTTCTCATTATTACCATTTTATTACATTTGCTCACTCACATTCTTTGTGTGATTTTTTTTTTTTTGCTAGACCATTTGAAAATTTGAAAAGTAAGCTACAGATGTTTTGACACTTCATCTCTAAATACTTTAGCGTGTACCTCTTCAAAACAAGAACATTGTCTTATGTAAGCACAGTATCATTACATGCAAGAAGGTTAATATTAGTCAGTAATAAGTACCTTATAATCTTTATTCAAGCTTTCTCACTTTTTTGCATTTTGGGAAGTAGTGGTACTGGCAAGATGTCTAGAGTTCAATTCAGAATCATGCATTGAATTTAATTACCTTGTCTCTTTATATTCCTTAATCTAGAACAAATCCAGTCATTACATTGACATTTTTGGGTGAGTCTTAATAGAATGTTTCACAATTTGTTTTCTCACCATTAGATTCAAATCAAACATTTTAATACTGTATAGGTATTTCCTTTTTATTTTTGAGAGACAAGAGCCTTACTCTTTCGCCCAGGCTGGAGTGCAGTGGTGCGACACCTCAGCTCGCTGCAACCTCTGCTTCCCAAGTTCAAACGAGTCTCCTGCTTCAGCTTCCCAAGTAGCTGGGACTACAGGCATGAGCCACTATGCCTAGCTAATTTTTGTATTTTTTAGTAGGTAATGGGGTTTTGCTATGTGTTGGCCAGGTTGGTCTCGAACTCCTGACCTCAGCTGATCTGCCCGCCTTGGCGGTAACGTCTTTCTCAGTTCATCACAGTAGGAGCTGCTTAATGTCATTTTGTTCTAATTTTGGAGATACTAAATTTGAGCCTTTTGGTAGGATATAGCCTGCCATATTTCTTCATTGAAAGTACTCTTCCCCTTTGTAATTAATAAATAATAAGGAGGGCCAAATCCTGTGATAAAGCCAAGGATATATAAGCACTCAAGCTTTTGCTTTGGTGATTACAGATGTTTATTTTTTTGCTTTAATGAATACAACTGTTTTTGAAAATAGTTTTTGTAGAGGTTTTGTTTTTGTATTTTGAGATGGGGTCTCACTCTGCCACCCAGGCTGGGATGCATCTCGGCTCACTGCAACGTCCACTCCTGGGCTCAAGCAATCCTCCCACCTCAGCCTTGTGAGTAGATGGGACTACAGGGATGTGCCACCACGCCTGGCTAATTTTTTGGGGAAATTGGGTTTTTTCGTTTTTTGTAGAGATGGGGTGCACACCATGTTGCCCAGGGTGGTCTCAAACTCCTGAGCTCAAGTGAACCACCTGCTTTGGCCTCCCAAAGTGCTGGGGTTACAGTGCTGGGAGCCACTGTGACCAGCCTGAAAATAGTTTTTAAATAGGTAAAATGAACAAATTATTCAGCAAATGAACAAATATTTCAACAAATTATGTAATCATTTTAACACCCTCTTTCTCTTTCAAGAATGTTTCAGTTTGGGCTGGGTGTGGTGGCTCATGCCTGTAATCCCAGCACTTTGGGAGGCTGAAGTGGGAGGATCTCTTGAAGCCAGGAGTTGGAGACCAGTGTAGTCAACCTAGCAAGACCCCCGTCTCCACACGTGTGCACACACTCACTGTCTTAGCTGGGTATGGTGGTGTGTACCTGTAGTCCCAGCCACTCAGGAGGCTGAGGCAGGAGGATCACTTCAGCCCAGGAGTTTGAGGTTGCAGTGAGCTATGATCATGCCACTGCAGGCTCTGTAACCTGGGCGACGGAGTGAGACACTGGCTCTTTAAAAGAGTGTTTCAGTTTGGATAGTAAGTTACATGGTCATTCCAGCCATTAGGCATATGCAGTTTTTCATTGTGCCTATAGTGAATATTCAGTGTGTTAGTTGACTGACTGAACAGCAATGCTTGTTAAAAACATGATCCTAGGAAGAAGGAAAAAAAAAAATGACCCAGGTAGACTCATTCTTTGTGCATATTTGTGTGCCTTTATTAGCTGTATCTTTAATGCGTGTTCCTTGTGTTTTTCTGGATTGTTTTCTCCAGTATGGCTATGTATATTTAATAGAATTTTTTACAGCCCTCCAAGTTGTATTTTATGGTTGATAAATTAGAAATTGTCAGCACTTTCATTTGGCACTTCCCTGTTTGCAAGCTTTTGTTTTCAACAATTGCAATTTGCCAAAGACTTCAAAACCTGAAGTTTTTTTTGTGTGTGTGTGTGTGGCACTTCAGTTTATTGAATACTTTGAATATTTCCACCTGACTAGAAAACATTTAATGATTTTAGAAAACATTCAACCAAAATCAGAAGACTCGTTTATAAAAAACTTGATACCATTGTAGGACACTTAAGTTGATTTATGAAGTAGTTCTTCAAAGGCTCAAGCATTTCCAGAAATATCATTGATGACATGTAACAGAAATCACATGCTGTCATTTATATGTATTTAATATGTAAATTGTCATGTTGATCACAGATTGTATAGTTCAGTTACTATGTATATTTATACATTTCCACATCTACAGCAGATGTTTGAGTTGGTGAAATATTATAGTCTTTTTGCATATAGTTTAATGAGTAGTATGTACTCCATAATCATTTCAAGTATACTTTTTGTCTTATCCTTTTTTTGTTTTAGCTTAGTGGGAATATTGTTTTTACCATGACAGTCTACTTAACCAAAATTTGTATTCTCATCACTAAAACAAAAATTTTATCTTCAGTGTTACATGTTTTTAAACAGAATTCACAACATATATAGTAATATGAGATGTTTTACTTTGAACAGAGTTGACTTTCAAAAGCTTTATTTTGATTCCATGAATTGGATGAAGGAAATCAAGCAGTTAATGTGATGATGGTTTTTCTATGGAAGAGATCTCATGATGGTGATAAACTTGCATCAGCTGTCTCTGGGAATTTCTGCTAGTGAAGCCAACATGAACAATTACGGGTTTTTTTTTTTTTTTTTCCCCCAGTGGACAAGAAAACTTGGAATTGAAAAAAAGATTTAGAAGAACAGCCATTGGATCTAATTACAAGTTTTGTTTCACAGAATGTTTTGTAAAGGCATCTTTTACAGCTGCATGTATTGTCATTTTCTGACAAAATTTTACAATAACTGCTTATTGCCTTTGAATTAAATGTTGATTGTATTAGTCTGTTCTCATGCTGCTATGAAGAAATACCAGAGACTGGGTAATTTATAAAGAAAGAGGTTTAATTGACTCACAGTTCCACATGGCTGGGGAGGCCTCAGGACATTTACAGTAATTGTGGAAGGCAGGGCGGCAGGAGAGGGAATGAGAGACTATCGAAGCCCGTAATAAAACTGTCAGATCTCGTGAGAACTCACTCTCATGAGAACAGCATGGAGGTAACTACCCCTATGCTTCAGTTACCTCCTACCAGGTCCTCCCCATGACTCTTGGGGATTATGGGATCTGTAATTCAAGATGACATTTGGGTGGGGGACACAGCAAAACCATATCATATCATCAAATTTTTTTTTTTTTTTTTTTTTTTTTTTTGAGACCGAGTCTCACTCTGTCACCCAGGCTGAAGTGCAGTGGTACGATCTTGGCTCACTGCAACCTCCACCTCCTGGGTTCAAGTGATTCTTCTGCCTCAGCCTCTTGAGTAGCTGGGACTAGAGGCGCACGCCACCACGACAGGCTAATTTTTGTATTTTTAGTAGAGATGGGATTTCTCCATGCTGGCCAGGCTTGTTTTGAACTCCTGACCTCAAGTGATCCACCTGCCTCAGCCTCCCAAAATGCTGGGATTATAGGTGTGAGCCACCGTGCCAGGCTAATTTTTGTATTTTTTGGGCAACCTGCTGTTTTGCTCAAGCAGGTCTCAAACTCCTGGGCTCAAGTGATCCTCCTGCCGTGGCCTTCCAAAGTGCTGGGTTTACAAGTGTGGACCACCTCATCTAGCCAAATGTTGATGCTTCTTCAGATTTGCTGCTTGAAATCATTGTTATTGCTTTAAATATATACTTGAGTGCATTGCTATCTAAAGGGCTTATTTCAAAATACATAGATTAGTTGTAGATATACACTGAATAACAATGAAAAGGTCATTGTAGCAAAAGGGTTTGATACTGTGTCTGTATACTCTATGAAACGACCACTCATACACATTTCCCATGTATATATTTTTGCCATGTTTCCTACTGATCTCACTGACAGTATTTTTATGGCTTCTTTTTGGCTGAGGAACTGGCTATGGCACAGATGATGGGTGGGGGCAGCAGCCTCAAATATTCTCCTTCCAGCAACTGTCAAGACCTGAGGGAGGGAGTTAGCTGCCTGTTACCATACTTGATAGTGACCTGGTGTCCTAAAAAGGAAAATGTCAGTTGTTTCAAATTTGTAAAGAGTTGAGAAAAGAGGCAGACTACCACTAGTCATCTTGTTAGATTTAATCATGTGTTAAAATGTGATAGCTGTTTACAGTGCACATCTCACATGACTACTGTGTAAGACCTTGTCAGAAGTTAGAAACACCAATTCAATGTCTGTAAAACCATCACTACTTACGTTAATGCAACTTTGTTAAAAATGTAAAGTCTGGCTGGGCGCGGTGGCTCAAGCCTGTAATCCCAGCACTTTAGGAGGCCGAGACGGGTGGATCACGAGGTCAGGAGATCGAGACCATCTTGGCTAACCCGGTGAAACCCCGTCTCTACTGAAAAAAATACAAAAAACTAGCTGGGCGAGGTGGCGGGCACCTGTAGTCCCAGCTACTCGGGAGGCTGAGGCAGGAGAATGGCCTAAACTCGGGAGGCAGAGCTTGCAGTGAGCTGCGATCTGGCCACTGCACTCCAGCCTGGGCGACAGAGCGAGACTCCGTCTCAAAAAAAAAAAAAAAAAAGGTAAAGTCTAAGACATTAGATTTGTACACGATGTTTGGAAACACCAATCATAAATGAAGACTTACAGTCACCATACTTGAAGCAGAGTTTGCTGGGGGGTGACATATGTTCATCAAGTAAGCAGAAACATCAAACCAGAGTAGTTTTCTAGTTAGTGAAATTAGATAAACAGGTTATTAATCTATTTCAGGGGATGGTCAGGTGGCTTAGAGAATGCTGTCCTGGGGAAACGACATTTATACTGCTATATGAGATATGCTTAGAAGTTAGGTAGAAGAACATCATTCCAGGCAGAGGAAATGGGCATGAAAAAGTACTTAGTAAAGGAGCTTTTTGAGTTCAAAGAACTGAAAGATGATCTGTGTTGCAAATGTGACTTGTGAGGCTAGCAGAAGCAATAGATGTTGAAGAGGTGGATGTGAGATGGTGCAGAGCCTAGTAGTCCATGCTAAGGATTCGAATTCCATGGAAGGTTTGAGCAGGTATGTGACATGGTTAGATTCAATTTTTAAAAGATGGTTGGCCCAGAAAATGTGGAAAATGGATTGGAGTTGGAATTTTCTAATTAAAGACAACAAAGATGTATTTAAAATCTTACTGTATATTATTTAATCTTTAAGGATTATAAGTGATTATATGTGAAAATACCCATCAGTGACTGTGATAATGAGCCTTTAATTTTTATTTTTTTTTTTAGGTGATCTTTTTAGTGCCAAATACATCAGACAGAATCCTGAGCTAGGAGACGGAGGGTTTGTGAACTTGAGCAAGTCATTTAAACTCTGAGCCTCTTTCTTTATCTGTAAATTGGGCATATTTGAGAAACGTGTGCTTAACTTTAATTGTGTTAATTGCTTAACTCTTCTTAACATATGGGCTGAGTCTTGCTGAGTCATTTTCTCAGACGTTGTGGGCGAGGCTTGCTTAAAACCAGCTAAGCAAACTTAGTGACGACACATTTTGCCTCTTCTGTAGAAGTCAGATGAAAGAGATGTTTCAGAAATGTTTCATTTATTGTTTTCATGCAGATTATCTCTTCATGGAGGAGAGAATACAGTACACTATAGCTCAGGAATTACTGATGTGCTACCTTCCCTTTTAGTGGCAGTTTGAATTTAAGAATTTCTAATTTGCCTTAAGCCTTTCTGTAATCTCTCACATATGTATTTTTAATTTCAACTGATAATTTCTTTCTTAATGTCTAATATAGCCTCTTCGCCCTCTGAACAGCATTGAGATACTTTGAAATTTTAATGCCCAAAAAGTTAGCTTTAGTAAGGTGATTTTCATTTCTGCAGTAGAACCATGGTTGAGGCTAATGGTCCTATCAGCGCTAATGCCTTTGGCTAGTTGCATAGTAAAACTGCATGTTTCCTACTAGTGAAAGAGATAACCCCAACTGTTTTAGGATTAGTGCTGAGTCGTAGTGTTCTTTGGGATTTGCAGATTTTTGTTTTTCTATAATTTAAACTTTTTGAGGCACATCTGGAGGATAATAGAAGGGCGTTTAAAAAAACTTCAACTGGCTGGGCGTGGTGGCTCACACTTGTAATCCCAGCAGTTTGGGAGGCCGAGGCGGGAGGATCGCAAGGTCAGGAGTTTGAGACCAGCCTGGCCAATATGGTGAAACTCTGTCTCTACTAAAAATACAAAAATTACCCGGGTATGGTGTTGGGCGCCTGTAGTCCCAGCAACTTAGGAGACTGAGGCAGGACAATCACTTGAACCCAGGAGGCGGAGGTTGCAGTGAGCCCAGATCGCACCACTGTACTCCAGTGTGGGTGACAGAGCGAGACTCTGTCCCCCTCCACCAAAAAAAAAAAAAAAAAGAAAAAACCTCAACTACTCAGATAATTTTTTTTTTAGGTGGGGTCTCACGCTGTTGCCCCGGCTAGAGTGTAGCAGCATGATCTCGTCTCACTGCAACCTCCATCTCCCAGGTTTAAGTGATTTTTCTGCCTCAGCCTCCCGAGTAGCTGGGACTACAGGCACGTGCCACCATGTCCAGCTAATTTTTGTATTTTTAGTAGAGATGAGGTTTCGCCATGGTTAGCCATGCTGCTCTCTAGCTCCTGACCTCAAGTGATCTGCCCTCCTCGTCTTCCCAACGTGCTGGGATTACAGGCATGAGCCACTGCACCTGGCCTCAGATATTTTTGACAGTCTTGGCTTGGGGGAGCTGTGTGTGTGTCAGTCTTAGATTTATATTCACTCTGCATTGTATGTTTTATTGAGCTATAATGGATGTGCAGCTACATGAATTCTTCTAGACATCCTTGGACTTGGAAGTTATGCTTCCTTGGCTTTATCACAGGATTTGGCCTTCTTGGGCTCAGTTTTTCAGAGTAGAGAATTTTCTTTTGGCTCTTTTAGGACATGTGCAAATGAGAACTTGCTACAGGCAGATAGACCTGAGAGCTCAAAAGGAAATGGGAAAAGACTAGATTCAATCAAGTAGTTGTGTGATTTGAGTGAAGTAGTATTAAATCTGGTTTTATCTGTTTTTCACCTGTTTTAAAACAGATAGGTACATTTTCACAGTCACTTAAAGTGACTGTCTTTTTGAACCTCAAGGATTTTTTTATTCTTGGAATTGAGTTTTATTTCCTAATACTTAAAATAGTTTAAGAAAAATTTTAGAGTACTTCTGTTTTCCTTCTTGTGAACCTTGTACATTACTATGAAGAGGGCAAGCTACGTAGGTAACTATTATCATTTTACAGGTAAGGAAGCAGAGTTTTAATGATCTGCCTTTGATAATATGACAAATATACCAGAGCCACGTCTTAAACATGGCGATGGAAAGCTTTGTAATTAGAAACATTTGGATTTGTCTTTTGGCTCCACCTAAATTTTCTCATCTGTTTAAAAAATGTCTTTTAAGATTATTACAAGGAGCAAATGAATACATAATAGAAGCATTCCATTGTATGGCATGTAAATTCTCACCAAATGTAATTGTTCCTCGGTGGTTTTCAACATGTGGATCCCCACCGACCACCACCTAGGGGGGTTTTTTGACCAGAAGGTCAAAACTTTTTATAAGACCTTATTTGCCTTTTTCACCTTGTCGATACTTGTACTGATGATGCAGAAGCAGTGGTATGTAAAATTGCTAACCTTAGCATGAATCAAGACAATGGAACCAAGCTGGACTAGTAGTCATTGTATTTACCACCATGTACTCACAAGAGAAAACTAAAATAATTTTCCTCAAGAATATCTTTGATGAAATACAATTAAGTTTTATTAAATATTGACCCTGGAGCATATGTCTTTTTGGTGTATGCTAAAATGGGAAGTAAATATAAAACACTTCTGCCTCATTTTGAGACAGTGTTGGTGGTCTCAAGCAAAGGCACTTGTGAAATTGTTTGGATTGGCCACCATTTTTATAGAACATCATTTATCCTTGAAAGAACAACTGGCAAACTGTGGTTATTCAAACTTGAGTCCTTGGCAGTTACTGTCTTAAATGAATGAAGTGACAGTATTTGTTGCCAGTGATAAAATTCATGCTTTTAAGATTCGAATTTTGGCCAGGCGCGGTGGCCCACTCCTGTAATCCCAACACTTTGGAAGGCCAAGGTGGGCGGATCGCCTGAGGTCAGGAGTTCGAGACCAGCGTGGCCAACATGGTGAAACCCTATCTCTACTAAAAATACAAAAATTAGCCAGGCATGGTGGTGGGCACCTATAATCCCAGCTACTTGGGAGACTGAGGCAGGAGAATTGCTTGAACTCAGGAGGTGGAGGTTGCAGTGAGCCGAGATGGCACCACTGCACTCCAGCCTGGGTGACAGAGTGAGACTTTATCTCAAAAAAAAAAAAAAAAAGATTGGAATTTTGAGCCGGTCACAGTCACTCTTGCCTGTAATTCCAGCCACTCAAGAGGCTGAAGTGGGAGGATTGTTAGAGCCCGGAGTTTGAACCTGAAGTGAGCTGTGATTACACTACTGCATTCCAGCCTGGGTGACAGAGCAAGATTCAGTCTCTTAAAAAAAATAAATAAATAAAATAAATTTGGAAAACTTGTGTCTGCCTCTGTGAGTGTGACAGTTTTTCTGTACATACTCTCTTGATGAGGTCCATGGTGATAATACAATTTTTTTCATATTGTATATTGAAATATGCCAACATTTGGAAAAATTGTGTTAATGAACTGTTAATTTCCAAATGACCAATGCATGCTGTTATAAAATTGTGCACGAATAAAAAGACCCATTCAAAGTGCAAAGTAACTGATGGATTTTAATATAATAGTACAAGGCTTGGTGCAGTGGCTCATGCCTGTAATCCCAGCACTTTGGGAGGCCGAGGCAGGTGGATCATGAGGTCAAGAGATCAAGACCATCCTGGCCAACATGGTGAAACCCGTCTCTACTAAAAATACAAAAATTAGCTGGGCATAGTGGCACCCACCTGTATTCTCAGCCACTCGGGAGGCTGAGGCAGGAGAATCACTTGAACCCGGGAGGCAGAGGTTGCAGTGAGCTGAGATCAAACCATTGCACTCCAGCCTGGTGACACAGACTCCATCTGAAAAAAAAATATATATATATATATATGTGTGTGTGTGTATATATATATATGTGTGTGTGTGTATATATATATATAAAATAATAATAATAGAACATGAAAACATCATTGACAGGGTTTCAGATTCTACCTTGCCACTAATGTTTAAGAAATTACTACTTTTTCCCTGTGACTCATGCGAAAAAAGAAGACAAAAAGAAATTACTTGCTGAGCTTTGTAGTGTTGAAGAGTAATATTTAGGATTATCTGAATAGGTTCTTAAAATATTTCTCCCTTTTCTAGCAACATATTTGTATGTAGCAAGATTTTCTTCATATACTTCATATTCTTTATATGCTTTATCAGCCAAAACAGCATATTACAACAAATTGAATGCAGAAGCAGGTATAATCCAAGTGTTACCTACTAAGCTAAACATTAAAGTTGCAGTTTAGTTTTGGAAAATCTAGTAATTTTTAACAAAATGTCATTTATGTTAACATGGATTGGGCTTATTATTTTAAATTGCATTAAATAATTTTTTTCTTAGTTTTAATTTCTAATATGGTAAATATGAATTTGTAGAACCTACACAAAAGTTTGTTGAGATCCTCAGGAATTTGAGGAGTGTAAAGGAGTTCGCAGAACAAAAAATTTGAGAAGCAATGGTGTACCTCTTGCATTGCTTCTATGTAATAGATTTGGTTGAAGTTTCAGTTATGAGATTTATCTCAAGCTTATCTCTAAGCTTGAGAGAGGAAGAGATTTGGAGTGTATTGGTAGTTAGTGTCCCATCAGAAAAACGGGAACCACTTCAGGTTTGATTTGGAAATAGAGTTATTGATTTTAAAAGTAGAGAAGAATTTAATGCAGGAATTGTTTCAAAAGTGATGGAAGGGCTAGAGGAACAAATGGGAGAAGGGGTAATTATCCAGAGATAGTAAACTGCTGCTTTCTCTGGACTGGATCTCCCTGAACCTGTACTTGTTGCTGAGCTGCTAGAGGTATCCCTTTGCTGATTAAGCAAGAACTGTTCTCGTTGCTGCTACTGGTAAACTATTGGGCTATCGCCATTGTACTGGGCTCCCCACCATTGTGTTACCTATAAGCTCAAGCCACAGCCATTGACTGTGTTGTAGGCGTCACCAGGATCAGATGTATTTTCCTTTTGTCCTACTTTTTAATTTTCTGCCAGTTCCTTTCATTGGCAGAACCTACCCAGAACTCAGCTTGCAAGGGAGTCTGAGAAATGTAGTTTGTAGGCTTTCAGCGCTTGGCAGTATAGATAAAAAACAGAAGAGTAAGTACAATGCTAAGAGCATCAGATAGTTACAGTCAGCTATGAACACTGCATAAATAAGAAAGGACTCCACAGTTACCTTCCAATTCCTAGTCTGGTTGCCATATTACACTGTAGTAAAGGGAGGAAAAAGTACAGAAGGGAATGATTAGAGCTCAAGTTTATGAAGAAGACTGAAAATAGATGTAGATAAGATTTGATTGAATAGAAAGAATTGGAGGGTTTCTAGGCAGTTAGTTGATCAATATGAATAAAGGGAGATTAGTGGGTAAATTGATTACAGTTTAGAGGATGTTATATATTTTAGAGCAATGAGAAATCAGGTTGAATATGTAGACCGGGGCAGTTTATGTGGAGTGCTGTGAAAAACTGGCAATGGAATTTGGACTTTGTCTAGTAGAAACGTCAGCAAGATTGACATGATGAAAGGCATCTTATATTAAGAAGATCAGAATGATGAGAAAATGCAGGATGATACAGAAGAGGAGACAGTATCAGGAAGATTGCTTTGGAGGCCATTGGTAATCTGAGCATGAGATGATGGTATGGTAGTGGAGAAAAGACCCTTACAAGGAGTATTTTGAATGAAACAGATTTGAGAACTGTCTAGATTATAAATGGTGGAATGAAGGCAAATCAGAGATGACTTAAAATATTTTAAACTCCTTATCTCTAATCAAATTGTATAGTTGGGATTGGAAGCAAGTGATTGTGGAATTGAGGGCCTAGAAATGGTGAGAAGTATACTTTTAAAGTATTTTTTTTTTAATTTTAATTTTCTATTTTTTTTTGAGATGGACTTTCACGCTCGTCGCTCAGGCTGGAGTGCAATGGCATGATCTTGGCTCACTGCAACCTCTGCCTCCTGGGTTCAAGCGATTCTCCTGCCTCAGCCTCCCGAGTAGCTGGGATTATAGGCATCCGCCACCACGCCCAGCTAATTTTTGTATTTTTAGTAGAGATGGGGTTTCACCATGTTAGCCAGGCTGGTCTCAAACTCCTGACCTCGGGTGATCCGCCTGCCTCGGTCTCCCAAAGTGCTGGGATTATAGGCGTGAGCCACTGTGTCCGGCCTTTAAATGTTGAAAAAAGTGAGAAGGAGCATTCATAGTTAAGAGCATGGGATCTGGAGTCGAACTCATGTCACTACGTGCTGTTACGAGGATCGAATGAGTGGATGCTTGTAAAATGCTTGGAACATGTCTGGCGTGTAGTAAGCACAATAAATGTTAATAAAACAAAAACAGTAATAAAAGCCAAGGACTTTTGGGAGGGACAGAAACTTGGGAAAAGGTCGAAGTTCTTCTCTCATATTTCTTGGGATTAGAGAATGAGATTAATTGGTAGCTCTTGGAGAGACTGGATTGGTTCTAAATTTTGGAGCAGCTAGATGGACTGTTATGAGAGTACAGGCTTCCTGGAGAGCAAAATACAAAAGATGCCAAGGTGAGATAAATTGAAGGTAAAATATTGGTAAGGAGTTAGAGAACATTATGTTCAATTTTTCCTAGCACCTTTCTGTCTCTTTTTTTCCCAGTCATACTTTCTTAGCAAATCATTGTACCCTAAGTTCTTTAGTACCAAAAGTAGAGCATTCTTTATTTCTCCAATAGGGAGAACAGTCCTTATCTCCTCCATTAAGTCATTTATTGCCTGATACCATTTGAAGATACTTCCCACCCACCTCCTCTCTCTTCTTTGTCGGAATGAACTGGTTTTGTGCTTTGACTGGTGGGGGTCGTCCATGGATAAGCGCAGGTTTAACTTGTTTAAGCAGGTGTTTTGTCTCTCATAAAAAAAGCTCAAGAACAGTTTGCTTGAAATGTTTTACAAAATTTTTTAAAAGGAAAACATAAACCCTGAACTGAAAGCTAGAAGGGGAGAAGGAGGGAGGTAAACAAATCAGCAGGAATTTGAAGTGGTTATGTTTATTCTAATACAGAATAATCATGACCAAGAAACAAGTTGTCATGACATTATGTGGATAGTAAGCATTATGCACTAATAAATTTGAAACAGTTATTCAACACATCTTGGATTCTGAGGATTTGGTGGCCTTTAAGGATAGTATCTGAATTTATTTTTCAGTGATGTAGAAAAATATGAAAACTTACAAATGCCCTTAAAAGGTGGAGGGTTAGAGGGTGGAAGGCAAGCAGGGGGTTAGGAGATAAATAAGCAAGTTCTGAGAAAATTGAGAATAGAGTTGCCGACCTGAGAGTCATGCTGTTTGGTATACAGTTTGGGCTGGATCAGGAAGGTATATCAATAAGGGCAGGCCAAAAAGAAGACAGACATTTGGCTCACTAATGGCAAAGGGTTGGATTGGGAGAGGGCTGAAATTGAATAGCTAGCATAGTATCCAGAAGCAAGAGAATTTAATAGCTTAATCGAGGTCTCTGTGTGTACCCAGGCCCTGTCCTAGGCTTCATACACTTGATCTCATTGAATCCCCATAACATATTGGAGATGGAAATTATAATACCCGCTGTAGGTGGGGAAAACAGAGGCCTGGAGAAGTTAAAATTTCACCTGATGCCACACAGCTGGAATGTGGCAGAGCCAGAGACCATGTTTTTCTGAATTCTCTTAATTACTACATTCTGTACTGCTTTTCTTAATTCTGAAAGTGAATCTACTGTTGACATTATACTTGCATTTGCTTATTGATGTGTAGTTTATAACTTGACACCATCAAAATTTTTTGAGAGTAGCTTTGTAGGAATCCAGGTAGTTATTTGAGGCAGGATTACTCTTGATGCTCTCCTACTGATAAGGACATAAGATACTTCCATGTTCTGGAGAAGACCTTCTTTTGGAAGGTGCCCCCAAGGTGTTAGATAATGGAGGTGACAGCAGAAGCAGCAAAATGAGGTTTCATCACCTAATTTACTTACTCAGTTCTTTTACACAACAAAGTTTCTCCACGGAGAAAAGTGACAAAAGAGGCCGGGCACAGTGGCTCACACCTGTAGTCCCAGCACTTTGGAAGCCCGAGGTGGGTGGATCACCTGAGGTCAGGAGTTCAAGACCAGCCTGGCCAACATGGTGAAACCCCGTCTCTACTGAAAATACAAAAATTAGCCGGGCGTGGTGGCAGGCACCTGTAATCCCAGCTACTCGGGAGACTGAGGCAGAAGAATCGCTTAAACCTGGGAGGCAGAGGTTGCAATGAGCCAAGATCATGGCATTGTACTCCAGCCTGGGGAACAAGAACAAGAGAAAAAAAAGAAAAAGTGTCAAAAGAGCACTATAAAGAGAGCTCAGAAATAAAAGAAATGAAGGAATTCGTTAGGAACTCAAGGAATTAATTACACATGCCAAATTTAAAACTACCTCTGGATATAAATCTTAAGACTTTTGTGAAATAAATCTGCATTAATTTCTACTAATTTCGAATTCAAAATAATTCAGATGTATAATTGTGTTGTACTTTTTCAGAGCATTTGATTTTTTAAAAATCTTGTGAATTGTAAATTGTTTATTTTTTTGTTAAAAGTATATGTGTATTACAAATAGATATAAAGGGAAATTTTAAATTATCAAATGAGAAAATTTCTTATTCTGGTGGAGTGTGAAAGTCATCGCATCTTTTGTGCATAGAGAAACATATTAATTTCCCACTTTTGTGGTGTTGCTTCTCTTGCTTTTATATTATTGTCCATTAGCTGGTACTGTGGAATTCATCAGATTTCTGAGAATCTTAATGACCTTATGAATCTTTCTAAAATAATACGCAACAAATAAGACTTTCTTTATTCTGACTTATGGATTCAGCAGTTCTTGGGCATTAAGAATTTATGATACGTTACTGTGTAATGTCAGCTTCTTTTGTTCACTTGGATGACATTTTTTATTAGAATGACTTTTGTTTTAATTTGTAATATAATTTTAAGGCGTTATAATGTGCAGGAACTTAAGAATAGAAGTGCTACCTTGCTTTTTAAAAGTCAGTAGATGGGAGCCTGGGCACAGTGGCTCAGGCCTCTAATCCTAGCACTTTGGGAGGCTGAGATGGGTGGATCACGAGGTCAGGAGATGGAGACTGTCCTGGCTAACACAGTGAAACCCCTTCTCTACTAAAAATACACACAATTAGCTGGATGTTGTGGCACTCACCTGTAATCCCAGGTACTCGAGAGACTGAGGCAGGAGAGTCACTTGATCCTGGGAGGCGGAGTTTGCAGTGAGCCAAGATCGTGCCACTACACTCCAGCCTGGGGGACAGAGTGAGACTCAGTCTAAAAAACAAATAAAAATAAAAAAGATAAAAGTCTGTAGATGGGATATAGAAAAATCAGTTGTGTTTCTGTACACTAGCAGTGAATCATCCAAAAATTGAAGTAAGACAATTCCGTTTACGTAACACCGAAAAGAATACCTAGGAATAGATTTAACACAAGAAGTGTAAGACTTAATGAAAACCGGAAAGCATTGTTGAAGGAAATTTTAAAAGATCTAAGTAAATGGAAGGGCATCCAATGTCTGTAGACCAGGAGACTTGATATTGTTAAGATGGCCGTGCTACCCAAATTTCTCTATAGAGTCAATACAATTCCTATCAAAATTTTTGATTACAGAAATTGACATATGGCTCCTAAAATTCATATGTAAATACAGAGGACCCTGAATAATGAAAACAGTCTTGAAAAAGAAGTAAAAAGTTGGAAGCCTCAAATTTCTTGATTTCAGTACTTAAAAGAAATCTGTGGTAATAAGACAGTGTGGTGCTAGCCTAAGAACAGATGTACAGATCAATGGAATAGAATTGAGGATCCAGAAATAAAACTTTAGATTTCTGGTCAGTTGATTTTTGACAGGTATTTACTGGTCAGTAGGTAGGACTAGGATGATTTTTGAGGTGGTACATGTAATTGGAGTCTAGGAAAAGAGGAGAGGAGTTGCAGAAAAAGTATTTGAAGAAATAATTGCTAGCTAAAGAGTTTCCACCTATGGTGAAGGCTATAGACCTGATGAACCTAGGTAGGGTAGATACGAAGAAAATCACACTGAGGCACATCCTAATCAAGTTACTAAAAGCCAGAGTAAAAAAAGAACATTATATAGAGGAGCAAAGACAGGAACTGTTGACTTTTTTCTCAGAAACATTGCAAGCCAACAAATGAATGTAACTGTATCAAAAATGAACAGCATAATCACACTGAGGAAGAATAAAAGAAACTTTGGAAAATATTTTGACTTGGCCAGGTGTGATGGCTTACACCTGTAATCTCAGCACTTTGGGAGGCCGAGGTGGGCAAATCCTGAGGTTTGGAATTTGAGACCAGTCTGGTGACATGATGAAACCCTATTTCTACTACAAATACAAAAATTACCTACAGGTAGGTAGTCCCAGCTACTCTGGAGGCGAGGCATGAGAATTGCTTGAACCTAGGAGGTGTAGGTTGTGGCGAGCTGAGATTGTGCCATTACACTCCAGTCTGGGCAACAGAGCAAGACTCCATCTCAAAAAAATTTTTTTTGTGAACTACATACTATAAGGCTAAAGATAAAAAAAAAACCCATATATACGTATTTTATTCCAGGTAGTAAATCTGGTTCCTCATGGGGTAGGGAGTAGGAGCTAGCAAGTTTGAAACACACACACACACACACGCGCGCGCACACGCACAAGGATTAAACATTTAAGTAAAAATTTGTAGATAATGACAGCTGAGTTTCTCATTGTTGAAGAAAAGTTACAAGTAAGGAAAGGAAGAAGGCTAGAATGAACTGTGGTATTGGATTGGAATTGGAGGTATCAGTATGAACTCATGGTTCCATATAGATACATAAATGTAAATATGTATGTATGTATGGGTTAGTTTGTAAAAGTATATTTCCTCGCTGTTTGCTGGGAAGTCATAGAAGAAATGATGCTGAGGTAGCAGTAAAGACACTTAATGCCCAGATCTTGGACTATAAATACAGTTATTTCCTCCATCCCTCTCTTTTCTCCCTCCTTTTTTTTTTCTTGCTCCCTTTTCTCTCCTTTCTTTTCCTTTCTTGACAGAGTCTCACTCTGTCACCCAGGCTGGAGTGCAGTGGTGGGATCACAGTTCACTGAAGCCTCAACTTCATGGGTTCAAGTGATCCTCCTGCCTTAGCCTCCATAGTAGCTGGGATTACAGGCACATGCCACCACGCCTGGCTAAATTTTGCATTTTTTGTAGAGACGAGGTCTCATTAAACATTGTTGCCCAGGCTCGTCTTGGACTCCTGAGGGCTCAAGCGATCCACCTGCCTCAGCCTCCCAAAATACTGGGATTACAGATGTGAACCACTGCTCCCAGCTTAAATACAATTTCTTAATAAAAGGAACTAGGGCTCCCTGAAGAACTCGTTTATTTCAGAGCTGGAGTAGGAGAAATACAAAATGATCCTGGAATATCTTGTGATCCTAGAAAACAAAGAAGTGCTCAGAAAAGGATGGAACATGTTAGAAGTACACAGGAGCTGGCCTGAAGGATCTGTTAACAGCCAGAGCTGGAATGAAATAATGGTAGTATTGAATTATAACCAATAGAATAAAATATCTATGAGTCCATAGTACCAAAAATAAATAAATGAATAAACGAATGAATGGGGTGGAAGAAACAACTTACAAAAGCAGAATTTCAATTAAGAACTGTAAAAAGAATGAGAGAAACACTGAATCACTGTTAGGCAAATACTACACTAAAAATTGTTGCAGGCAAGAGCCAGTAACGGAATGTAAAATCAGTGGGCAAAAATATGATGAGAAACATAATTATTTAGTCTGAAAGGATCTTCTCCAATAAATTTTTTTGTCACAATATATTCCTGACTTCTCCACCCCCAAATGCAAACAAACCTAAATTGAGGGAAATTCAATGGATTACCTGACCATTGTTCATCAAATATACACAGGAGTACAGTGACACAATCATGGATTACTGTAAACTTGAACTGTTGAGCTCAAGTGATTTTCCTCCTCATCTTGAATAGTTGGGACTACAGGCACACATCACCACACCTGGCTAGTGTTTTGTTTTGTTTCATGTTTTGTTTGTAGAGATGGGATCTTGCTATATGTTGCCCAGGCTGGTCTCTTAACTCCTGGCCTCCCAAAGCAATGGCATTACAGGCCATTACAAGAAATTTATTAATTACCAAGTGGAAGACAGTAAATTTACGATAGAGAGAAACTCTGTAGATACCACCTTAACCAAGTATTGGAAGTGTATTCAGGGTTAATAGCACTTGTAATAAGACCTGTTGATATGGTTTGGCTGTGTCCTTACCCAAATCTCATCTTGAATTGTAACTCCCTCAATTCCCACATGTTATGGGAAGAACCTGGTGGGAGGTAATTGAATCGTGAGGGCGGGTCTTTCCTGTGATAGTGAATAAGTCTCATGAGATCTGACAGTTTTAAAAATGGAGATTTTCCTGCACAAGCTCTCTCTTTGCCTGCTGCCATCCATGTAAGATGTCACTTGCTCTTCCTTGCCTTCTGCCTTGATTGTGAGGCCTTCCCAGCGATGTGAACTGTAAGTCTATTAAACCTCTTTCAATAGTAAATTGCCCAGCCTCGTGTATGTCTTTCTCAGCAGCGTGAAAATGGACTAATAGACCTGTTTATAGTTTGTACTCCGTGATATCAACTGAGAAAGGTAAAGCTTGATATCTGTGATATTCTGTGACGTTCCTGACTCCTTCGCCCCAAAATGCAAACAAACTTAAATTGAGGAAAATTCTATGGAATACCTCACCATTATTTGTTAAATGTGTGAAGGTCATGAAAGAAAGGGAAAGACTGAGGACTGTCTTAAGTTGGAGGAGACTAAGGAGACATACAGCTAATGCAATGTAGGAACCTGAATTGGATACTGAAACATAAAAAAAGTTAAAAAAAAATCTGATGAATTAGGTTTGTAGTTTAGGGTAATTGTACCAATGTTGTTTTCCAGTTTCTGGTTGATGTACTTTGGTTATATAAGTTGTTAACATCAGGAGAAATTGGATAAAAGGTATTTGTGAACTGTGTACTATTTTTGCAACTTATCTGGAAAGTTATTTGAAAATAAAGTTTCTTAAATTTACTTTCAAAAAGGAATTTAAAAAAGGAAACAATGTAAGCCACAAGACAGTGGAGTAATATTCAGTTCAGAAAGGAGTAATATTCAGTTCAGAAAGAAAAAAACTATCGATTTAGAATTCAGTCCTGAAAAAATATCATTAATAAAGGTAACATAAATAAAGATAAAATTAATAAAGGTAAAATATCATTAATAAAGGTAAATAAAGACTTTTTCAGACAGACGAAAGCTGAGAGAATTTTTTACCTGTGCTTTTAAGAAATGTTAAAGGAAGTTTTTTAGCTTGAAAAAAAATTATATCGGATGGAAATCAAAACAACACAAAAGGAATGAAGAGGACAGGAAATGGTAAAAATGTACGGAAATAGAAAATATTTCTTCCCAACTTTTAATTTATTTAAAAGATTGTTTACAGTAAAATATTTTAATGTTTTATAGGATTTATAGCACTTAGTAGTAAAATGTAGAAGTGTAACATGAAGAAATTTTAAAGAAATTTAAAAACACAATAATAGCCCAATGATGGGAGGGGGAAAAAATGAAAGTATAGTTCTGTAAGGTTCTTATATTGTGTTAAAAGTGGTATAATACCATTTGGAGGTCGACGGTACCAGTTATGATGTAAGAAGGTTAAAGAACCTTAGAGAAACTGCTAAAAAATATATTGGGCACATCTAATCAGCTACTAAATCTTAAAGTTGGGGTGCTATATTAATATTAAACAAGGTAGATTTTAGAGCAAGGAGTATATTCCAGAAATAAAGAGAATGTTTTTATAATGATGAAGGGGTCAGTTTGTCATATATACCTAATAACAGAATATCAAAATACTTGTGGCAAAAACTAACAGAATTGGAAGGAGAAATAATCTACAGTTGTGTAGTTGGATATTTCAACAGTCCTCTCTTAATAATTGATAGAATAAGTGACATATATTAAAGAAATGGAATCTTAATTTAAAACCTTTCTGAAAGAAACCTCAAGGCCCACATGGCTTCACTGGTGAATTGTATCAAATGTTTAAAGAAGAAATAATACGAATCTTAAACTCTTTCAATAGATGCAAGAGGGTATGCTTTCCAAGTTGTTTTATGGGATTAGCCTTGTCTTCGATGCTAAAACCAAGGATATGACCTATCTCTAATGAACATAGAGTTTTTTTCAAGAACATAATTATTATCGAAATAATTACAAATCAAATCCAGGAATTTATGAAAAGAATAATACATCATGACTCAAATGAACTTTATTCCGGGAATGCAAGATCGGTTTTACATTTAAAATCAAAGTAAATAGCTGCCTTAATGGAGTAAAGAAGAAAAATCATATCATTATAGTAGGCACAGAAAAAGCATTTGATGAAATACACCTCATGATAACTCAGGAATCTAGGAACAGAGGAACATTTCTTTAATGTGCTAAATTTTGTACAGTTAACACACTTTAATGGCATAGCTTTTAGTCTAAAGCTTCCTAAGGTCAAGTAAAGAACAACAGTTTTTAGAGGTTGTAGATAATAAAATAAAGCAAGAGAAATAAGTCAGAAGATGCAAAAGTGCCTTTATTTAGACTATGTTGTTATATACATGGAAAATCCTAAATCTACCTTCTCCACAAAAAGCAACTAGAATTAATAAACAAATGTAACAGGTTGCAGGATACTAGGTCAAGTGTACAAAAACCAATTGTATTAGTTTTCTTTTTTCTCTCTTCTCTCCTCTCCCCTTCCCCTCAGCCTTTCCCTCTTCCCTCCCTTCTTCCCTCCCCTTGTCCCTCTCCTCCCCCAAAACCCTCCCCTCCCTTCTCCTTTCCTTCCCTCTACTTTCCTTTTGTCTCAGTCTGTCACCCAGGCTGGAGTGCAGTGGCACTGTATCAGCTCACTGCAGCCTCCGCCTCCCAGGTTCCAGTAATTCTTGTGCCACAGCCTCTGCAGTAGCTGGGATTACAAGTGTGCACCACCACACCGGCTAATTTTTTGTATGCTAGTGGCCAGGATTACAGGTGTGCACCACCACACTGGGCTAATTTTATGTGTCTTTAGTAGAGACTGGGTTTTGCTGTGTTGGCCAGGTTGGTTTCGAACTTCTGGCCTCAAGCGATCTGCCCGCGCTGGCCACACAAAGTGCTGGGATTACAGGTGTGAGCAACTGCACCTGGCTTAATCAGTTGTAGTTCTGTATTTAGCAGCAAACAATCAGAAAACGAAATGTAAAAATATATTATTTACAGTAGCATCCAACAAATGAAAATGAAATGGGGATAAATTTTAAAAATATACACAAGACTTAGACATGGAAAACTACAATATATTGCTGAGAGAACTAAAGACAGCCCAAATAAAGAGAGCTATACCATATTTATGGATTAGAAGGCTCATATCACTCTGCTCAGAATGCTCCCTGTGTTTCTTGAACATGCCAAACATAATTCCATGTCAAATCCATTGTACTTGCTGTTTTCTCTGCCTGGAACGTTCTCCCCAAATAGTCATATGGCCTGTTCCCTTACCTTACGTCTTTGCTCAAATATCTCTCAGTGAGTCATTCCTTGACCACCTTGTTTAAGATAGCTCTTCCTCCTGTTCTTGTTTATAGGATCTATTATTACTAACATCAGAGATTTGAAATTGGGGGGAATGGGTAATCCCCTTTCATAAGTTCCCCCAACAGAAGGACTTTGCCTTATTCATTGCCAAGTGTGTAGTAAGTGTGGTTTACCCTACTGAAACTCATGTTGCTATAATGTGAATTAGCTTATAGCCAATTGTTAAAAAGTAAATGATATCACAATAATGAGGAAATCATGTTGGGTCATTTTGTGCTTTTCCCTAGTGTATTATGTTTTGGGTACATGGTACACCATGTTTTGGTACACGGTACACCAAGTACATTATTACAGTTGATTGCAGCAGTATGTCCCAGAGGAATATGAAAGTGCGCATATAGAATTCATCCCTCAGCCTTGCCATTGATACAGTTTGGCCAAGGGAAGTTTATAGGGCTCTATGTAATTTTTGTGCATTTTACCCCTTCTTTCATAGTTCTGCAGTTTCAGTCCTTATATCCCTTTTCATCAAGTTACCTTCATCTTTTTTAATGGTAAAATTTGATGCTCATTATGGTTGCTTCTTTATTAAGAATTCATGTATTTTTAATAGTGCTAGTATTTTTAGTTTTCTGAACAAAGTTGCTTATGAGTAACTACCTCAAACCTAACTTTTCCTATAAGCCTGATTATTTTTAATTTGTGATTTCGCAGAACTAAAGGGTTATTTAGGAATGTGTATATTGCATTGTACTAGAAATGCTTGTATTATCCCCAGTTACAACTAGTCTCTTAGTTGTAGTTGTCAAAAGTTCAATTTAGCTTTGATTCTCTCACTCAGGATTTTTCAGTATCAAGGAACTTCTTCCATCTCAACCGTTTCAGAAATCAAAATGAGTGGAGCTACAACTTGTGGCAAAAATAATAATGGATAAAATAATTGGACTTCATCAAAATGAACTCTTGTGCATCAAAGGACATACTAAGAAAGTGAAACAACAGGCCGGGCGCGGCGACTCACGCCTGTAATCCCAACACTTTGGGAGGCAGAGGCGGTTGGATCACTTGAGGGCAGGAGTTTGAGACCAGCCTGATAAACATGGTAAAACCCTATGTCTACTAAAAATAAAAAAAATCAGCCGAGTGTGGTAACGTGCGCCTGTAATTCTGGCTACTTGGGAGGTTGAGGCAGGAGAATCGCTTGAACCTGGGAGGCAGAGGTTGCCACGGTGAGCTGAGATTGCGCCACTGCACTGTAGCCTGGGCGGCAGAGCAAGACTATGTCTCCGAAAAAAAAAAGTTATATGAAAAGACAGCACTTTCAAGTCACCAGCTTGACCCTCTTCCCAGTGTATTTTCCTTCCCTTTGTTCCTGCTCTGAAGCTTTTTTTTTTTTTTTTGAGGCAGAGTTTCACTCTTGTTGCCCAGGCTGGAGTGCAATGGCATGATCTCGGCTCATCGCAACCTCCGCCTCCCAGGTTCAAGCAATTCTCCTGCCTCAGCCTCCCTAGTAGCTGGGATTATAGGCATGTGCCACCAGGCCCAGCTAATTTTGTATTTTTAGTAGAGACGGGGTTTCTCCATGTTGGTCAGGCTGGTCTCGAACTCCCAACCTCAGGTGATCCACCTGCCTCGGCCTCCCAAAGTGCTGGGATTACAGGCGTGAGCCACTGCGCCCGGCCTGCTCTGAAGCTTTTTAATAAACTTTCACTCCAGCTCTAAAAAAATAAAAGAAGTGAAAAGACAGGGTACAGAATGGAAGAAAACATTTGCAAGTCATGTATCTGATCAAGATTAAGATTCCAAAATATATAAAAGAGACTGGGCACAGTGGCTCATACCTGTAATCACAGCACTTTGGGAGACTGAGGTGAGCAGATCACCTGAGGTCAGGAGTTTGAGACCAGCCTGACCAACATGGAGAAACCCCGTCTCTACTAAAAATAAAAAAAAAAAATTAGCCGGGCATGGTGGCGCATACCTGTAATCTCAGCTACTCGGGAGGCTGAGGCAGGAGAATTGCTTGAACCCAAGAGGCAGAGGTTTCGGTGAGCTGAGATCACACCATTGCACTCCAGTCTGGGCAACAAGAACGAAAGTCTGTCTTGAAAAAAAGAAAAGGGGGGCAAATGGGCCCGATGCGGTAGCTCACGCCTGTAATCCCAGCACTTTGGGAGACTGAGGGGGATGGATCACCT
This sequence comes from Piliocolobus tephrosceles, assembly GCF_002776525.5. NCBI lineage: Eukaryota > Metazoa > Chordata > Mammalia > Primates > Cercopithecidae > Piliocolobus > Piliocolobus tephrosceles. The sequence continues at coordinate 26,135,518 of NC_045448.1, forward strand.
GAGGCCAGAAGTTTGAGACCAGCCTGTCCAACATGATGAAACCCCATCTTCACTAAAAATACAAAAAAATTAACTGGGTCTGGTGGCGGTCACCTGTAATCCCAGCTACTTGGGATGCTGAGGCTGTAGTGAGCCGAGATTACACCATTGTACTCCAGCCTGGGCAACAACAGCAAAACTCCATCTCAAAAAAAATGGGCAAAGGACTTGTGTAGAGTTCAAAGACATACAAGTGATCAACAAACACATGGAAAGTTCTCAGCATCATTAGTCATTAAAGAAATGCACATTAAAAAACCACAGTGAGGTATCATTTCGTACCCACTAGGATGGCTATTTAAAAACACAAAAGGAAAGTAACAAGTATGAGTGAGGACGTGGGGAAATTGGAGCCCTTATACATTGCTTGTGTGAATGTAAAATGGTACAGCCACCATGGCAATTCCTTAAAAAGTTAAACCTAGATTTCACATATGACTTAGCAGTTCCACCTGTTGTATATGCCCCAAAGAATTGAAAACATACTCAAATACATGTATATGCATATTCATAACAGCTCTATTCATAAAAGCCAAAAGGTGGAAACAAATTTAGATTTCCATCAGGAGATGGTTGGATAGACAAATTATGGTGTGTGCATACAATGGAATATTATTCAGTCATAAAAACAGTATACTAATACATGCTGCATAACATGGACGGACCTCAAACATGCTAAGTGAAAGAAGCCAGACACAAAAGCTCACATGTTGTTTGATTCTATTTCATGAAGTATCCAAAATAGGTAAATCCATAGAGACAGAATACAGATTGGTGGTTTCCAGGGACTGGAGGGGAGGGGAGAATGGGAAGCAACTGCTGAATGTATGTGGGATCATTTTGAGGTGATGAAAACATTTTGCAACTAGAGGTGGTGGTTATACAACGTTATGAATTGTTCACTTTCTTTTTTCTTTCTTTTTTTTTATTTTGTTCACTTTAAAATGGTCAATTTACTGTGAATTTTACCTCAAAAAAAAAAAAGAACAGAACTTAGTGTAGGTTAAAAGCATACATGGTATGAATCAGACATGGTACTGAATCCTGGTTCTGCCACCTGTTAATCGTGCAACTTTAAATTACCTTGAACTCCCTGTTTTATAAAATAGGCATATTGGTAATATCTCAGGATTTTTATGAATAGTGAGGCAGTATATGTGAAATGCTTAGCACTCTTAGTAATTACCTAGTAAATATGGGTGTTACTGCAGTTATTGCTGCTGCTGCTGCTGTTATTATTATGACAGATTTTCACTCTTGTTGCCCAGGCTGGAGTGCAATGGTGCAGTCTCACTGCAACCTCTGCCTTCCAGGTTCAAGCGATTCTCCTGCCTCAGCCTCCCTAGTAGCTAGGATTACAGGTGCCTGCCACCATGCCTGGCTAATTTTTGTATTTTTAGTAGAGACGGGGTTTTACCAGTTGACCAGGTTGGGCTGGAACTCCTGACCTCAGGTGATCTGCCCGCCTCGGTCTCCCAAAGTGCTGAGATTACAGGTGTGGGCCACTGCACCCAGCCTTGCTGCTATTACTTTTTATTTTATTCCTCATTTGCAGAAAGAAAATAATATGAACTAGGATTATCCTGAGGTTTTAATGAGTTAATCCATGCAGAGATCTTCTAACAGTGCACGCACATTGTAAAATGGTAACTACGCTGTTACTGTTATTACACAAAAGCATCTTTAGAGGAAACTTTCACATTCAACATTTTCACATCTGCATACAGATAAAGAAATAAATACCCATATTGGAAAATGACCTTTTCAAAATGTATACTGTTAGTGCCAAAGCTGAGACTAGAACCTGGTCTCGAAATCCAGTGCTTAAGCAACATTCAAACGATATAGGTATATTATTATTTCCTCTCCTGGTAGGTGGAAAACACTTGATTTTCACTTGTTAAAAACCCCAGAAATTGATCATTTAGCTATAAATGATGGTTTGGTTATTTGGTTGGTTATTTCTGCCTGCATTAATTACTGTGTATTGGTAAGTCATCAGAAGCCAAGCTCTGGAAAACTTGATTTATTTAGAGTGGCTAGAGGTTGCAGTTACTTCTCTTGCCACTGGATGGTGCTTCTGCAACATCATTAAGGCAAATAATGTGGCTGATACTGTTTTTCTTTTGAGCAGCTAAAAATTGAAACACTCATGAGCTGGGCCCTGAGAATCTGTAAAAAGTGAGAATTTCCTTTAGTGTGTTTTTACATAAGCAAAACCAAAAAAGGAATCACTGTTTGGATCAAACCCTGTGATTTCTGTGCTAATTTAGCAAATGATAATGTTGCAGGAGAGTCTTCATTATTCTGACAGAATTTCTGAGGGTGGTAGGTTTTTCTAGCATCTCTTATTAGCTGAGCTACTGACTTTCTTCTCATCTCTCAATTTTATAAGCTTTTCCACTCTGTTCATCTTTACTTTAACCTGCACACACACCCCCGCCCCCAAGACAGAGTCTTGTGAGTCTTGCTCTGTCGCCCAGCCTGGAGTACAGTGCTATGATCTTGGCCTACTGCAGCCTCTGCCTCCCGAGTTCAAGTGATTCTCAAGTGACTCCCCTTCCTTAGCCTCCTGAGCGGCTGGAATTACAGGCGCCTGCCACTGTACCCAGCTAATTTTTGTATTTGTAGTAGAGACGAGGTTTCACCGTGTTGGCAAGACTAGTCTCGAACTCCTGACCTCGTGATCTGCGCACTTGGGCCCCCCAAAGTGTTGGGATTACAGTCATGAGCCACCACGTCTGGTGTATCTTCAGTTTTTCTTAGGTGTTTGCATGTGGATATATATGGTGGGGGAGGGTGGAAAGTACACACTAATGAAATCATGATATTTACTTGAAAAAAGTTTAGCACTATGAAAGTTGTGTTTGAATGTGATTACAGGAGAAAGACTGGAGGGAATGAGACTGGAGAGGTGGCTTGGGGCCATGCTCAGAAATATATTTATTTGTAGACAGTGATGATTGAGGCGGGGCCTGATGGCTCATGCCTGTAATCCCAGCACTTTGGGAGGCCAGGGTGGGTGGATCACTTGAGGTCAGGAGTTCCAGACCAGCCTGGCTAAAATGGTGAAACCCTGTCTTTACTAGAAACAAAAATTAGCCGGGCATGGTGGTAGGTTCCTATAATCTCAGCTACTTGGGAGTCTGAGGCAGGAGAATCGCTTGAACCCAGGAGGCAGAGGTTGGAGTGAGCGGAGATTGCGCCACTCCAGCCTGGGCGACAGAGTGAGACTCCGTCTCAAAAAAAAATAAATAAATAAAAGAGAGTGATGGATTGAAATGAAGTGGTTAAGCAGTGGAGAGAATGCATTTGTAAACATACCTCCTCCTCTGTGAGCCTGCTTTTTATTTCTGTTAATAGGTACAGATTTTTAGAAGTCATATTACTTCAGAGCTGTGACAGTGAAGCAGCAACTGCAACAACAGATTCTTGCCCCATATGCACCTGCACCTTACCTTTCCCAAACATTTTTAGACTTTTTCTTCTGTTATTCAACTCCATATTCTCTAGTCATATGTTTCTAAACTTTAAAAAAACCTAGCCTTAGAAACACTCTTCTTATTATGGAAGATGAGATTTTAATACTCTTACACCACCAGATATTCCTGGCACCTCTTCCTTCATCATTTCAATTAGTAATAACAAGTATTTTGGTTAACTGCTAGGCCAAATAGTGTACTATAATTGCATTTTCTTTTTCGTACAACTTTTTGTTTTTATTGTAGTTTACAGTTTGTTGTTACATTTGCATAGATTTCAAGGCACTGTCTCTTCTTTATCTCATGTAGAATTGTTAGATCCTTTTGTTTTTCATATAAATTCTAATACTGTTTCCTCCTTCCCACTCCCAGGAAACATCCCCCCTGGAACTTTCTATTCTGAACTGGTTGCTCTCTAGGCCAATTTTGTCTACCCTTTACTTCACACTGTTGAATGGATTTCATTTCTTCTTCTTTTTTTTTTTTTTTTTTTGTTGAGACGGAGTCTTGCTCTGTCGCCCAGGCCGGAGTGCAGTGGCCGGATCTCAGCTCACTGCAAGCTCCGCCTCCCGGGTTCACGCCATTCTCCTGCCTCAGCCTCCCGGGTAGCTGGGACTACAGGCGCCGCCACCTCGCCCGGCTAGTTTTTTGTATTTTTAGTAGAGACGGGGTTTCACCGTGATAGCCAGGATGGTCTTGATCTCCTGACCTCGTGATCCGCCCGTCTCGGCCTCCCAAAGTGCCGATCATTTCTTCTTCTTTGTTGGTTTGGTAAAGCAATTTCTTAGTGCTACCTTAGAAAGGATGCATGGGTGCTAAATATTTTGAGATCTTACATGTCTGGGAATGCCTTGCATTTGGTTTTGACTGGATGTAGGTTGAAAGTATTATTAAAAGATACTGTCCTTTTGTCTTCTGGATTTTAGTGTTATTGAGAAGTTGAGAGTTGATCTTTTAATGTGGCTTAGTTTGTTTCTCTGCATGCTTTTATAAACTAATTCTGGTATTCTGAAATTTCATTGTGATGTACTTTGGTGTAAGTTTTATGCTCATTGTTCATTATGCTAGGTTCTTGGTGGATTTTTCAGTTTAGAAGTAGATTCTTGTAGTTCTGTTTTGTTGTCTATTTTTAAAAATTATTTACTATATGTCACTTTCTCTGTGCCTTTTCAAACTTCTGTTAGATGTCAGACGTCCTGGTTTGCTTTTCTAATTTATTATGTCTCACATTGCCTCTGTTAACTTTTTTTTTCCTTGTTTTGATATCTGGCCGGATGCAGTGGCTCATGTTTATAATCCCAGCAGTTTGGGAAGCCAGGGAGGGCGGATCACATAAGGCCAGGAGTTCCAGACCAGCCTCTCCAACATGGTGAAACCCCCTGTCTACTAAAAATACAAAAGTTAACTGAGTGTGGTGGCACATGCCTGTAGTCCCAGCTGCTCCGGAGGCTGTAGCGGAAGAATGGCTTGAACCTGAAAGGTGGAGGTTGCAGTGAGCCGAGATCATGCCACTGCATTCAAGCCTGGGCAACAGGGAGACCCTGCTCCCAAAAAAAAAAAAAAAAAGTTGTGATATCTCATTGGAACCTTTGGCCTGAGGCTGTAAAAAGCTGATTGGTAGCAGAGTAGAAAAGGGTGAGGCTTGTCAAGTGATGTTTCAACTTAAGGGTGAAACATTTTTCTCAGGGACTCCTTAATTTCTCTGGAAAACACCATTTATCTGTTTATTCGACAGGTATTTATGGATTACCTGCTAAATGTCAGGTATTGTTCTGGGTGTGGGGAATTTAACTCAACAGATAAAAATCTCTACCCTTTTGAGTCTCACATTTTGGCAATGAGAGATGGATGATAACAGAAATACGGACATGTTAAAGTTTAAAAGTCAGGAAGAAGGTTAGAAGTGTTAACAGACAATGGGTGGGGAACATGGAGAAATATTGCAACTTAGGGTAGCTAGGGGAAAGAGCCATGATGGATGAGAAAGGAAGTCAGAGGTTAGGGGAATAGTACCTTTATGAAAAGGTAGTGAGAGGCGAACCTGGCTGTCTTGTGCATGGAGCAACAAAAGGGAAGTCAATACAGTTAGCTAGATCAGGGTGAGATGATGTAGAAAATGCTGAGGGCAGGGTAGAAAGGGGGAGGTGGGAGAATATGTAGGGCCTTATTTATGGATTGAAAGAGTTTTAGTGTTTGTGAGAGATGGGATATAGAGATAACTAATAAGCAGTTGGGTATCTTGGGTTTGGAGTTCAGGGGAGAGTTGAAGTGAGAGATCATCAGTGTGTATGTGGAATTTAAAACCATGAAACTAGGGAATGCGTCAAGATAGAAAATAGAAGTGCACTTCAATTTTTAGGGGCCAGAGAGATGAGGAGAAACCAGCAATGAAGATTAATGAGTGGCTAGAAAGGTAGGAAAGTCAGGAGTTTTCATGCAGAAAAGAGTGAAGAACTCCTTCCTTCATCTATAGTTAGTAAGATCAGTTGAGGACCGGGCGCGGTGGCTCATTCCTGTAATCCCAGAACTTTGGGAGGCCGAGGTGAGTGGATCGCCTGAGGTCAGGAGTTGGAGACCAGCCTGGCCAACATGGTGAAACCCTGACTTTACTAAAAATACAGAAGTTAGCCGTGTATGGTGGTGCGTGCCTGTAGTCCCAGCTTTTCGGGAGACTCAGGCAGGAGAATTGCTTGAACTTGGAAGGCAGAGGTTGCAGTGGGCTGAGATGGTACCACTCCACTGCAGCCTGGGTGAAAGAGTGAGACTCTGTCTCAGAGAAAAAGAAAAGAAAAGGAAAAAAAAAGATCAGATGAGGACTTAGAAATGATCATTGGATTTGGGAACATGGCGACCGTTGACCATAGTGAGAGCTGTGTGTGTGTGTATGTGTGTGTGTTGAGGTGGTTAATAATAACAACAAAGCCTGTTTGGAAAGGATTCAAGAGGTGGGAGGAGAGAAAACTAGAGACAGCACATATAGGTAACTTTCAAGAAGTTTGATAAAAACAAAAAGTGAAATGGAGAGGAAACTCAGTGAGGAAGGATCCTTAACCTCCAAATTTAAGAGGTTTAGTAGTAGAGCCTACTAGCTGTGATTATTGACTAGATGAAATGTGAGGGAAACTCAGGGAGTCCAAAATGAGGCTTGTATCTTGACCAGTTAGATTAAGTAGGTACCTGAAAACAGCCCAAATTCTTAGACATTTTCCAGTGATGCCTAGTTTCCATCCCGGGGGGTTTAGAGCTTTCAGATTGTATCCTTATTTCATCTTTCTTCAGGCAAGTTTCCTGAAATAGTATCAGTTGTCACACTTGTCGTTAAGATTAATTAATAAATTGTATGCCTAGCTGAAGTTGTTGGTCATGTTCAGAGTTAGTCTAGACAGCCGGGTCATTTTAGGATGATTTTCTGAGAAATTCTTAAAGAAAAACATAATATGGGTTGTAGAAATAGGGTTAGGTTAAATGGTGGGTAAATGGCCCTTTTTTCTTTTGATTGTGTATGAGAAACATAATGGGGCAAGCTGAAATATTTTGGCTGATTAAAAAGCAGACTGGCTCAAATTAAGAGAGGAGCAATATGGTAAACCCAAGAGTTTGAAGGAATGGGGTATTACTGTAGATTCTGGGGATAACAGGTTTTGTTGAAGGTTGGTGTTAAACCATTTCTTGTTGAGTGGTTAGTTATGAAAAATGAGATGCAGAGTAGAGCGAAGTTATGAATGATTTTGTTTCTTCCTTTTATATGGTGAACATTTCTCTACCCCAGGACCTCTTTGCAGAAGTTTATGGGCAAGGACTTTGTTTTCTTTTTTCTTCCCTGGATCCCCAGAATATTTGGATCAAAAATAATTATTTCCCTGGAGAAATCTGTGAAGTCTGTATTTGAAATTTTAATTATTGGTATATACTATCACCCATCTGCCATGGAAATATGATGTCAGCAATACAGATCAAACCAATATTCTTTAGAAACACATAACAGGTTTTAATTATCTCATATATATATACACATACACACACACACATATATATATATTTAAGACTGCAGCACATATTTTCTTCTGAAGTTTGAGTTACCTTTAGGTCTGTTTATGTGTTTTAGACAGATTGCTTCATTAAATGTTCGCTGTCAGTTGAGGCTTGCATAGATACCTCTCTTGTGTTTGTTCCACAGGAGCAAAACTGAATCTTGAAAGACAAATGACGTTTACCAGGAAAAGAAAACTGGGATGAGGAGAGGATTTAGGAAGTAGCGTATGCTAAACGAGAGACATGAAAAAACACGATGATCAGGGATGTCATGTAGACTGAAGACTTCTATACTAAGAGGCATTTTCACAATTTTATCCTGAAAGCATAGAGAAAACAAATCAACTTGTCATTTTCAAAAACTTACTCTGACTGTAATCTCAATAAAAGGACAACTTTTAAAGTCAAGCTTTATGAAAAATTTGCTACCTTGTTTTTGTTTTTCTCATGTTTTTATTATTTATTTTGAGACAGGGTGTTACTCTGTTGCTCAGGCTGGAGTGCAGTGGCATGATCACAGCTCATTGCAGCCTCAACATCCTGGACTCAGGTGATCCTCCCACCACAGCCTCCCAAGTAGCTGAGACTACAGAGATGAGGTTTTGCCATGTTGCTCAGGCTGGTCTTGAACTCCTGGACTCAAGTGATCCTCTTACGTTGGCCTGCTAAAGTGCTAGGATTATAGGCATGAGCCACCACACCCAGCCTTTTTCCTTACTTAAAAAAAAAAAAAAAAAAGGCCGCCTTATTTTGTCCATTTCATTTCATTTCATTTCATTTCATTTCATTTCATTCTATATTTTTGAGACAGTTTCATTCTTGTCACCCAGGCTGGAGTGCAGTGGCAGGGTCTTGACTCACTACAACCTCCGCCTCCAGGGTTCAAGCAATTTCCCTGTCTCAGCCTCCCGAGTAGCTGGGATGACAGGCGCCCACCACCACGCCTGGCTAATTTTTGTATTTTTAGTGGAGATGGGGTTTCACTATGTTGGCTAGGCAGGTCTCAAACTCCTAACCTCAGGTGACCCTCCTGCCTCGGCCTCTGAATGTGCTGGGATTACAGGTGTGAGCCACCGCGCCTGGCCCTATTTATTATGTGTTTTTTTGAGACATAGGCTTGCGCTGTTGCCCAGGCTGGAGTGCAGTGGTGCAATCTTGGCTCACTGCAGCCTCCACCTCCTGGGTTCAAGCAATTCTCATGCCTCAGCCTCCCGAGTAGCTGGGATTACAGGCACGTGACACCATGCCTGGTTAATTTTTGTATTTTTAGTAGAGACGGAGTTTCACCACGTTGGCCAGGCTAGTCTTGAACTCCTGACTTGAAGTGATACCCAAGGTGCTGGGATAACAGGCGTGAGCCACTGTGCCTGGCCCCTCTTAGTAATTTTAATCACGTTAAGTAATTACTGTATCTGAAAATTTGGGGGTTCAGTTTTCTTTGTTGACTTACTCAAAGTGGGTAAATTTTATGTGGCGTTTAATGTTTCTTAATTTTGTATTGTTAGCTAGTATTAAGTAGAGTTTTATTTGTGGGAATCCTGTAGGATCTGAAGAATTTATACCTTCAGAAAGTTTTTACATTTGCTGTTAATAGCCAAGGATCATTTTTGATGTATTCAGATCGTCAAATCTGAACTGTGAGGCCTGGTATCTGAAGCTTCCTTTCATGATCACCCTTTGCCAGTGAATAGTTGTGTTTTGTTTTTTTCCCTTGGCAGCTCTCACTAAGATTGTAGTCATTTCTAGGTTTCACACAAAGAAGGTCTTGGTTCCAGTTGCTTAAAGTCTCCAGACCTAGACCTTTCATCGTGTTCTCAGTATGGCTGTTAAGAATGTAAGCTCAGGCCGGGCGTGGTGGCTCACGCCTGTAATCCCATCACTTTGGGAGTCTGAGGCTGGTGGATTACGAGGTCAGGAGATCGGGACCATCCTGGCTAACATGGTGAAACCCGTCTCTACTAAAAATACAAAAAATTAGCCAGGCGTGGTGTCAGATGCCTGTAGTCCTAGCTAGTCAGGAGGCTGAAGCAGGAGAATGGCGTGAACCCATGAGGAGGAGCTTGCAGTAAGCCGAGATTGCGCCACTGCACTCCAGCCTGGGTGACAGAGCGAGACTCCATCTCAAAGAAAAAAAGCAAGGTCAGGTTGGATGCAGTGGCTCACGCATATAATCCTGGCATCTTGGGAGCCTGTGGCAAGAGGATCACTTGAGCTCAGGAGTTAGAGCACCAGCCTGGGCAACATAGCGGGACGTCGTCTCTACAAAAAATACAAGAATTAGCTGGGCAGGGTGGCACATACCTGTAGTCCCAGCTACTCAGGAGGCTGAGATGGGATGATCACCTGAGCCCAGGAGGTCGAGGCTGCAGTGGAGCCATGACTGTGACAACTGCACTCCATCCTGGGCAACAGAATGACAGCGTGTCTCCATAAAACGAAACAAAACAAAACAAAAAGCAAGCTCTTTGGTTATGTTCTCTACAGCCCTGCTACTGTCAAAGTGCAAATAAAGCCTTTTTATCTGCTCTGGTTTTCGGTTCCGTCTTTATTTCTGGCGTACAGCAGTTTCTCTGGAAGAAATTTATCGACAGTGTGCTTGATATATGAAACATTTTTGGATGTTTTGTAGTGAAATAAGTTTCAGTTTATTGGGAGTGCTCTATTGCTGGGATTGGATAACTCAAATTTGTCTGCAAATTTACTTAATATTCCTTTTATAAACAGATGTTAGCCCTTTCTTTCACTTTGCTTTTTACTATCTTTTTACTCCACGTATTGCCTTCAAGTCAAATGGACTATTGCTGTCATTCATAAGATGATACAGTCACAGAGCAGCTTCAGAATTCTCGTGTAGAAAGCGTAAGGATGTATGCCAGAACTGTAGAGTATTTTTGTGGCGTCCTTGCCATAGCGGGTGGGTGGGCGGATGGATGGATGGATGGATGGATGGATGGATGGATGGATGGATGGATGAATGGATGGATGAATGAACCTTCTAGTAATGTTTAGTTTGCAGCTTATACCTTTTTCTGGATTGATCCTGTTTTGAAGGTACCTTTTTCTTTCTCTAATAACTTCTTTTCAACTCTGTCAAGTAAGCCCTATAGGACACTGCTGTTGGAAACTTGGCTTTTTGATCTTTGGAACATACTTTAAGAATTACTGACTGAACCTACTCTTTCGGTATTTGACCCCTTCTGAAACAATGCTTGCATTTTGTTACAGTTTTATTTCCTAATGTGAACTTTTAATATAATACTATGAATTTCTTTCTAAAACACTACTTTAGCTGTATCCTACAAAGTTTGATATTATGTTCTCTTTTTAATTCATTTCAGAAATTTTCTAATTTTCACTATAATTTCTTTTTTGATCCATGAATTTCCAGATATTTGGGAGTTTTCCCAGATGTGTTTCTATTACTGATTTCTAGTTCATTTTGTTGCAGACAGAAAGCATACTTTGGGCTGGGTGCGGTGACTCACGTCCGTAATCCTAGCACCTTGGGAGGCCAAGGCCAGTGGGTCACTTTGAGTGTTCGAGACCAGCCTGGCCAACATGGCGAGACCCCGTCCTACAAAAAGATACAAAACTTAGCTAGGCATGGTGGCTCGTGCCTGTGGTCTTAGCTACTTGGAAGGCTGAGGTAACAGGATCACTTAAGCCGGGAAGTGGAGGTTATAGTGAGGAGATCATGCCACTGCACTCTAGCCTGGGTGACAGAACGAGACCTTGTCTCAAAAAAAAAAAAAAAAAAAAAAAAACAGAAAGTGAAAACATACTTTGTATAAAGACCTCCATACTCTTTGTTTGTTTGTTTGTTTGTTTGTTTTTGAGATGGAGTCTGGCTCTGTCGCCTGGGCTGGAGTGCAATGGTGCGATCTCAGCTTACTGCATCCTCTGCCTCCCAGGTTCAAGTGATTCTCCTGCCTCAGCCTCCCGAGTAACTGGGATTGCAAGCATGCACTACCACACCCAGCTAATTTTTGTATTTTTAGTAGAGATGGGGTTTCACCACATTAGCCAGACTGGTCTCGAACTCCTGACCTCAGGTGATCCACCTGCCTTGGCCTCCCAAAGTGCTGGGATTACAGGCGTGAGCCACCGTGTCCAGTGACTTCAATACTGTTAAATGTGTTGAAACTTCTTTTACGACCCTTAGGTTTTCTCTTAGTACATGTTCAGTCTGCACTTGAAAATGTTATGTATTCTGTTGCTGATGGATGGAGATTATGTCAAATTGGTTAATATAGTGTGGTTTAAGTCTTCTGTATCTATTGATTTTTCTGTCTACTTAAAAAAAATCTGTTTTTCAGGGAAGGGATGTTGAAGTCTCCAACTATAATTGTAGTTTGCAGTTCTATTAATGTTTGCTTCATGCTAAACATTTGTATTTTTATCCCTTCCTAAAGAATAGACTGCTTTATCATTACGAAATGACCCTCTATCCTTGGTAGTTTTCCTTTGTTCTGCAAGTTAGCGAACTCAATTTTTTTCCCCCACTAGGAACCTTTTTATTCTTATGCATTAGAATATTAGGCATTTTAAATTTTACTTTCTTATATCCTAATTTGTAAAAACTCACTCTTTTTTCTGTTTCTCTGTCTCTCTGTCTTTTGTTTGTTTGTTTGTTTTTGGACATGATCTCGTTCTGTTGCCCAGGCTCAAGTGCAGTGGTGCAATTAAAGGCTCACTGCAACCTCTGCCTCCTGGGTTCAAGGAATTCTCCTGCCTCAGCCTCCTGAGCAGCTGGGACTACAGTCCAGTCGTGTGCCACTATGCCCAGCTAATTTTTTGTGTTTTTAATATTTTTGTATTTTTAGTAGAAACAGGGTTTCACCATGTGCCCAGGCTGTTCTCAAACTCCTGGGCTTACACCGTCCGCCCGCCTCAGCCTCTCAAAAGTGTGGGGATTAGAGGTGTGAGCCACCATGCCCAGCCCAAAACTTGGCCTTTCTGTATCTATTTTTCCTGCTATCCTGGATCTTGTATTACTCAGGGTTAAAATTGAATGCACTTGCTCGGTGTCACATACTTTGTGAATATCTGGAATCAAACACAGACAAGTTTAAAAGGTGTGAGCCTTTTTACTGTGATTAATTTTAGTATAGCCAGATGTAAAGCCACAGTTACAGTTTACCTTTTTTTCTGCATTGTAGGAATAGACTTCAAGATCAAAACAGTTGAATTACAAGGAAAGAAGATCAAGCTACAGATATGGTAAGTGATGCCTATTTACTTTAGGTAGCAGAATGCCAGGTTCCTTAAGGTTTCACAGTGAAATTCTTTTTTGTCACAGGTTTAGATTCTGTGAGACTTTCCTTTTTAAAGCAGGCAGTCAGGTGACCTTTTTGTGCAGTAAAAACCATTGCATGGACTTAAGTCCATGAGCTCTAATAACCTTTTCTACTTTATGAACTCAGGTAAGTTATATACTCATTAGGCTTTTTATCTTCATATGTAAAGGAGGATAGTAACACCCATCTCAATGGATTGTTATAAGGATTACATGAAATAATATATGCCAAGTTTTTGGTGAAATGCATTGTGAAAATACTTGTTTTCTTTAATACGTTTTTAACTTTTTATGGGCATTATTTTTATTAGTTTGTATTAGGTTTGCCTGAAGAAATACAAAAAATTCTTTGAATTTGTGTTTGTCTGAATCATAGAATTTAGAATTATAATGGCAATATTTTCTAGCAAATGTTATGTGTTTTATGTGTATTATGTATATTAACCCATCAATTACTAACAAGGACCCTGTTAAATCTGTGTTACTTCTTTTGAGAAAACAGCTTTGTTGAGGTATAACTGAGATAGAATAAGTGCACATAAAGTGTACAACTTAATAAGTTTTGACATACCTATAAACCTGTAAAACCATCACAACAGTCAAGATAATGAACATATTTGTCACCTCAAAAGTTTTCTCAAGACTCCTTGTGATCTTTTATAATCCCTTCTTCCCCACTACCCCTGGTTCCCAGGCAGCCACTGTGATTGCTTTCTGTCACTGTGTTTCTTTCTTTCTTTTTTTTTGAGACTCCATCACCCAGGCTGGAGTGCAGTGGTGCGATCTTGGCTCACTGCAAGCTCTGCCTCCCAGGTTCATGCCATTCTCCTACCTCAGCCTCCCGAATAGCTGGGACTATGGGCACCCGCCACCTTGCCCGGCTAATTTTTTTTTTTTATTTTTAGTAGAAACGGGATTTCGCCATGTTAGCCAGGGTGGTCTTGATCTCGTGATCCACCTGCCTCGGCTTCCCAAAGTGCTGGGATTACAGGCGTGAGCCCCTGCGCCCCACCTGTATTTCTAATACTGTATATAAATGGATGGTATGTTTTCTCTTTGTCTTTTTGGGGGGGGTGGGGTCAGCCTTCTTTCACTCACCATAATTATTTTGGAAATTATCAATTAGTTAATTACTTTTTATTGCTGAGTACTATTTCATTAAGATACACAACAACTTGTTTATTCAGCATAAAGCTGCTATGAGTCTTTGTGTAGGCATATACTTTCTTTTCTCTTGGATTGTTCCTGTTTTACAGATAATGAAACCAGGTGTACTTTGAAATAATTTAACCAAGGTCTTAGAGCATGTTAGTGGCAGAGCTAGGATGCATACTTGCTGGGATTATAGACATGAGCCACTGTGCCTGGCCCATTTTTTGTTCTTCATCGCTTGTCAGCAACTGCATTGGGCCAAATGTGGTGGCTCAATTGTGGAGGCAGGAGGATTGCTTGAGACCAGCCTGGGCAACATAGTGAGACCCCTCTCTACCCTAAAAAATTGTGAATTCATGTTTTCTCTGTTTTTTGTTTTTGTTTTTCTTTTTTTTTTTTTTTTTTTTGCCGTGATAGGACCTATCATATGATAGTTATGAGGATGAGTAATACATATAGAGCACTTTAGAACAGTGTCACATAATTACCATTCAGTAAATCATAGCTACTATTATTTTGGGATCTCCCATTATGAGGTTAGAACCTAAGAATATTATTTTAGGGCATGAGCAGAGGAGGCAGTTAGCAAAAGACATTGCAAAGCCATTCTTGGAGACTTAGAAGAGAGTCAGGAGAGATCAGTATCCCAGAATCCAATAGAAGACAGTTTTGAGAATTAGGTATTCCCTTTGAAAGGAGCTAATAGTTAGAAATTGTATATGTTTAACCAAAATGTCTCTGTTACCTGATGTTGTAATTAGAAATATCTTTATGTGTAACATTCTTAAAATTTAATATAAATTTAATAGAATTTAGATATTTTTAAGTGTTTGCTAAAACTAGTAGTTCTCTTTAAGGCAAAACCCACTTGCTGACCATTGATTTTTGTTTGCTTTAGCTGGGCAATAAGTCAGCAAATGAACTGTGGCTCATATTCTGTTTCATTGTAATTAAAGTTGATCTCTAAGGAAGGATGTCAACTGTTTATTCTGAATTTCAAATAGGCACCCTCCTCATCCATGCCTGACCTTGGTCCTAAGTGGCGACCTTTGTTCCAAGCCCTGACTAACTCTGCCATGCTGATTGGCTCTCTTAACTGTGTCCCTTTGTGTGTATACTTCAAGCCACCAATTTTCAAACTTTTTGACAGAGATACATTGTGGCTGGGTGTACATATACATGTATATGTATATGTGAGTGTATATGTAACAGAAACAATATTTTCCTAAAATGTATTTTACGTAAGACCTTTACCCTCCTAAATTTATCCTGTTCCTCCATCTGTTCTCCGTCTTCCACATACTTTCTCTTATTCCGTTCCTTGACCTTGTGGATTTATATATTTCCCCCCTTATCATTTTAGTCTTTTTTTTGAGATAGAATCTCCCTCTGTCATCCAGGCTGGAGTGCAGTGGCATGATCTCAGCTCACTACAACATCTGCCTCCCGAGTTCAAGTGATTCTTTTGCCTCAGCCTTCCAAATAGCTGAGGTTACAAGCATGCACCACCACACCTGGCTAATTTTTGTATTTTTAGCAGAGACAGGGTTTCACCATGTTGGCCAGGCTGGTCTCAAACTCCTGGCCTCTAGTGATCCGCCAGCCTCAGCCTCCTAAGATGCTGGGATTACAGGCATGAGCTACCACGCCTGGCCCTATTTTAATTTTTAGGTAGCTTTTAGAAATAAAGAGTAACAGGTTTGGTTACTCCCAACACTATGGGAGGCCGAGGCAAGTGACTCATTTGAGCCCAGGAGTTTGCGACCAGCCTGAGCATCATGGTGAAATCTCATCTCTACAAAAAATATAAAATTAGCTGGGCACAGTGGCATGTGCACCTGAAGTCCTAGGTATTTGGGGGGCTGAGGCAGGAGGATTGCTTGAGCCCAGGAGGTCAAGGCTGCAGTGAGCCCTGTTCACACCACTGTACTCCAGCCTGGAGACAGCAAGATCCTGTCTCAAAAAAGAAAAGAGAAAAAGAAACAGTAATAATTCACACTTGTTTTTAAAAAGAGCCTTCCTGGCCTGGGTGGTGGCTCACACCTGTAATCCCAGCACTTTGGGAGGCCGAGGCAGACAGATCACGAGGTCAGGAGATTGAGACCATCCTGGCTAACACGGTGAAACCTCGTCTCTACTAAAAATACAGAAAAATTAGCCGGGCGTGGTGGCAGGCGCCTGTAGTCCCAGCTACTTGGGAGGCTGAGGCAGAAGAATGGCGTGAACCCGGAAGGTGGAACTTGCAGTGAGCTGAGATCGCGCCACTGCACTCCAGCCTAGGTGACAGAGCGAGACTCCATCTCAAAAAAAAAAAAGCCTTCCCTGAAAGATGCTCTTTGGAACA